>NW_023270825.1:13015803-13150893 GCF_011800145.1 Mirounga leonina | reverse complement strand
GAAGCCAAGCTAATAGGATTACTGGTTTCTGAAGGGCTTTTGGAACAAGTAATTTTCAAATAGTCAGCGCAGCATGTTCAGTGAACTTTCCACCCAGGGTAAATTCCTTCCTCTGTGGCTCCCTATGGAAGGCAAGGTGTTGGGTTCTTGGATGGGGGGACTTTGGAACTGCAGGGACATTTTTCTTCCAGGCTCCTTTGTTTGAAAATGGGACCTGAGCAAATCACGCTTGGAGATATTTCATGAGCTTGCCTGTAATCATTCTAATTTTCAATTGCTCTGAGACTTGGCATTCAGTTATATCAACCAACCAACCAACCTTTTTGGCCAAAGCAGGGTAAATCACTTTCCCAGTCATGGTATCCCGGGGTAACGTCTCCCTCCATGCCACCTGTTTCTGAAGGGAAATGAGAGAGAAAGATAAACCCAGACAACATTTTCATTAAGGTTTCTAACAAGATAACTGTTGTAGACTGTAGATAAGATTTTGCAACAAGGTTTTCTATTTGGTAAGAACAGATCAACATTGAATGCTCGTCAACATTTGACTCTATCAAACAGTTTGACATTTAACAGAAGCACATCCATGGGGCGCCTGGGTGGCTCAGTCGGTTGGGCATCTGCCTTCTGCTCAGGTCATGATCCCAGGGTCCTGGGATGGAGCCCCTGCTCGTCGGGCTCCCTGCTCAGCGGGGAGTCTACTTCTCCCTCTGCCTCTTCCTTGCCCCTCATGCTCACACTCTCTCACTCTCAAAAATAAGTGAATAAAATCTTAAAAAAAAAAAAAAAGCACATCCATGGTCTGTTGGGACAACAGTTTCTTTTCCTGAGAAGTTTGAAGTATTTTTGTGACTGTTGTTGTCATTTGCTACTGTTGTTAAACATTCTCGGGTCCTGTCATTGCCATCCACTGATTAGCTGAACTCTAGTCTTGCATTCGAAGTCCAGCATCTCAAGAAGAGACAGGTCTGTTTTCAAGTAGACAAGAACACTGAGATGTTGAGAATCAAGAGAGGATGTGCTATACAGACTGTTGATCTGGAGACTTTTTCTCTTCTAGCTTTATTGAAAGATAACAGACACAAAACATGGTATTGCATTTAAGGTGTAGAGCATGATGACTTGACACACGTATATATATTGTGAAATGTTTACCCCAATACAGTTCATTACCCCACATAATTACCTTTTTTAGAGGTGTGTGGTGAGAACATTTAAGATCCACTCTCTTAGCAACTTTCAAGTATACAATACAGTATTGTAAACTATAAACTATAGGCACCATGCTGTACATTAGATCCCCAGGATCTATTCATCTTATAACCAAAAGTTGGTACCCTTTGACGGACATCTCATTTCCCCCACCCCCCACCCTCCCAACCCCTGGCAACTTGTACTATCTACTTTCCAATTCTATGAGTTTGGCATTTTTAGATTCCACATAGACATGAGATCATACAATATTTGTTTTTCTCTGTAGAGATTATTTTGTAGAGTTTCTGACATATGGTCAATGCATAGAAGCTTGCAAAGGATTTGATTACAAGTAATTTGTGCTATCCGTTTGGTTTATTGATATGCAAATGCATTAGAGTCTGGGATCCCCAGAGACGGAATTGTAACCCTATAGCAAACTTCCTTCACAGCCCTTAGAAATCGAAAATCTTCATTTATTGCTAGGAAAATTGAAAGTATGCTAGCTAGCTGTCCCCAAAGCCTGAAAAATGCTCAGCTGAAAACTGTAAAGTAAGTTCAAGAAAATTTTTACTGTTTAATATTACACAACCTTTGCAAGTCGTTCTGGTGGAGACACTAGAGTCACCCTCAGCTGTAGGACCCCAGCTCTAAAACATTAGGGGAGTAATATTTGCAGATGAGAGTATAGGAATCAAAGCACAAGTTTGAAACTAGGGGCGCCTGGTGGGCTTAGTCTGAAGAGCATGCGACTCTTGATCTTGGGGTCGTGAGTTCGAGCCCCACGTTGGGTATAGAGATTACTAAAAAAAAAAAAAACTTAAAAAAAAAAAAAGCGCCCAAGTTTGGAATTAGACAAAACTGGGTTCAAATCCCGCCCTACCACTTCCTACCTGTGTACAATCATATCTACCCTGCAAGGGTGAAACAGTGAATACTGTGCCTGGGACATAGGAAATGCTCAGCAAACTGTGATCAACATATTAATTATACCGATGAATCATGCTTCCTTCAATGACATATACTGTTAACATTTCCGAACGGAGGGCACATCATTTGCTAGCCAAGCCTACTTCTAACATTAAAGAGAATTCTAAGGCACCCACGCGACGTAGGCTATCCCAAAAGGTCATTCTGGTCACTGATCACAAAGTGTGGTCAGTGGCCCATGGCAGCCGGATCACCGACTGCATGTTTATAAAACTGGCTTCTGGGTCCCACAGAAGGGCTGGCTGCATTGGTCAGGATCGGCTAGGCTATGCTGTGGTAACGGGCACACCCGAAAAGCTCAGTGATTTAACCTTGAAAGGTTTACTTCTCACTCATGCAAAGTCCACTGGGGTTCTGAGTGTCCTCCAGGGAAACACATGCGAAGCAGGGGTTCAGGAAGGCAGGCTGTTTCTCTCCTGTGGCTCCACCAGGGAGGCGAGGTCTCTTGCTGGCGATGTGGCAGGTGAAGAAGACATTCAAGGGGACTCCTGGCACATCTACTCACAGTGCATTGGCCAGAACCTGTCACATCACTCTCCCCCCACACCACCCCCCACCCCGGCCACCGCCAGGGGGTGAGAGGTGGCTATGTGGTGAACATTACATATCTCTGCCTCACCTTCCTAGTAAATCAGCCCCTGGGGGTGGGATCCAGGACTCTACATTTTCAAACTCCCCTGGTGATATAATTCAAAGTTGTAGCACTGTGATTATCTGCTGTGGGCGATGTTCCTTTATGGGATAAATAATTTGAAATAACAGAAAAGAGCGTGGCTCTGTCAATATACTAATTTATTAAAATGAGCATCTAAGGGTCTAAAATAGGCTCTTTCTAGCTGTCATTTAAGAATGCCTTTTAGGTACAGATGCCTCTTAAATTGATTTCTGGTCCAGACTCCCCCCCTCCCCCGCCCCAGAACTCAGACCTATATACACTCAGTCAGGGGCTCGCAAGTGCCTCCGTTTGTTCATCCCTACCAAGCCTGTCCTGTGGCCAGGGACAGGGCCAATATCCACCCTCCCAGGTGACTTCCAAACTTCCTGGCTCAGGAGTCTCCCTTGCCCCTTTTATTTCTTCTGGATCTCAAAGCTAGGCATCAAGACTGTGTTTCTATCTCTTTCTTACATATTATGTCTGTTCTTGTCTCTCTTCCTTCACTGCTATTCCCTTTGTCTAGGGTCTTATCATCCGTCACTCATATGGTCCCCCTGCCCCAGTCCAGCGCTTCTGTCCTCTGTCTCCCATTTTGCTGGCAGACTGATGAATTCCCTTGCAGATGAGCATTTCCTCATCTTTTATGACTCAGCAAGACTCCTTCCTTCTGTAAGCCGTTTCTGATTATATTCTTTTCCCCTCCACTGTTCTCCAGCGTAACTTCTCCCATGCAGCTATACACATCTTTGTCTCTGCCTGACTGCAAGTTTGCCTCTCTCCAGGTTGTCTTGTCATAGTCTACACTGTGCTTGGCACACGGTAGGCATGAAGGAAGAAAGGAATGGGGGTGGGCAGCTGCATGGTGCCTGGCACACAGTAGGTGCCATATAGAAGAAGCTTGTTGGGGGTGCCTGGGTGGCCCAGACAGTTAAGACTCTCGCTCTTGGTTTAGGCCCAGATCGTGATACCAGCGCCGTGGGATTGAGCCCCACGTCAGGCTCCATGCTCAGCACAGAGTCTGCTTAAGACTCTCTCTCCCTCTCCCTCTGCCCCTCCCCCACCCACCCTCCCCCACCCACGCCCCCGGCATGCTCATGCATGCTCTAAAATAAAAATAAAAATCTAAAAAAAATTATAAATAAAAGCTTGTCAAATGAAGGACTAAGTGAATATCCAACCATCCTCCTGTGCTTAGTTATCTGAAATATCCATTAGTTTCACCAAGCTCAAGGTGATAAACTAATCAAAACTGACTTCATCTATATGGGTATGGCACTTTTTCTTTGGAAGACGTGATGAGGTAAATCCCTCTTCACTGGAAACCATTCTCAAAGATGAGAATTAGGTGTGAAGCAAATCATCACGTTCAGGGTATCTGAGTAATATCATTACAAAAGGAGCATTCTATTTTAACCTGCAGAAAGAGATTTTGAGTAAAATAAGGTGAATTAAAAATAAACTGCATGAGGGGCACCTGGGTGGCTCAGTCAGTTAAGCATCTGCCTTTGGCTTGGGTCATGATCCCAGGGTCCTGTGTTCAAGCCCCATGTCGGGCTCCCTGCTCAGCAGGAAGCCTGTTTCTTCTTCTCCCTCTGCCTGCCACTCACCCTGCTTGTGCTCTCTCTCTGTAAAATAAATAAATAAAATCTTTAAATATAAATAAACTGCATGAGTGAACTAATTCCCAGTTCAGAAAGTGTTAACAACTGAAAGTGGTAACATTTTTCTTAATTCACTATATAATCCATAAATATTTGGGGGAGTTAAAACAGTAGCATTAGTATTTGTTTTATTCCTGAATATCTACCCTAGTACTTATCCACACATGACTAAAAATGAGCCAGAAATATGCTCAAAATGTATTTCTAGGGGTGTGTTTTGAGCCATTTATTAGATAGTGTGTCTCATGTCTTAAATCATAATAAAATTTTATTACAAAAGTGAGGTATTTTATTTTCTTACCTCTAAGTCCGTTCTTTCATTTTTGTTTTTGAGCGAGAGAGAGAGCACAAGTGCAGGAGAGGGAGAGAGAGAATCCACACCCAGTACAGAGCCCAAAATGGGGCTGGATCTTATGACCCTGAGATCATGAGCTGAGCCAGACATTTAACTGACTTGAGCCATCCAGGTGCCCCTGTTCTTCCATATTTTTAAGGCATGACTTAGCACCTCTACTCACTAAAGATTCCCAGAAAGTGACCCTAAAATGGGAGACGCTACAAAAGTGGGTAATGTTTTAATATGTAGGTATAGGAGATGAAGAAAGATCAATGAATTAGAAATAGTACTTGAGGAGCACCTGGGTGGCTCAGTTAAGTGTCTGTCTTCAGCTCAGGTCATGATCCCTGGGTCCTGGGATGAGCCCAGCATTGGGCTTCCTGCTCAGTGGGGAGCCTGCTTCTCCCTCTCCCTCTGCCCCTCCCCCCTCCTTGTGCACGCGCTCTCTCTCTCTCTCTCTCCCCCTCTCTAATAAACAAATAAAATCTTAAAAAAAAAAGAAATCATACATGAAAAATAGAAAATTCCTCAAAAATAAATTTTCATAATACATGAAATATTTAAGAACTATAGACAAGCAAAAATAATAAAATGAAAATCAGTCATAATCCCCCCAAACCAGATAACTGCTATTAAGGTTTTGGCCTTTCCTGCCATGGATAAGTATATTTTAGGGAACACAAAGTAGGGGCATCACAATGTGCATGATGCTTCAGAATTTGATTTTTTTTTTTCATTTAACAGTATACCATGAGGATCTTTGCCTGCTAATCATTTCACAACATCAGTGACATTCTATGAATCCATTACAATTATCTTGTTGTACTATGATTCATGGATCACTTCTCTCTGGTAGATTATATCCCACTTTTTTTTTTTTTTTTTTTTTTTTTTTTAAAGATTTTATTTATTGATTTGACAGAGATAGACACAGCGAGAGAGGGAACACAAGCAGGGGGAGTGGGAGAGGGAGAAGCAGGCCTCCCGCAGAGCGAGGAGCCCGATGCGGGGCTTGATCCCAGGACTCTGAGATCATGACCTGAGCCGAAGGCAGACGCTTAACGACTGAGCCACCCAGGCGCCCCTATATCCCACTTTTAAAATATTACAAATAAGCCTGAAATTAATATCTATAAATTAAACCATTGTGCACATCCATCAATATTTCCTTAGGATAAATTCTAAGAAGTGGAATTTCTAGGTCAAAGGTGATGTGGGAAACAAAGGCAGAAGAAAAATTATTAAATTTCCTTACTACCTACAGCCCATTGACAAGTCCTTGAAACAGGCAGAAGGACATTCCTCTTGGGACTCAACTGCCTCGATGTTGACACTTTGCTAAGGGCAAAAGGCAATCCTAGCCTGACTGCCCCCCCCCCCCAAGGATCCTGTAAATCTACTTTAACATACAAAAATTCTTTTGGAAACTTCCTTTATCTCTACCCCCAAGATAAGTGTTGGCAATCATCCCCCAAGCATATGGCCCACTGATACACATCTGAAGGGTCTCATGACTCGGGTTTTATCAGGCAGTAATAAATGAACTTTTCCCAACAATAGCTAGCCCCTCAAGGTCCTGAAAACCTTGCTTCCAAAATTCCTTAGAGACTTACTCTCTCCCTAACCCACTCCCAACTTGGGCCACTCGTCATGACCCAATTGCACCTCTTTCTGCCCACAGGTCCTGTCCCCGGGCTTTTATAAAATCACCTGTTTGCACCAAAGACGTCTCAAGAATTCTTTCTTAGCTGTTGGCTTCAAACCCTAACATCTTTCCTACACTATAAGGGAATAAAAACACTTTTAATATACATGGCTTAATATCTAAAGCTGATGAGCTCCAGAAATATTATGCCAATTTACATTTAAATATTTATGGTTCTTTGTATTTCCTCTTTGGTAAATTGCTTAATCATGACCTCTTGCCCATGTTCCTATTGGAGAGTTTGTCTTTTTCTGATTCTAAGAATTCTTGATATGTATGTATATGGGACCTTACGCAGGCCTCATATATATTACATAAATGTATTAAATATATTGTCTCAGGGGTTTTTTTGTTTTTTTTTTTTCACCTTAAATTTTTGCTTATATTGGCTTCTCTTGCCTTCGGAAAGTTTTTGTAAATTTCCTTTTAGTCAAATCAATTCATTTTGTTTTGCTGTTTTAGTTTTGGTGTCAGGTTTAGAAAAATCGAGACCAGCTCTAGAATATATAAAATTTATATCACTTGGGTAAAGCCTTAGAAGAAGTTAATTTCCATTTAAACCAACTGAGAGGGTATAGCAGGTGCTGTGTCCTCCTTCAGCGCCCAGAATTTTATATTTCTGCTCTCTAAAGCAAGGTGCCCATCTGTGCTCCTGGTCATCCAGAAACACGGGTGGTAGCGCTTCTCCTGACATCCTTTGCTTTTGCCACATTTGCCAACTTTCTTGGTCCTCTGAGGGAACAGGAATATGCTAGCAGTGCTTGCCACGTTGCCCACCCAACCCCCAGCACCCTCGGCTCCTAATTCCTGAAGCTAGGAAGACTAGTCAAACCAGAACAGGGAGTTCCCGAGTAGCATGGTTAGAGGTGGGTGGGGGTGGGGAGAAAGAGCGCCAGAAGACATTTTCCAAAAATTTAAATGCATATGCCCAGGATACTACTTCTCTGAATCTAACCTAAAGAAATACATTCACATATGGAGAAAAATGCACAGATAGATAACACCGTCTGCTGCAGCATTATCAATTAGAGAAAAAAAAAAAACCCACCAATACAAAATCGGTTACATAATGATACATCTATATTATGGAATCCTTCGAAGGGATTAAAAAGAATAAGAGGGAGGGAGGAGGGGCAAGAGAAAGATGGCAAAAACCGTATTAAAGATGCAAATCCCACTTAGGAAATAGCAAATGGAATTGATAGGGAGAGTGTTGGGAAAAGGGATAGCAGATAATTTTTTTTTTTACATCTTGCTTTAAATACTTCTGTATTTTTAAAAATCCTTTACAATAAGAATATCTTCAGGAAATGTTTATACAATTTTTTAAAAGACAAAGGTAAAAATACAAAAAAGGAAGACTTTCATGGAAATCCTAAGCCCACTGACGCTGGTATGAACTAGTGTTCCTGAGTTGCCAACCTGCTGGGGCTCCCTCTTTCTTATCAGCAATTTCAACACGCCCAGGCAGGTGCAGCTGAAGGCCAGCCCACAAATGCATACCTGGGACACAACGTTTAATACAGGAAATGCAGAATGGGATACATAAGAACAAGAAAACATAGAGGCATTCCAGAAAGTTTTATATTAAGGACCAATGGAATCCAGAATTTAAAAAACAAAAGGAGCCAGAAAGGATGAATAGAACAAAATGAATTATCACCCAGACGGAGAGGACTAGATGGACTTTGTTCTGGCTTGGACTTGCCTACACCATGGCATTAAAAAAAATTACATAACTTTTTTTTTTCCCTGCCTCAGAAGAAAAATAGAAAAGGTCTGCCTTGAAGTGACTGAAAATCCAAAGTTTTATTTTTTAAATGGAGATGATCATCTATTTTGATACCATGACATATCTTGCAATTTACTGATAGATTACCAAAACTGAATTACTCAAGACGTGGTCTTCGGTTCCTCCTGTATTTGTAGCGGCTGTCAGATTAGACTCTATCCAACACAGGAGGAGAAAACACCCGCCCCAGCCTGTAGCATCAGCCCGGGGCTGAGGACTGTCTGTGACAGGAGGGGGAAGTCCACTTTGCCTTGTCACACAGGAAAGCCAGGGAGGGAGAATCCTAAAGAGTCCTGCTAAGTGAGAAAATGTCTCCTCTTCCACCCAGGGCCACCTTTTCTATCATCTCCTGCTGTAAGCATTCGATGGCCCTTCTCCCACTCAAATATTCTATCTTACCCCCTCAGCTGCCACTCTCAGCGGCTGAAGGCTCGCCCATTAAAAAAGAAAGAAAGAAAAAATCCACCACCTTCAATATCACCTACATGCCAATGACTTGGACTTTCATCTTCAGCTGGGACCTTTCCTCATACCTATAGATGCCTATTTGACAGTTGTACACGGCGTAGTCTAAGCCCAGCATGTCCATAAACACTTTGCAATTTTGCCCCCTAACCAGGCTCTTCCTCAGTGTCCCCCTGCACGCATTCAGCAAAGGAGTTGGAAATCGAGGAACGAATCATCCCTGACCATTTCATCCTCTGTGCCACGTCTGATCTATCATCGAGGCTCACTGATTGGACTTTCTATGACCAATGCCCTGTCTGCCTCTCCCTCTCTCACATTTTCCGTTGCATGGCTTCTTCACCGGTACATCTCCATCCATTCTTGCTTCACTAACCCATTGTGCACATTGTAGCCAGGGTGATTTTTTTTTGCAAAGTGCAAATCTGATCATGCCTTATTCCTGCTGAAATCACCAGGAACATTATTGACCGAGGCTTTTACATTATGACCAAAATCCCTGACGTAGGCCTAACAACTAATCTCACTTCCTTTCTAGCTTCTTCTCACACCACACTTCCCACTCGCTCTCCACACCATGCAGGCCATGCGTCCTCCTGCCAAAGGACCTTGGCGTGTTCTGTCTCCCTTGCCTAGAATACTCTTCTACTCTTTACCCTGTTATGGCTTGAATTGTGGCCCCCAGAAAGATAGGCTAAACTCTCAACCCCCAGGACCCCAGAATGTGACCTCATTGAAGACAGGGTCTCTGCGGAAGTAATCAAGTTGAAATGAGGTCATTAGGGTGGGTCCTAATCCAACATGACTGACGTTCTTATTCAAAAGGAGCTGTTTGGGCACAGAGACAGACACATACAGAAGACAACCTCAAGTGGCACGTCTACAAGCCAAGGGACACCGAGGATGGTCAGCAAATACCAGAAGTGAGAAGAGGCAAGGAAGGATTCTCCCCTGGAACCATCAGAGAGCATGGCCTTCCTGACATCTTGATTTTGGACTTTCAGGTTCCAGAACTGTGAGACAATAAATTAGTGATGTTTTCAGCAACCCAAGGTTTGGTATGTTATTATGGCTATCCTGGGCAACCAATATATCCTGTCATTCCTTTTGTCTCATTAACTCTCACTCAGCCAAACTCTCTCAGGGAGGGTGTCCGGGACCTCCTGGCTCCATCGAATCCCCTATCATATACACACAGCACTCTGTTCCCCTGCCCCTTTCGTAGCATTTACCACAGTTGTAACTTGACATTTATTTATGCAAGTTTTTTATTGTCCCACTCTCTCAGTAGACTCTAAAGTCCCTTACAGTAGGGACTGTGCCTTCTTTAGCTCACTGTGGTATGCCCTGGGCCTGGCACTGGTGCTCCACAGGTATTTGCTATATAGCAAATATACTGAATAAATGAATGAGAGAAAGAGGTATGAGGGCCATGCTGGAGATGAGACTAGAGGTTGTTGAGACCTTAAGAGAAGGCAGGCTGGGAGACGGTTTAATGCGACATACTTTCCACAAGGGCCCCAAATACCTCTGCTGTCTGCGGATGCTGTCACTGCAGAAGAAGAAAGGTTTGAAATGCATATATCCCTGGGAGAGATCAGACATTAACCTAAATTTGCATTAGCATATTAATAACACATCCTTTCCAGAAAGCAAGCTGGAGGAGAGGGTGTGTTGTGAAGAATACTAAATCAAGACTCTGAAAGTCTAAAGATGAAAGCTGTCACTGGGTGACCAGGGAGGAAAAAATGTGGGAACCAGGGTGAATGGTATAAAAAATAACCTTTCTTATTACGTCATAGTTTTGCTGAGGGTCACCTTCCACTGGTCAGGGGAACAATCCACCAGATCACAACTTATCCAGGGCCAACGAGACCCCTTCCTGGGGGTCTAATGTGCTTCCCGGACACTTGGCAGGCACGAGCAGCCAGGGAAACAATGATTTCCTCTTCGACGGGATGGATGCTGGGGGACAGTGGGAGGCTGTGCGGCTGGCACCCACCCGAAAGGGTTCTGATCACAAGGGTTTTCTTCTGGAATTAAAACAGAAAAATATTCACCATTGATCATGATCCAGATCCTACAGGGTACTGGCCACCACACATGGCCAGTTATCAGAGGAAGGTCAAACTCCCAAAACCAATAATGACAGGAAGTGATCCTCACATTCTATTCAAAAAGGACTTGAAGATCAGCAGAAACAGAAGAGAAACTTGAAATGGATTAAATGCTTCTATAAAGCATTTTCAGAGCTGCAGAAGCTCTTTTTTTTTTCTCCCTCTACTGTCAACATGCCTTTAATCACAATGAAAAGGGACTTTTCCTCCATTGCCCCAACTCAGGATATATTTCCAGAACAATGATTAAACACCCCCAAAATGCCTCCCATTCTGATATTAAGGTAAATTCCATAAAGTATTAATCTGAAGTTTACTAAAATCTTAGACTTTCAGAGTTAGAAGGAATCTCTGAGAAAATCTGGCCCAATTCCCCTCCAGTGAAAAAATACATTCTACAAAATCTCCCAACAATGACCCTAACTTATACTTGAGTTTTCATAGACACAATGATCTAGTTTACTTCCTTTCTAGCCAACTTACTCCATTATAAAACAAAATACTACTTAAGCTTTTCAAATATATCTTATGACATGGAACTCTATAAAATCAGTTGGCTCAATTTAAATTTTACACTGGTGTCTTATTCTTCCAAAAATAATTGCCCGAAGAAAAACATCTTAATTGCATATTTAAGTGAAAGGCTTGGCAATAGTTTTATTTTTAGATTTATGGACACCGGAATATTCCTGTGGCAGGAGTGAAAGTAAACTAAACTTTGAAATTTAAGAGATAACCATACACCTATGTTTCAACATGTAAATTACACATTTGCATTCCTTCCCAAAACTAGGTTTCAGCATTAGAACTATTTCAAGTTTTACCTTTTTTTTTTTTAAGATTTTATTTATTTATTTATTCGAGAGAGAGAAACAGCATGAGAGGGGAGAAGGTCAGAGGGAGAAGCAGGCTCCCTGCCGAGCCAGGAGCCTGATGTGGGACTCGATTCCAGGACTCCGGGATCATGACCTGAGCCGAAGGCAGTCGCCCAACCAACTGCGCCACCCTCAAGTTTTACCTTCTTTAGTGAAACTTGAACCTCATAAAACACGTATTTGTGAGGTATCTTTCCTACAGTGATTTATTTTTGTGAATAATTTTATTTCTAGAAGACATATTGTCGGCACTTGGTATAGTCATCTGATTTTATAATATGACAGCATATTTTAAGAGTAAAAGCAAATGTAGATTTAGAAATTTTGAAACATCAATTGAGCAACTGGAAGTAAAACCAAACGCTTTCTCAAATATGTTTTAAGTAAACTATTAGAGTCAGACTACAAGAGAATACTTTTAACTTTGAGCAGGGTTTTAAAATATTCTAAATATTTGTAAAAATCTTAAAATACACAACCAAAATAAACTAGAAAACATGGATGTCACAGACTTTGATTGGGCCGAATGTGGACATAACACTTTGCATTGTTTCCTCAAAGTCAATAGGGCTTAGTCAAACTAGGAAGAGAGAAAATCTAAAGAAAGGGGATCTCATAATTAAATCACAAGATGATTAGAAAAAGCATTCAGCCTTCAGGAGGCAGTAGGAAGAATGCAATCCCAGCCAACGTCTCTAGTCAGCAAAAAGGGAGCCCTGAGAAGCTAAAATGGTGGGACAGAACTCTGCTATAGTTCCCCATGACTGATACCAGCTGTTGATGTTGGATTCAGATAGAAGGATCCGTACCGATGAAAATTAGTTGCAGTAAGTAAGTACTTGTACCGAGCCATGTCCAAGCACTGCCTTCTACTGCACTATAATAATCGTGTTTCAGCTAGAAAGGGATTAAAACCTCCACAGATACTGAAGCATACTGAAAATAAATTGAAAACCACTGGCAAGTAGAACGCAGTTTAAAAAGCTTCATGAAATCAGCAACCTTAAACGGAGAATTACTGTTTTGGCCCCAGAGAAAGTTTCAAAATGCCCGTTAAAAGCAACCTTTAGGATATTTCAGTGTCTCAAATGATATTATTGGGAAGGGAGGCTGAACAATTTTATTTGGATCTGTTTGGGACAAGGCAAAGTGTAACTAGAGACAAATTCCATCATTTACTTGGGATGCAGTCTTTTATCCTTGGTCTTTTATTTGCAATATTTTAAAGTCAGTTTCGAAAGAGCTGGAAAATGTTTGCTACTGTCTAACTCCCCCATGTTCACTGTGAACAAAAGTTCTGTTGTGGATTTTTTACATGACAGAAGATAAATGCTTTGGTGCATTAGATGCAGGGGATGGAAGGAGTAAATTCCACAAATGCTCATCCTAGTTGCAAAGGAAAACCTATTCTCATCATTTCTCAGCTATATGAAAGGTAAAAGGACGACTGTTACATTTCACAATCGTGGATGGTCACAGCTTTCATAAAATATGCACACCAGCACTTCTGCACAATCATTTCAAAGAACATTCTTTTGTTCCAAACAATTTCAAAAGCAAAAGAACTACCAATAGCCATTTAGAAAATGAAAGGTTGCCTGGAAAATAATTATTGGGATCAATAAACAATTAAAATTGGAGGTAGGGGCTTTCTTAGATTTACTTCAATTCTTTACTAGAGGGTTAAAACTGAGAATTATCAAAGAAAAGAAATTTTAAAATACTGTACAAATTCCTTTGGAAATGAGTTACATACACATAAGCAGGTATTCCTTTGATGTGTGCAAAAGTCATCTCCTGACATACTACCCTGTATTTCAGTAGTACCATTTAGGATCCATAAGATGGCAGGCCTAGATTTCACAGTGATATTCTTTTCCTTCCCCCTACCCCATGATATATATATATATTTTTTAAGATTTTATTTATTTGACAGAGAGAAACACAGCGAGAGAGGGAACACAAGCAAAGGGAGTAGGAGAGGCAGAAGCAGGCTCCCCGCAGAGCAGGGAGCCCAATGCAGGGCTCCATCCCAGGACCCTGGGATCATGACCTGAGCCGAAGGCAAATGCTTAACGACTGAGCCACCCAGGCGCACCACCCCCATGATATTCTTAAAAGCATAGACATACTCATTGCCTTGAAATAGATATTGTGTATTATCAGCAGCAGGTGGCTAGTAATAATATTAAGAGCACCTATCAGATTAAATTTGTAAATTATGAAACATGGGGACTATTAACAAGCTAATGCATATTTATTAGTTCATAATGAATCACAAAATATTACAGCCAAAAGGGAACTTACGGTCTCTTACTCTGGTATTGCCTTTCTCCGGATAAGGAAACCAGAGTCCAGATTTGCCATGGGGGGAAAGGGGGGCACTCCTTTGCCATGGGGCAGCAGAGAGAGAACCAGAATCCTGGTTTCCTTCCTTCTAAATCTGCACCAGTGCTCTTATTCACTGTATTTCTCCAACTCCTCATGGTGGCATCAAAGTCCACATGACTACTCTGCACGGAGCCCCACACTTTGCACTTCTTCACAGACTGCCTTTCACCTGACAGAGCATCGCTCATGAGTTACCCCAAGGCTGGAATTCCGCAAATCTCTTCACAAATCTGTCCATGTGTTTCTCAAACTGGGGTCTAGTGATGTACAGTGGTATCTGAAGCTACAGGAAGAATAAGTCCTCCTAGATGATTGGGGAGCAGACATCTTTTTAATTAAAAGAAACATAAAATGTGTATGAATGAACATGAACATGAAATACATAAAGTTTCAAAGAGGGGTGTCGCTTTGGGTAGACTCGCTCAGGCTACACCCTCAAGCCCGCAGCACCCTTGGTCCTCTATCCTGTTGGGATGCTTTGGTGCAAAGCTCAGAACAGTACCTGGTTAAAAGTTTCTTCTCCATCAGAGCCCACCTTGCCTACAGTGAAGCACATAAATAAGGTCATGTTACACTTGTGTCCTAGACAAATTGTCAGACTGCTGTCTAAACCCTGTGTACATGGTCCTAAGATAAATTTAGATTCTAATGTAATGACAAGCATTACATTTAAACATAATATAAATCAAATATCAACTATTAAACAGCTATTGTAGATAGCTGATCACCACCAGACAGAGATCACCAGTAGGCAGAATTCTATGGGCAAACCAAACACAGTAGATGAATTAATAAAAATAAACCAATATACTCCTTTCGGGGTTTTATAATGACTTTTTTCCATTAAGCATATATGCTATAGACAAAAGTACAGGGATCCAGGAAGCAGGAGAGCTGGAGGGCTTCTGATCAATTAATTATCTAACATGTCTTAGTCTGTTTTCTATTTTCTCATAACCGTGGATTGTGTCACTATGGGGGTGGAAATGTCTAGAATTATAAATTGCTTTTTCTCATCCTTTGCTCTACCATTTCTTTGGGTATTATTTTTTAATGAATGTAAGATAAGATAATCAGCACCTCAACCTTTTCCTGTAGGTCTTGACAGTGATTAATTCAATTACTTGAAATATACTTACTTCCTTAAAAATTCTCAGCATACTGATTGGTTAGAAATCAGTAAATTAGTCAATGGTGTGAAAAACAAAGCCAAGATGAAGGATTCCACATTAAATAAGACTAGAGACGTGACATCTGGATGCAATGCATGATCTGGGATTTTCTTTTGCTGTAAAGAACAGTATTAGGAGAACGACTTTTGACTATAGATTAGACAATAATAAACAATGGTATTATGTCCTTTTCCTGATTTTGATAATTGTACTATAGTTACGTGAGAGAATGACCTTATTTCTGAGTTATACACTGAACTATTTAGGGACAAAGGGGCATGATGTCGGCCACAAGAGAGAGCGAGCTCAAGAGAACACGTGCAAATGTGCCAATGTGGTCAATGTTAACAGCTGGGAAATATAGGGGAAGGGTACACGAGAATCCTTTATACTACTCTTGTAACTTTTTTTTTTTTATTTGAGAAAGAGAGAGTGAGCACGAGCAGGGGGAAGGAAAGAGGGAGAGGGAGAAGCAGACTCCCCACTGAGCAGGGAGCCTGACCCAGGGCTCAATCCCAGGACACTGGGATCATGACCTGAGCTGAAGGCAGACACTTAACCGACTGAGCCACCCAGGCGCCCCATTCTTGTAACTTTTCTGTAACTCTGAAATTATGTCAAAAAATAAAAAATTAAAAGAAACAAGGAAGACAGTTTGTTTGAATGGCTGCATATAGAACTGCAATGGAAGCCAGATGTACAAAGATTAACAGGAAGGGTAAAACTGTCCTGGAAAGAAACCCTCTTCATTTATAGTATTTCTCTGGAATTCACGTTCATGCTACTGGATATGATATGCTATACTATGTATTGTATAAAAGTATGCTCCTAGTCAACACTGGCGTAAGAATTCTTATTTGAGAAGATAAATGTTGCTAGAGTGCCATTCTGTTAGTCATTTCTTTATTTTTATGTTCTGCTTTGGTAAATCTTTACCTAGAACCAGGGTTACATCTTAAAAATCTCTTCACCGACAACTCCCAGGAAGAGTTGCACTCAGCATCTATGTAAAAACATACCCCAGATGATGAAAGACAGTGTTGAGACTGTGAAACAGAAAACACATAAGACATATAAAAAAGCTATTTAAAGCAAATTTTTTAAAAAATGACGTTTCAAAAATCATTTTATAAGAGGGAAGGCAAGGCAAAACAAGATACTAGAAAATGAACTCTAGTATCTGCTTACCCTGTGTGTCTGGTAGACTGTGCTGATGTCCCCAGGATTTCGCACATAGAAGTAACCTTGCTTACTATTTTCTGATGATAGTCAAAGAGCCTGTAGTAATAAATGATCTTCCACATGAAAAACAAAATTGTTTTTCAGTTGCTTCCTAAATGTATAATTCTTTTTTTTAAGGAATCTTTAACACATTACTATTAAAAAAAAAAAAAGATCTATTCTTTTAGAGAGAGAGCACACGTGAGAGGAAGGGGTAGAGGGAGAGAAGCAGACTCCCCGCTTAGCGTGGAGCCCGATTCGGGGCTCAGTCTCACAATCCTGAGATCACGACCTGAGCCGAAATCAAGAGTCTGACACTTAACCAACTGAGCCACCCAAGCGTCCCATAAATGTGTAATTCTTAATAAAGAATTACATAGATTTGCCATCTGTAAGTCCTTGTTTCTGATTTATACATCTCCAAGTTAAAATACTCCTGAATTGAGAGTGCAGTTTGGGCTGCTAGGGAGGCGGGAGGATGACATTTGGAAGTACACAAATATTTCCCACAGTACTGGTAACTTTCTAGTTATTTGAATAGGTGGTGGGTTCACTGGGGCTTATTATGCTTATTAATTTACATGTACTATATATATAATTTTGTATGTGTTCAATACTTCTAAAGGTGTTTTAAAAGAAAAACATAATGTAGTATTTTCCTTTTTTAAAAGCTACATTACAGAAGTTTCCTCTTATTAACTCTTTTTCTCTCCAACTATTTTAATAGCTGTTGATTCAGATGTTCAACATGTATTTATTTAGCAGCTATCACATGCCAGACATGGTTGTCTATTGAGGGTATAAGCCAATATAAACATTACAAAAACCAACATAAATAAAAACATGGTCCTTGCCTGCAGGCAGGTGATAGTCTAGTTGTGAGCACCTAAAGGGCAGAGCTATGTGTAATTCTTTGCAAGCTTGGTACCTCCCATAGCGCCTTGCCCATGTAAGAACCTCCATAATGTTCACTGATGATATTGATGCTGTTTGTACCATTTACAAATCTTTTCATTGATAAGATTTTTAAGATTTTATTTTATTATTTTTTAAAGATTTATTTATTTATTAGAGAGAGAGAGAGAAGCAGACTCCCCGCTGAGCACAGAGCCCAAGGCAGGGCTTGATCCCAGGACCTGAGGTGAAATCAAGAACCGGATGCTCAACCAACTGAGCCACTCAGGTACCCCTTAAAGACTTTACGTAATCTCCACACCAATGTGGGACTTGAACTCACAACCCTGAGATCAAGAGTCCCATGCTCTTCCGACTGAGCCAGCCAGGTGCCCCAGTGAAGTCTATTTTAAGTGGCAAGATGATCTGAATACAGCATAATCTTCTAGCAGGGCACCTGGCTGGCTCAGTCGGAAGAGCATGGGACTCTTGATCTCAGGGTCATGAGTTGAGCCCCATGTTGACTGCAGAGATTAAACTTTAATAAATGAATGAATGAATGAATGAAATAGATTTCATTCAGTGACAAGGAAATCCGTCATACTGGATTCCTAAAAGCCACTTAGAATCTCATCCTTTTTGGGAATCTCGGCAGTCTTGTCTTACTGAAATAACTATCACTGCAACAAGTTTCCAGGTGGAGGTAAAGAGTTGTAGATGTTTGTAAATTTTGTTCAGTGTCCAATTATCGCATCATTAATTATTCACAGAGAAGAAATTCTCAAATGGCAGCTTTTGTTCCCTCTGTGCACCTTTTAAACATACAAGTTTTACACAAATTTATAGATTATGACAGGTTTCCTCTTTATCAGTCTTTCTGTAATAAAATTTAGCAAATACTGATATTTATTAGGAAGAGCAGCATGAGGGAATTAATACAAAAAAATCCACTGGGAAACTGTTCTAAAAATAACTCACGCAGTCACTACTCATTCTCTTCAGTGAAAATAAAATATTTTTTCAAGATAATAAATGAACATTGATTGAAAACATCAATTGTACTAAATCTTACAGGAAAATGTTCTATGAAAAATCTCATTTATGTACCTTGTTTCTTAGTTGAATCATATACATTTCAGGTGGCACAAAATTTAAAATAAAAGAGAGACTAGAACTTCTAAGTTTCAAAGACTAGGTCTACCAATATGGCATACTATAATTTGAAAAATGTTTTTATCAGTGATGAATTAGAACTCCTACCTTAATGAATAATGGTGCTATGATGTTTCATCTTCCAAATTCTAGCAGTAGAAAGATGGCCATTTTTGCTTTAGACAGTCTTAAGATTAAAAAAACAAACAAACAGGGATGCCTGGGTGGCTCAGCCGGTTGTGTCTGCCTTCGCTCAGGTCATGATCCCAGGGTCCTGGATCCAGGCCTGCATCGGGCTCCCTGCTCAGTGGGGAGCCTGCTTCTCCCTCTCCCTCTGCCTGCCCTGCCCCCTGCTTGTGTTTTCTCTCTCTCTCTTGCTATTGCTCTCTCTGTCAAATAAATAAATAAATTCTTTAAAAAAGCCAAACAGTTCAAGTATTGGAACAGCTCCCTTGGTGCTATATCATTGAGCAACTGCATATGAATGCTTACAAATATAGTCACCTATACAGACTGAGCATATGTGATCGTACAGTGGTAAACCCTAAACACATCACACTAAAGAGGATTTTTGGATTTTTTTAAAAATGTTTTTTGTTTTGGTTTTGATCGAGTCAGAAAGTCTACACTCTATGACGGAGGTTTCAGAATTATTTTATGTATGTACACTTTTCCGAGAGAAGGTTTCTATGGCTTTTATTAGACTCTCAAAGGTGTTGGTGACCCAAATAAGACTATGAACCATGACCCCAGAAGAGAGTAATCAGCACTCACATTCAAAGGTACCTGACATACAGAATGAAATCAATAAACAATAGTTGAATGAATCTTAAATGAAGAACCTTTTTCCAGAATATCCTTGAACTTTTTAATGTGGTCATCAAGTGTTGGGTACAAAAGATAAATCAGAAAAAAAAAAAGACAAATGACAAATGAAGACTGGGTGACTACTGAATTCAGGACAATGGTACAGATGGTGGGAGGTCTTTTTTAAAAAAAGGTAATTTGTTTTTAAGGAACCTATGATCTAATCAGAATGATAAAACAAACAAAATGCTGAGACTATTGGCAAAGGGGGAAAGGTAGTCAAGGTTATTATAAAATTTACACTATAACTTTTGAAGGTGAGCCTTTCCTAGGTTTCAAGATTTTTGACACATTCAGTGTTTAATTTTTCCAACTACAATCAGAAAAAGATGGGAAGTGTAAAGGATAGGGAGGGGGGAATAAAGGATCAGAACAAATGAAACTTCCCCTCCCTGCTCCTCTTTTTATAATCTTCAGTGATTGGGAAGATAGTACCAAGGGGAATCAAGCAATCCAGTGGTTCCTCAAGGGCACAGTCACTAGCTCTTTCTCCTTACCGCTTTTTTTCTTAGGGAGGCAAAGTGGGTGGGGGTCGCAGACTTGACCAAGAGCATAGGAAAACCATTCCTCCAGTGCCCTGAACCCATTAAACATCTTTAAACAGATGCTAGCCCAAGAAATCTTTCAGCCAAGGCAAATACTTTGAAAAGTTCTAGTTCACATTCAGGAGACATCCCCAGTAGGTCTATTTGGTAGCATAACTTGGGATACCTCCAAACCAGCGCTGTTGCTCTGTACTCCTGTGAGGTTTCTGAGGAGTCCAAGTAGAAGGCCAAGGCCAACTAGCATCTAAACCCTTTCCCCATTTTGGTATTATGAGTTTTTATAAACTGCGGCAAAACTGTAGCGACTGTATTTTGCTTACTGGTGTCTTATTTCTTCACTATAGGAAAGTATGTAGGAGATACACAGTGAGATCAGTATTTAAGAAGACAGTCCAGGGGGCACCTGGGTGGCTCAGTCGTTAAGCATCTGCCTTTGGCTCAGGTCATGATCCCAGGGTCCTGGGATCAAGTCCCACATTGGGCTCCCTGCTTGGCAGGAAGCCTGCTTCTCCCTCTCCCACGGCCCCCTGCTTGTGTTCCCTCTCTCGCTGTGTCTCTCTCTGTCAAATAAATAAATAAATAATCTTAAAAAAAATAAGTAAATTTAAAAAAAGAAGACAGTCCAGGAATTTAGCCCAACCATGGTGATATTTGTTGCTTTTTCATTTTTCACCTCAAACATAAAGTACAAAAATACTACTACTTAAAAAGAGCATCATTTCGTGGATCTTCTCTAATTCCACTACTAACATTTTCAGATTATAGCTAACTCGGGGACCAACTACTGCAGTCAGTAATGGCTCAACTTCAGGCTCTGTCACCATGGGTGAACCTGGACAAGTTATTTATTCTCTCTAAGCTTAGATTTCCTTATTTGTGAAAAGGAGTGAATAATAGCATTTTTGTGAGCAATAAACAAGATAATGCAGATAAAGGTATTGCACAGCATTTTTTTAAGTGCTCAATGAATATTTGCCATTATTCTCATTGTTATTGACTTCATCAGTCTCCGTTCTACAGTCTCTCTCTATAAAATTCACCTCCCACTATAGTGCCACATAATTATTCTTGAATCACCTTTGATTTTGTCAGTCTCTTGTCAAAACTCTTCAATGGATTCCATGCAAACAGGATAGTCTTATCTTCTTGCCTGGAGCATGTTGCTATTCTTTGTCTACCCTTAACCAACCTGACACCAGCCCGATCTCTCACGAGGCCCCCTAATAACAGATTAAACTTCCCCTTCCCCAACACATGCTGCTCTTTTCAGCCTCCTTGCCTTGTTCCTGGTATTCCCTCTGCATGGAATGCCTTCCCTATGTACATCCATATAGGTCATGATCCTCCAAGGAGCATGGAAGCCACTTCCTCCACAAAGTTTTTTCAGATCCATCTAGTAAAAAGAGCTTTCCCTTTGCACTTCTGAAATACTTGGTTGTTTTCTTCTTCCTTGAAAACACATTTCTTAGGTTTACATTATCTCCCAACCTGAAATGTAAGTCCTTTAAAAACCAATGGACAAATAAACTGTTGGGACTACATCAAAATAAAAAAGCTTCTGCACAGCAAAAGAAACAACCAACAAAACTAAAAGACAGCCTACTGAATGCGAGAAGACACATGCAAATGACATATCTGATAAAGGATGAGTATCCAAAGTATATAAAGAACTTATACAACTCAACACCAAAAATAATAATAATAATAATCCAATTTAAAAAATGGGCAGGAGACATGAACATACATTCCTCCAAAGAAGACATATAGATGGCCAACAGACACTCAACATCACTCATCATCAGGGAAATGCAAATCAAAACCACAATGAGATATCACCTCACATCCGTCAGAATGGCTAAAATCAAAAACACAAGAAACAAGTGTTAGCACGGATGTGGAGAAAAAGGAACTCTGGTGCACTGTTTGGTGGGAATGCAAACTGGTGCAGTCACTGCAGAAGACAGTATGGGGGTTCCTCAAAGAATTAAAAATAGAACTACCTTATGATCCGGTAATCGCACTACTGGATATTTACCCAAAGAATATGAAAACACTAATTCAAAAGGATATATGCACCCCTGTATTTATTGCAGCATTGTTTACAATAGCCAAACTATGTAACCAGCCCAAGTGTCCACCAACTGATGAATGGATGAAGAAGATGTGGCATATATATATACAACAGAATATTACTCAGTCATAAAAAAGAGTAAAATCTTGTCTTTTGCAATGACATGGATGGATCTAGAGAGTATAATGCTATGTGAAATAAGCCAGAGAAAGACAAACACCATATGATCTCACTCACATGTGGAATTTAAGAAACAAAACAAATGAACAAAGGGAAAAGAAAAAGAGACAAACCAAAAAACTGACTCTCAACTACAGAGAACAAACAGATGGTTACCAAAGGGGAGGTGGGCAGGGGCATTGGTGAAATAGATGAAGGGGATTAAGAGTACACTTATCCTGAGGAGCACTGAGTAATATATGGAATTGTTGAATCACTATATTGTACATCTGAAGCTAATATAACACTGTACGTTAACTACATTGGAATTTTAAAAAGAAGAAATACAATTGTCTAAGGAAGACCAGCTTACAGAGGCAAGTTTTGGAAAGAAATATTTAATGCCACACAGAGTGCACTACTGGAAGACAGTCTAGGAGGATGCTAAGGTAGTCCATGAAGATCAGTTTTAGAAGGTGGGAGGAAGAAATAAAATGAAAAAGCAGCAGTGAAACTGGTGATTTGGGGGTGGTTTTAGGAAGCCCCCCATAATCTCCACCAGGTCCCGTAAATCCAACCAAAATTAAATCCAACATTTAAATAAATCTGTTGTGCAAATGAAAAAAAAAAAAAGAACAAAACAAAACTAACGTAAAATCGGTTTCACTTTATATCCCCATTGCCTCTAGTACAGGGCCACATTCACAACAGGTACTTGATAAATATTTATGGAATGAATGATCAAATACTCAATAAAAGTAGAATGTGGTAACAGAAGAGGGTGAAATAAAGTGCTAAGGGAGCTCAGGGGAGGAAGAGGTTATTTTCACTGACTCTGCATT
This sequence comes from Mirounga leonina, assembly GCF_011800145.1. Taxonomy (NCBI): domain Eukaryota; kingdom Metazoa; phylum Chordata; class Mammalia; order Carnivora; family Phocidae; genus Mirounga; species Mirounga leonina. Next base: position 13,127,788 of record NW_023270825.1, on the reverse strand, counting down.
TGAAGTAAGCTTCTTTGTGAGGTAGAGATGATGGAAATCAGAATTCTAGGCCAAGAGAAACATGTGAATAAAGGATGGAGGGGGAAAGCACAAATATTGAATAACAATTCATATGGCTCAAATCTAGGAGATGCAAAGGGTAGTAGGTTATCAGAGCTGAAAAGGCCAGATCATGAAGGGCCCTGAAGGAACTCCTAAGGAATCTGGACTTAATCCTCGAGGCCAGAGGAAGCCAAAGCAAGTTTGAGGAGGAAATTACATAATCAGATGTGTGCTTTAGGAAAACCACTCCACCAGCTGGGCAGAAGATGGAACTAAGGGTAGGAGACCAATGAAGACGTTTGTGAGAGTTAGGGAAACAGCAGCAGTGCCTTGAATTATGGTGGTGGCAGTGGGAATGTCAAGGTGAAAGAATGTAAAAGGGGACAGAGTAGAGAGAGAACTGCAATGGGGCAATGCAGGAGCAGGGGCTCTCCATGGAGCCAATTCACAGGGTACGTGAACTTGGATGGAAAAGTAGAACATCTTTATTTTCACTAACCTCAAAGTGAAATGTAGCAGGTCTTCAATTATGAATATGGGCAACAAACCATAGCAGCCAGTAGGCTTCACTGGGCTGGCAAAGGGGTCCTGCCATAAAAAAGAACTTAATCACTCTGAAGTGACTAAAAGCTCGATAAAGCCTTTACCAGAGATAAAGATTTGAATTAAATAAAACAACAACAAAAACATGTGTGGGGACTGAGAGATGGAAGAATAAAGATGGATGAGAGTATCAGTTTGACTTGGATGAGTTTCAGGTGTCAGCACATGCTTATCTCATTTCTTGTGACCAGTGGCCTTCAGCAGCAGGGAAACCTGATCGACTCTGTATGGCAGGAATCTTCATTTCCCATTCTGTTCATCCTCCCATCTTGTAGCACTGAAAACAGTCCAGCGGTGACCAAATGTCCTGGTTTGCCTGGGACAAAAGGGGCTTTCTAGGACATGGGCCTTTGATGCTAAAGCCAGGAGAGTCCTAGGCAAACCGATGAGCCAGTCACCCCAAGAGTCCTCAAATCTTGCACTGTATGCTAATTAGGCTATATTAATACTATGCCTTCAATTAAAGAAAAAATTATGCCATTTAAGATTCTGGATCTGAGTTTCTCCATCTGTTCTTCCCACAAAGTGGGAAATCTTGAAGGAACATCTTTCTCTCATAAGGTCAGACAGTTATGGGCATTCAATAAATGCTTTAGTAACTGAATATCATTATCAGTAGTTCTATAATTTACACAGTGCTGGCACATTCATATCTCATGCAAAACTCACAGGGACTCTGTGAGATAGACTTGATTCTCTTCATACTACAGAAGAAACCACAGTTCTGGAAGATTTAGTCCTTTGCTATACTTCACACAGCAAGCAAAGTGGCTGCTCCTAGCACTGCAGCTGCCAAAGAACACTGAATTACTGAGTGTTCCACAGAGGCACAAGTGGTTGTTGCTATATGGAGATTATGCAAAGCTGCAATTTTCTTTCTTTTGCAACGTCCATGAACTCAGTGCTCTGGCGTTATACTGATACACGGTGAAGTGGAGTGGTTTTAGGGAGAAGGCACCCTAAGGTAAAAGTGATGGTTGACCTATGGAAAAAGGCATAAAAGCCAATAATTAAATGTTCCCCAAAATTGGTTAAGATTAGGTAAGAGTGGCAACAGCTTGCAAATCAAAATGTATGGCAAATGGTACCAAAACCACTCTGCTATATGCAGCACCTGATCAGAAAAGCCACACAAGGCAGTGAACGCACCTGTATTAGCCGATACAAAAAAAAAAAACCTGACACGCCCACGCGTGCCTCTATAGATCAATCCAGGAATCCCGGACAGAGACGGGAATGGAAGATTTCACACATGGGAGAGGCCTGGCCTTGCTGGGTTTATTGGCCCCGCAATTCACCAGCCACCTCTCCCCGTAGCCATGGCAACGCCCACACCAAGGCAGCTCCAGGGTTCACCTTTGGATAGCCACACTCCACCGATTTTGCACCCGCGCGGCTCAAATAAAACCATCAAAGACATCACCTCCCGCTAAACAAGACAACCATGGCTTTTTCCGTTTCCCCATCTCTCACTCATCCAGAGAACATACTCCTTCTTTTCACCCACATCCACGGAACGGGGGATGAGTCCTGAACAACGACCACTTTTGATGCAAACATAAGAGGGCTTTTTTTCTTTTCCCTTTTTTTGCGGGGGTGGACATCAGAGACGGATGAAAACCGGATGCACACACAAACACAGCAGTTGCCTAAAAAGGCAAATAAACTGATACGATCAAAATAATTTTCAGCCAACGTCTCATAGCATGTCTGTCAGGCAAGCTCAGTTTGGCCCCTGCAGGCCACTGTCTCTGGAGCCGATAAACGGTTTCCAAGACGGCTGCTGGATTTACAGTTCCAAAAAACAAAAACGCGTTCCGTGCGGGCGGGACCGCGCACAGCATGAGCAAGAACCATGACGTATTCGGGAGAGCTTTCCAGAACTGCTTTCCAGCTCGAGCAAGATGCCCAGAAAGCAAACCTCGTTTTTGCTTCTACAAAATGAGAGGATCCGCGCACGCCGAGAGAACGCAAAGCAAGCGGTTTTACTGAGGCGGCGGAGGCGGCGGCTAAACTCTCGCCAGACCCCCTCCTTGCTAGGTGGCCACTCGGCTCTGAGCTCCCAGCCGGGAGCCCTCGAACTCTACCCCCACCACATCCCCGGGGCCGGAGCCAACACAAAACCACCCTCCGCAGAGTAAAAAGGGAAAAAGAAACCCCAAAGGCAACTTCTGTCACAGAGCCTTTCTCTACCGGCCGAAGGGCGCCGCGAAAGGCCCTCTGCGTCCAGGGCCGTCCGCGCTGCCACTAGTAAAGATGGCTGCCATAGGCGGAGCCGCTCCCTCCCGAAGGCCGCCGGCTGCCCCGCCAGCCACGACCCTTCCCGCGGAGCCCTCCACGCCCGCCGCGGCTTGACGCATTGCAGGTGCGGAGCGGCCAATCAGGCGGCTCGACTCTTTCCGGCCAACCACTGCAGGGTCGCGCTGGCCTATCAGGGCGTCCTTGTCAAACTGAACGAGGAAAGAAGGCTCAGCAGCGCCAACTAAGCAACCGGCAACTGAGCGCATTTTGGGGCGTGTGCTGTCGGCCGGCCGTGTGCTCCTCCGCCGGGAGATATAGTGCCGCACCCGCGCCTCGCCCCGCCCGCGCGCGCGCGCTCTCGAAAGGTTTAGGCGCGAGGCTCGCTCCTTCGCTCCCCCTCGGGGAGCCTGGGCACGAATAGTTGCCTTAGAAACAGTGCTAGAGGCCTTGGCCGTGGCCCGTGGTCCTGCGAGGGGCGACCTGCGACCCCTGCCGCCTTGCCCCCTTGCTCAGTGAGGCCGCGCGCGTTGCCGTTTATCCGACACGCTTTGTGAACACAGTTGCCCCCGGAGAAATAAGAAAAGCTCCCCTTATCTGGAAACCCCGACTCAAACTGCCTGTTTACAGCGGCGGCCCGGGCGCCCGAGAAGCACCCTCGTGGGCACTTTTGTTTCGGAAGGGCCCGTTTCCATTTCCCTCCCGTGGTTTCCTTATCTCCTGCGGCGGCCCGGGTTTTGAGCCGGGTCTGAGGCGAAGGGGGCCGCGGGCCGACGACCGGGGCAGAGTAACAGGCGGTGGCCGTGCAGCCGCGGGCTGGCCTCTGCTGAGCTCCTCGGGAGACCGAGGGGAAGCTTCTAGCGGCCTCCCCCACGGAAAGCCCCTTGTGACTTCTTTGTGGAAAGGCCCTCCTAGACAGAGGACGGGGTTCAGTGGAACAACTGGGCCAGTCTGGTACCACAGTCCGTCTAGTGCGAGATGGTACCTCTAAGTCCTTGTTGTGCTAGTGAAAAATCTGAGACCCAGGAAGGTCAATCGACACGCCCACAGTCACAGAGCAATTTAGTAGCAGAGCACAGAACAAACACAGTCTAGGTTGTCTGTCTCCCAAGCCTGGGTTTTTTTTGCTCCAGTAAATACTCCACTTTCTAGAGCTGACGCCATAGGTGTGAGATGGTTCAGGCATTTGGGGAACTTGACCGTGCAACTGGAAGAAGGTGTGGGAATTAAGGGAAAGCGTTTCTCTGAACATCGTTTTCAGTGTCCTACAGAGAAAGTAGCAGAGAAGAAATGTTACTTGGTTATTTTCAGTACTCTTAAGAATCTAGCTGAGAAAATAGTCTTGTTGAAATAAAGATTTCTTAGAGCTGCCGTTTCATTTAACATCCTCTCTCTGTGATTTTGACGCAGTATGGCTTTGATGATCTAATGATTTTTGTGATTGAACTATTCTCTATTCACATCCTGTTTCTAAGGTTATGCTGTTAGTGGTCTTTCCTGAGGTTTTACAACCAGTAGTGGTGTTTCTCCTGTCCCCATGTAAAGGTTGTTCTTTGATCTAAGGCTATAGTTGCCAGTAGCTGTTTATTGCTGCTTCTCAAACCTTTATTCAAAGCCTTGTTCAAAAAGGAGAAAAGCTGTGGTTTTCTTTCTGTAGGCGGCTAGTAGTCATCCCCAAAGATGCTTGCCAAGTGAGCAAATCTCTGAACTTCCAAATGAGCAACTCATCATAAAGATACCTGCCCAAGGAAGCAATACATCATATTTCTTTTGCAATATATACGTTATAGGAAATATATACCATGACTTCTTTGTGTTAAGTCAGATCATGATGCCAGTAAAGAGATTTGACTGTGCCACTAACAAATTGGGAATTCCTGCATAAGTCCCTTTGTTCTTGGGACCTCAGTTTTCTATTCTGTAGAATGAGAGGATTGGATCAGATGATTTCCAGATTTCCTTATTAGTTTATTCTGCTGTGAAGAAGTTAGACCACAACTTATTATGTCATATTTAGGCTTATCTGCTTCTATGTACAGTGCTTTAGGCTTTTAAAGTTACTTTTACATTTATTTTCACATTTAATCTTTGCAATTCTTCTGGAGGGAGAGTCCCCATTACATAAGAAGTTGGGTTTACTATAAAGTCTGTCCCAAGATTATGTAAATGTGAATCCGTATGCTACAAAGTATTCCTCTGGGCCTATTATTTCAATCCTAGTACATACCAAACCTGCTGCTTTTTGGTGGTCAGCAATTAGCTTGCTAAATTGTGAGCTCCCTAAGGATAGGGCGTATCCAATTCATCTTTATATTCTCTGTGCTTAGTGAATTTCACTTTATGCTACAGGAGCTCAATAAAGATTCATTAAAGGAATGAACGAACAATAATTGGGACAGTAGTAGAAGAATCCAGATGTAAAAGTGTATTTGTTCCAAGAAAATCAACCAACCAATACTTACTTATAGTCTACAATGTAGATGGTAGGCTTTTTTTTTTCTTTCAACACCACAATTTTTTTTCTCCATTTGTCTCCACTTTTTATTTTTAAATTAAGGACATATCATCATTATGGGAAATTATTAATGTCTTCTTAAATATCAAGGTTTACTTCTAAGCTTTCCTTTGTGTGTATTCTATTACATTCTTCGAACAATACACAGATTTATAAGAAAATAATAAATCAGATTCACTCAAACAAAACCACTCACTATCCCTTTCTATTGTTGCTCTTCTGGTCTTTATAAAGAGATAATGTCCTTTACCCAGCTTTTGATCTTCTTTTGTAATTTTGGGGGGGATAAGTATCACGATTGATCAGTCAGTTGTTTTAACATTTTATTTATTTATTTATTAGAGAGAGAGAGCAGGGGAGAAGAGGCAAAGGGAGAGGGAGAAGCAGACTCCCTGCTGAGTGGGGAGTCTGATATGGGGTTCAATCCCAGGACTCCAAGATCATGACCTGAGCCCAAGACAAATGGCTTTACTTTTGTCTTCTTCAGATGCTTAACCAACTGAGCCACTCAGGCGCCCCAATCAGTCAGTTTGAGTAGGCATGGCCTAGTCTGTTCTGAATATTCTAATCAACTATCATTCAACAAAGTAGGAATTCTATAATGAACTTAATGTTTACTGTTCATTAAAGTGTTTTCAAAAGTCAAAGGAAAGATCAGCCTAGTAAGGACCCTAAAGCCCACTCTGTCCCTAACTATTCACTTCTCAGAACTTAGTTCTGTAAAAGGAAAAGGGGGACCAGATGGCCTTTCTGTGATTCCTCCCAGATTTAGAATTTTATGATTCTAAATATTTTGCTTGTGAATTTTGCGAGAGATTTGTGCAGAATTCCATTAGTAACTGGGAGACCCCTGGAGGTGTGGATATAAATAGAACTAAGGTCATAGGGGACTTGACTCAAGAGTTACATCTTTTTATAAATCAAAGATTAATTGTAATAAGGGGAGCAGAGGAATGTTATCATCCACAAGGCCTCCCAGTGATTGTGGAAAGTCTTGAGATGACTTTGCTTTGGACTTTGTTATTCCATCTAGGGATTGGCTGTCCTGAATTGTTCTCTGTGCTAGGTCTTATCTATACAGCTGGTTTAAAATCTTTGACCTTCGTTTAAATTGCTGACACTTTTCTGTTGTTAAGCTGTACCAGTTTCTTTACTTTTGTCTTCTTCAGGCTAGCAGTGCTTCTCTTTCGTCTTCCCAAAAGAGTTCAGAGAAGCTCATTTTCTGAAAGGAGTAACCAACAAATGAAAAGGAATGTAGCTATACAATTGTAATTCTTTCAGGACATTCTGAAGTATTTTGGGGGGTATTGCAAAGTGCTAATAAAGAATCATCGTGGTTTTTTCTTCATTTCTCAGTATGCAACCATTAGGCTGGTTCCTAAAAATTTCGTTCTCCTCTTCAGCTGATGAAAACGGGTATGACTAGACTTGTTTAGAGCATGGTGCTCTTTCACAGAAAGAAAAACTCGTTCCTTGGCTCCTGCAGCCCCTAACCCCCTCAACCTAGCTGGCTGTCTAGCAAATGTTCACAAGCAAAAAAGAGTTTAGAAAGAATAGCCCGGTGTGAGCCTCTGTATACAAAATACAGGCTGAAATGGTGCTCAAACCTCAAAGTATCCCAAAATACAAAGCTCCCACAGGTACAAAGCACTGAACAGCTTTAATCGGTTCTCTCTCACCTTTCTTTGGGATTTGAAAATCAGAACTGCCTCTATTTGAATCACTTGTCGGTAGGCCGTTTAAAATATGGCTTATCTATTTTGCTGCTACCCAATTTGGGGGGTCATTTCCTAGGTTTCAAACTTGATGTGAAACAGGTGCAACTATGAGAATTTGTGTGGTAGGGAAGCGCTGGAACTGTGAAACACGACACGATAAATCAGTTCTCTGAGTCACAAATCTCTTAGGCTGCTCTACAAGACGGTGATGACTCAGCAGCATTCCATTGGCCTGGTGGAGGGCGCGAGGCCAGAGGGCTTGTTGCCCTGGGCAGCAGCCTGTTGGGGGCGACGGGAGACCTTTTGGATCTTCCCACTGCCGAGCCTTAGAATGACTGCCTCAGATTCCCTGGCTGGTCCTGGATTGACTTCTGACCTGACCTTTGCTGTATTTAGCTGACACGTATTTTAGATATTATAGACAACCACACCTTATATTTGTCTAGGGTTTTATTGTTTACAAACTAATTTGACTTTCTTTTCTCTCGTTTTCTCATTTTTGTTTTCTCACAAGAGCCCTTGAGGTATGTTATGATTATATAGCCATTTTACAGGTGAGATAGCTGAGTCTGTGTGGCTGAGTGGCCCAGGAAGCAGCCATTTAACCTAGCAAATGATATTTCACAAGGCTGTCCTCCTCTGGGAAATAGCTGTTTGCTTAATAGAAATAAAACCTTGAATAAACTTTCAATGAAGTAAGACAAAATTTATTTCTATCCTCTTGCTTTACGGAGGAGAGTGTGAGAAGGCGGGGGGGGGGGGAGGGAGGAGGGGCATACCAAATACTCATTTGTACAATTTGCAAACTCTCTTGAAGGCAAATCTTTTCAGTGACCGAATGGTCCACTCATCCTGTTGTGATGCTGAGAGTTGGTTTATTAGCCAATGACTCAGAGTCTCTACTTAGAATGAATAAAACTCAAGAAGCATCTTCACTGGACTTGGGTGTAGATAATTTTTCTATTCAAGTACAACTTGCCTTTGGCCATATTTTCTCCACCACAGGAAGGCAGGAATGAATCCAGTTATGTGAAAGTGGGGGGAGAATTGCAGAAGAAGGGATATGCTTGCTCAGGGCTGTGGAAGGGTACAGGTCTGGAGCAAGGCAGGAACAGTCTAGCACGTTCCTGAGGAGATGTGGCCTGCCACCAAATCTAGGGAGACTGGTTTCAGGTTGTAGTTCAGTGGTAAAGCAAAGATTTCCTTTTCCTTTTCTCTCACTTTGGAAAATTCATGTCTAATATCTTCCCTAGTCCTAGAAGTGAACTGAGGTCAACACTAACCAATTAATGTATTGGTATTTATTGACTGAGGTACTATGCTGAGTTCAAAGAGTATAACATGGGGACACCTGGGTAGCTCAGTCGGTTGTGTGTCTGCCTTCGGCTCGGGTGGTGATCCCAGCATCCTGGGATCGAGTCCCACACTGGGCTCCTTGCTCAGCAGGGAGCCTGCTTCTCCCTTTGCCTGCCGCTCCCCCCTGCTTGTGTTCTCTCTCTCTCTGACAAATGAATAGGTGAAATCTTTAGAAGAAAAAAACAAAAAACAAAGTGTATAACATGGAGCTTCTGCTACTATCTGGAGGAGGAGATAAGATACATGAAAAGATAGTATCAGGTAGAAATGGGTAAGCAATGTGGAATTTGGGAGAGAAGTTCATTTGGAGCTATAAGAATCAGTTGGAAAGATGTGGGATTTAAACTGGGCATGAAGGACCTGGAGGGTTTAGACAGCTGGTGAGGATATGGACAGACATCTGACCCTGGGAATGGCATGGAAAGGGCATTGAGTTGGGAGGGCACAATGTTTATTCAGGGAACAGAGAATAAACCAATTTGTCTGAAGCAGAGAATTTGTTTTTATAGAATAACAAAAGTAACTCTGAAAAAGTAGATCAACAAACTGTTGAAGGGCTTTGAATGCTAGGTGTGAGGACTTAGCATTTTTCTCTCCTGTGGGCACTGAGGAGCCACTGAAGGTTCTGGAGTGGAGAAGTGACACAATGAAACTAATCTGGTGGCCACACGCTGCCTGGCTCAGAAGGGGACAAGCTCATTGGGATGGACAAAGAATCATGAATCGGGTATTAAAAATTTAGGGGTTCTCAACATTCTTGATCTAGGCAAACGTGGATGTTTCTTCCCTTAAGAAAAGAAATCTTTAGAATAATGCTGTCCAAATAGAACTTTTGTGATGATGGAAATGTCCTATGTGTAATATGGCAACCACCAGCATATGGGCCTATTGAGTAGCGGATATGTGGCTAATGACACTGAGAAACTGAATTTTTTATTTTAATTAATTTTGATAAAGATAGCCACATGTGGCTAGTGGCTACTGTGTTGGAGAGCATGGGTCCAAAATGCAGGACCAAGGCTGTTATGATTCAAAACCGAACCACACAGTTACCAAACTAGACCTTCCCTCCGCTGGACTTGGTGAGGCCCATTCTTTGCTGTAATCCACAATCAGCATCACTTTATCAGATTAATCCTTGTGGTCAGTTTTATCCATATCAAGACCTCATTGAAAATACCAATTTTTTTTTTAAATTTATTTATTTGACACAGAGAGAATACAGTGAGAGAAAGTATCAATTTGTGCCAATCCCTGGCTCTGCTCTTCAGGCAAACTGAGTCACCCCAAAACAGGCTATTCCAGCTTACCACAGTGGCCACATATCCCTCAGCTGAATAGTTGTCAAATCATTTATAAGTTGCTAAATGCCTGTTGTTGTATGGATGTCTTAGATCAGCTCTCTGGTTCGTCCCCCACTCTAGCACATACGGTAGAAATGAGAAGTTGCTGGATGTTTGGATGTTGATTAAAGTGACTTGTGCACTTGACTTTGGGATTAATAGGGAATTTCTAAAATAAAATGATTTAGAGAATATACTTCTCAGTAGGTCAGCTGCATTTAAAAAAAAAAAAAGCTTGAATTTAGTGTAAACAACTAAAGCACAGAAAGCTGTGATCTTATCCCATTGGGCATTTTAGAATCTGAACTCACATACTTGTTCCCTAAGTCTGTACAACCATTGGCTGCCTGTGACTTAAGAGCTCAGTGGGTGAAAGCACAGAGCTAATGAAGCCCAAGTCATGGGTCCAGACTTATTAATGGCCAATTATTTTGCTCTGTTCTCTATCCCTGACCCCAACTTGCTGTGTTGCATATTCATGACCTTGGTCACAAGGGTGGAACAGGCCAGAGAGGGAAGAGTGCAAATCTATCACCACAGCTACAAGCAAAACAAGCACGAGCCCTGTGGTTGGAGGGCAAGATGTCCTCTCCTCTAAAAAGGAAAGCCTTTTTTTTAAAAAAACAAGAATGGGGCAAACATGCAAGGTAGATGGTACTGTTTGGAAATATTGCACTTTAGACCATTAACTAAATATATTGGTGAACATTGCAAGCTGGAACATACTGCAGGGCATTTAGTCTGGTTATGATTCACTTAAAATTATGGGACACTAAATCGACATATGCTAAAATCGATCATGTTTTTCTCCTGGTACAAGGTCTTGACCTAACACCTGCTTATTATGTTCTGATGGTCACGTTTTAAAATTTCAGTGTAATGCTAGAATTCTCCCTTTATTCTTTCCCTTTATAAGAGCCAGTCATGAAAGGTTATACCCAAAAAACTCCGTAACAGCAAAATTTAAAATGGAAAAATAAGGAGGTATTTTATTTGTTGTTAGAGATAGTAAAGCTTTTATAATAATCCCGTATAACATTTAATGAAATGTAAATCCACACATGAACAGCAAGATTCTGTTCCGGCTCATGGAGATGATTAGTGAGGTAGAGAATCCCAAATAGTAGATAATCATCAAGGTATTATGGGGTGGAGAAGGAGGGAGCTGGGGACGGTGGAGAGGGAGAAGACAAGACTTCTTTCCTGTGAGGTAGCTCAGGGGCTCCAGTTTGGCATTACAAATTTTTTTTTTTTTTTTAAGATTTTATTTATTTATTTGACAGAGAGAGACACAGCGAGAGAGGGAACACAAGCAGGGGGAGTGGGAGAGAGAGAAGCAGGCTCCCGCGGAGCAGGGAGCCCAATGTGGGGCTCGATCCCAGGACCCCGGGATCATGACCTGAGCCAAAGGCAGACGCTTAACGACTGAGCCACCCAGACGCCCTAGACTGGATACTTTGTAAAAATCATCAAACCAACTCTTTCTCTCTCCCTCTCTCCGCCCCCCCCCCCTCACACACACAGAGTCATTTTCTCAAAAGAGTGTACGCCTCATGAAGGCAAGGAGATCTTTTTATCTGTCATTGGCTGTATTCCTGATGCCTAGAAGAGTGTGAGTATGAGAAATACTCAAATAGAGAGGGAGAGGGAGAGGGAGAAGCAGACTCCCCGCTGAGCAGGGAGCCTGATGTGGGACTTGATTCCAGGACCCTGGGACCATGACCTGTGCCGAAGGCAGACACTTAACCAACTGAGCCACCCAGGCGCCCCTGTTTGTATTAATTGATATCTTAACATCAGGTTTTGCTGCAAGACAGTTTTGTGAAAGAGATACTTAAAAGACCAAATCCTGGAGATATAGCATGGAGCAGGACCAGGATTAGGGAGCCCTCAGAGTTCTCTCTTTCTACAAAAGCACAGAGTCATCACCTGAATGTCCCACAGTGAACACTCACCTCACCTCTTTAGGCCTCATCTGCAAAATGAGAAATGTCCTCCAGCTACAAAGCATCACAAAGTAAATGGTTTTGTTGTTGTTGTTAATTTTAGGTAATTAACATACAGTGCAGTATTGGTTTCTGGAGTAGAATTCAGTGATTCGGGGCACCTGGGTGGCTCAGTTGGTGAAGCATCTGCCTTTGGCTCAGGTCATGATCCCAGGGTCCTGGGAATTAGCCCTGCATCGAGCCCTGCATCAGGTTCCCTGCTCAGTGGGGAGTCTGCTTCTCCCTCTGCCTCTCCGTCCCCTCCTCCCTTGTGCTCTCTCTCTCTCTCATTCACTTTGTTTCTCTCAAATAAATAAATGGACTCTTTAAAAAAGAAAAAAAAAAAGAATTCAGTGATTATCACTTAGATACAACACCCAGTGCTCATCCCAACAAGTGCCCTCATTAATCCCCATCCTGCATCTCCCCTCCCTCCATCAATTCTCAGCTTGTTCTCTATAATTAAGAGTCTCTTATGGCTTGTTTCCCTGTCTCTTTTTTTCTTTTCCCTCTTCCCATATGTTCATCTGTTTTCTTTCTTAAATTCCACATAGGAGTGAAATCATATGGTATTTGTTTTTTTCTGACTGACTTCATTTAGCATAATACACTCTAGCTAAATCCATGTTGTTGCAAATGGCAAGATCTCATTCTTTTTGATGGCTGAGTAATATTCCATTGCATATACATATACCACATCTTAAAAAGCACATTTTTTTTAAAGATTTTTATTTATTTATTTATTTGAGAGAGAGAGAGAATGAGAGAGAACACATGAGAGGGGGGAGGGTCAGAGGGAGAAGCAGACTCCCTGCCGAGCAGGGAGTCCGATGTGGGACTCAATCCAGGGACTCCAGGATCATTACCTGAGCTGAAGGCAGTCGCTTAACCAACTGAGCCACCCAGGCGCCCAAAAGCACATGTTTTGCTTTGAGTTTTCTTCACAAATACCCTGCTCCTTATGTGGGAGATGTAGCTATAACTACATTCCTATGATCTTATTTTACTTTCAAATCCTTGGGTAAGAAGTATTTATTTAAGGGCCACTGACTGGCTCCATTGGTTAAGTGTCTGCCTTCGGCTCAGGTCATGATCCCAGGGTCCTGGGATTGAATTCCACATCAGGCTCTCTGCTCAGCAGGGAGTCTGCTTCTCCCTCTTTCTCTCAAATAAATAAAATCTTTAAAAAAGAAGAAGCATTTCTTTAAAAAACAAATGTAAACATTTTTTTTAAGATTTTATTTTTAAGTAATCTCCACACCCAACCTGGGGCTCGAACTCACAACCCCTGAGATCAAGAGTCACGTGCTATACCAGCCAGGTGCCCCTAAAAAACAAATTTTAATCTTAATCTTTGTGCTTCTCCCTCCCCCAGAAAATTAAATTAAAAATAAATTCTATTAAATTACAGGAAATAGTTATAGTATGATGTCCAAAGTGCTTGGAGCTAGATATTTGGGTTCTACCACTTAAATTAGGAAAATCATCGAATCTCTTAGTGCCTGTTTCCACATAAGGATAATAATACCTGCCTCATGGGATGGACAGGAGAATGAAATAATGCATTTAGCACAGGGCCTGGCCATAGTCAATGCTCAGCAAAAGTTTTCTTTTTTCTTTCTTTTTTTTTTTTAGATTTATTTACCCATCTTAGAGAGAGAGAGCATGAGAGGGAGGGGCAGAGGGAGAGGGAGAGAGAATCTCAAGCAGGCTCCACACTGAGCTTGGAGCCCAACATGGGGCTCGATCTTACAACCCTGAGATCATGACCTGAGCTGAAATCAAGAGCTGCCCACTTAACTGACTGAGCCATCTATGCACCCCTAAAAATAAAATCTTTAAAAAAATTATGATAGGATCGCTTCTCGGGCGCCCGGGTGGCTCAGTTGGTTAAGCGACTGCCTTCAGCTCAGGTCATGATCCCGGAGTCCCGGGATCGAGTCCTACATTGGGCTCCCTGCTCAGTGGGGAGTCTGCTTCTCCCTCTGATCCTCCCCCTCTCATGCTCTCTGTCTCCCATTCTCTCTCTCAGATAAATAAATAAAATCTTTAAAAAAAAAAAAAAAAGATCGCTTCTCAGCTTTTTGGCTAAGATCAAGTGTAAAAATATTATTATTTAAAAAAAGAATCTAATCAAACCATAAGAGACTCTTAATCATAGGAAACAAACTGAGGGTTGCTGGAGGGGAGGTGGGTGGGGGTGGATGGGATAACTGAGTGATAGACATTAAGGAGGGCACATGATCTAATGAGCACTGGGTATTATATAATACTGATGAATCACTGACCTCTACCTTTGAAACTAATAATACATTATATGTTAATTAATTGAATTTAGATAATAAAAAGAGTCTATTTGACTTTAATGAAAACCCAGTGATCATCTAGGTAGAAGAATCTGCTTCATGAAATAGGCAAATCCTTCACATTTTATGTTTAAAGTTTTCAGATATTGATTTCACTAATATATAATCTAATATTAGAGCCCCCACACAAGGGCCTATGCTCTGTTTTATGCTCCATCTTTGACTCACAGTAAGATCTTGGGCAAGTCACTGACATTCCCATATTTCAGTGTGTCAAACTAGCCAAAACACTAAAGCATGACCTCACTACAAACCCAGTAGACTTGAAAGGTGAGATGTGCTTTGACAAATTAAAGAATTACCAAAAAAGAACTTAAGCTAGTAAAACCATATAAAGAATCGGAATAATGAATTTTACTATAATGAGTAAAATGATTCTAAAATGTACAGTTTTTAGCAAGTAAAGTCATGAAAAAGTTTCAAAGATTTTTATTTGGGTGAAATTGGTTAAATGACAGGGGGAGAAATACTATTTTCAAAATCATGGATTATAGCAATTTAACCAAAATAATTATAAGGAATGGAAGACAGAAGCTAATGAATCCTTAATAATTAAACACATTTCATTTCCAGGCCATTATTTCCTCCTACTTATACAATGTGTAGGGTATTTTAAAATGTATTTCACTAGGTACTATATGAAAAACCTGACAAAGAATACAAATTCCTTTAGAAATGAAGCAGTTTTAAGATGTATTTGGCCATTTAGACTTGTAACTCACCAAATTATTGAATATTCTTTAAATTGATTTCTAATTAGTCCCTTTCCCTCTATTTCCCGTTTCCAACTCTCCCACTCAGGTTTCCCGCCATGAGCAAGCACAAGATGAAGAAGAAGAGGAAGAGGAGGAGGAAGATGATGATGATGACTGGGGATTTGTGAAATAAATGATGTCTTTTTCATCTGCAGAGAGAAGGCAACACCATTCCCTGGCTTGCTGCTGCAGCCTCTCTTTAAACTGAATAGCAGGTTCACCCTTTCTGCTGCATTTCAGAAGGAACAGCAGTAAGAACAGTTCCACAGAGGTTATCCCAGAAGTCTTGTGGCATCTGCAATGTGCCTGAACATTTTTTCCTTTTTAAAAAACATCTTTCTGCAAATTTTGTCAAAGCCAGAAACAAATGTAACCAAGGGAAGCCCTTTCTAGTAGAGTTTGTCAACTACACACTTTGCACATTCCCTGAAAGAGTAAACAAATGATAAATTGCAACTGTTGCCCAGGCCCTGTAAACAAAAGATCAAATTCTGTGTGCTGCCTTGGCAAGAAAACTAACTGCAGCATTTTGTCAAGATTTTTACAAGTTCTGATTTCAAATTAATAACTGAAATTGCCCTTTTCCTTGTTTACAGAAAAGCTGAAAACATTAAATTTAAAGATAAAATATTTTAAAGAAAGGAACAGAATCAAGATTGTACACTAAAATACAATCTAGCTCCATTGTAGAGACAACTTGCTGTTTGTTTCAGCTCTAATCTAGGAAATTCTAAGTGCCTATCTTTTTTCTTCTTTGTTTTTCTGAATAAAGACCCGATCCCTCTCAGGACCGGGAAAATTAAGAAAAAACAAAAATCAAAGCATGGGTTTTAAGGTCTATGGAAGAGTCACACAGGTACATTAATTGCAGTTAAGATCAGAGCCAGGATGAATAGTATTTTCCGTAGGAAACAAAACAGTTAAGGGAGAAATATTATTCAGGCATACAAAAAATATTCAGTGGAAACGTGAAAACATTAAAAGAAGACTGGCTAAGCATATGAGCACGACACAGATTTAGCAACTCAGCATATATAATGTTTCAGAAATTGCTTCAAAATTTTAAGAGAAAAAAACATCTGACCAATGTCTTGCGCGAGGAAAACTGCCATGCCCCTTCCAGACCCTCTCCAAGGCAGGGGAAGGTGTGCAGTCAATTCCTCTGTCCCCAGCTCCCCGCGGCCGCCCCCTGCCCCAGGACCTCCTGAAACACCCCGAACGGAAGGCGGCCAGCTGGGGACCCCGGGGCGCGGGGCCTGGAGGACCCGGCTGCCCCAGGAGAAGGTGTACAAGATGTGAGGTGGGGGGGGTGTCCCACAGGTGCAAGTGGGGCTGCGGTGAGAGGCGGACAGCTTCTCACGTCCAGGGCCGCCCCAGGTCGGGGCTGTGGAGGCACTCTGCCCTAGTCCAGCCCCAGATGGGACCGGGGAGTCCTCGCCCCACCTGCTCTGCCTCTGCCCCAGCCCACGACCTCGCGCCTCTCTCCAAACCGTTCGCTTCCCGGGCCCCCAGGCCCTCGGCGGGCGCGCCGGGGCGGCGGGAGGCGGGGCGCGCCGGGGGCGGGGCCAACCGGGCGAGGCCCGGCCCTCACAGCGCCGCTCCGAGCGAGCAGGCAGCGGCCGTGGCGGAGGGATACGGAGCGCCCTATATATACCGCCGGGCGCAGGCTCGCACTTCGGCAGTGGTGGTGGGAGCCTCGCGGGCGCGGCGCCGTTACTCGCACTCGGGCGGCGGCAGCGGCACAGCGCTGAGCGCTCATCGCGCCTTAGCAGTAGCAGCGGCAGCAGCAGCGGAGGCGCCCCCGCCGTCACAGCCCCTGCGCGGGTGCAGCCACCCTCGCTCCCTCTGCTCTTCTTCCCTTCGCTCGCACCATGGTAGGTCGGGAGTGGTAAACGGCGGCGTAGCAGCTGCCTGCCCATGATTTCTTACCAAATTTTTAGTTCAGCGCCCCCCCCTTTTTTCGGGGGGGTTTCCTCTTTTCCGGGTGTTACGCAGCAGCTGCAGTTAAGAAGGACGCGTTTTGGATTTGCATTTCGCTTTTCTCGGCCAGGGTTTCTTATTTAAATTTTGGTCCCTCTTGGAGCTGGACTTGGCCGTGGGCTGTCCGCAGGCAGGGGCTCCGGCCGCAGCTGCACCGGGGCCTTCCGCATCCACCCCCTCCCCCAGCGCCGCACCACTGCATCCAGCGCGCCGCACCCGGGCTTCCCGCAGCGCTGCGCCTGGGCCGGGGCCCCGGGGGGCGGGGGAGCCGGGCGGGGCCGGGCACACGATCCCTTCCCAGCCCCCCCTCCACCCTAGGCACGGTGGCGGCGGGCCGGGCGGACTGCGGAGAATGAATGGGCCCGACCTAGCCGGTGGCGCACATTGCTCGGGCCGGGGCTTGGAGGGCGCCGTTCGCGTCCACCTCCTCCCCCACCCGGCGACCCCGCTGGGCGCCCTGGCTCGGCAGCTCTCCCTCCACCCTCCCGGGGGGCGCGGCGCGGGCGTGGGCTGGGAAGGAAGGAGCCGGGGAAGGGTGGGGTGGGGGCAGGAAGGCGAGGGGTGGGGGGCGGAGAGGGCGGAAGCGGCGGGCCGGCCGCCCTGCGGCCGGGCGGGGCCCTGCGGTGTGCCCGGGGCTCGTGTCCCCCTGTTTCGCACCCCTGCAGCCCCCCACCCAGTGCGGCAGTGAAGGCGTGCGTGATCCTCTGTTCAACGGGAGGTCCCTTCCCGCGGGAGGCACTCGGCTCGCGCTAATTGGGGCGGGGGGGGCGGGGGAGGAGGGAGCTGGCGCGCGGCTCGGTTTCCATTAGAGACGCAAAGTTTCTGCTCCGGGAGGAGGCGGCGGTGCGGCTCGCCGCCTGGGGGAGCAGAAGCGGGTGGGAGGCGCGGGGCGGGCTTGGCCCCCTCTAGCCGCGCGGTCCCGGAGCGGGGGTGGGAGTGGGGGGTGGTCCTGGCCAGGGAAGGGCGGTGCCCCCGCCCTGGGCCTGCCTCGTTCCTCCACACCCCTGCTCTCGGGGCACGCACCCCTGCCTGGCCCCTCGCCACTTTGCAGTCCGCAGGGAGATGCCCTCCACGTTTCCGCTTTCTCTGCAGCCTCTAGATTGCCAGATGCGCCTGTGCGCCTCGCTGGGTGTGTTTTCTACAAACCCCCTTCCTCCCTGGGCGGGCTGGGCTGACATCACCCACAGCGCTTTCTGGCTTGGGATGGGGAGATGGCTCCCGACAGGTTCAGAGCACCTTTACCCTCTCGGCCAGAGCGATATGAGGCCGGGTATTTCTTTATGGAGGAAGGCTGATGCTGTCGAAAAGCTCTCTAACCGAGAGAGTTTTGCGGTGAGGTGGGACTGTTCTCCCCGGTAAGGTGACAGCTCCTCGTGCGAGGTGTGGCAGGGCTTCCTGTTGTACAAAGACAGATGTTATTCTGGCGTTACGTAAATCATCGTGTCTCCTTCATTCGATGTAAAGAAAACCGCCTTCCGGTGACTGGGGTAGAAAGGAAGGAAGACCCAATTCTAATTTGAAAAAACAAGCTTTCCTCCAAATCCCTATATTGGAACACCACATCTATTGGGAAAGTTTTCATTTTGAGAATTAGCGTAAACATAACAGGGTTAGCTTTCTATTGGGACTTACTTTGTAACTGGCTTCATTAGGTGTACTTTATTAAAATAAAAATACAGGCTAGTTCTCCTTGCATTCTCCAAGTCCCCTGGCTGGAGGCACAGGTCACAGGTTCCGTGTTGCAGAGACCAGACAATACAAGTGCGAATTACCTTCATGGCCATCACTACCTGAGTAAAGTGTGTTTATTACGGGCAGCCCTTATGTCACACTGAAAATTGGTAGAGTGAATATTCTCTAGCAAAGTTGGTAGTTGCTCTTTTTCCAGAAAAGACGAGGTATAGTCTCCTAATTATTACGTACTTTTGTGTGTACTTAAGGTTTGCAGTTTTGAAACAGCTCAGTTGTAGGGTGGTTGCATTTTTTCCTGGCTTCTTCATCAAAGATAATTTGACTGAGGACATCAGCCATTATAAATGGGAGGCTTTTAATGAATAATTGCCTAATTTAAATGGAAAGCATTTATTACATGGGAATGAAGTTGGTTGGTGGGGGTAACCCGTTGCTGTGTATTTATTTTTTCCACTTAGTTGTATCCCATAAAATAGATGGGCAAGGCTGTTAATCCAACCCAGTGCCGTTATGTAACGCCTGTCTGGAGATTTTGGAGCGCCTGCAGCAATGCGCAAGGTGTGCCCAAAGCCTGCCCCCGGCTGGGATCCTCGGATGGAAGCGGGGGACTGCGGGGTCCCTGGCGCAGTAGGTGGCGCTCTTCTTTCTCCGAGCTTGCCGCTGCATCCGGTGTGGTGTGGCCTCCTTCCACTAGAGGTGCCATTTTTCAGATTATGACCTGACCCTTGTTAGACCTGGGAGCACGCTGCCAGAGGCCCAGCAAAGAAGACCTGAAGTGGAATGTTGTCACTTCTTTGTCACCCTTTGTTTTTTTTTTGTTGTTTTTTTTTTTTTTTTGATTTTATTTATTTGCAAGAGAGAGAAAATGAGAGACAGAGAGCACGAGAGGGGCAAGGGTCAGAGGGAGAAGCAGACTCCCCGCCGAGCAGGGAGCCCAATGCGGGACTCGATCCTGGGACTCCGGGATCAGGACCTGAGCCGAAGGCAGCCGCTCAACCGACTGAGCCACCCAGGCGCCCTCCTTTGTTTTTTAAAATCGCATAAAGTGTTCCCTTTATTCTCACTGTTTTCATTTAATGGCTAACAGTTTCACACGGTTGGCTTTTGTCTTTTAAAGAGTGATTTTTGAAAGGTCGGTATCAAAAGTACAATTGGGAAAACTGTTGCTCTCAGTCAACGCTTGTGCACTGAGTTATAACCTCTTCTCTCTTTGTGTAGGCTGATCAGCTGACCGAAGAGCAGATTGCTGGTAAGTTGTGATGACCTCAGGGAGTCCCAGTAGCCCAGAACTAGGCGCGACTCCATTCCGGCTGGCTTCTCTGACCCTTCCCCCGACTAAAATTTGAGTAGGTTTCTAAGAACTTCTTTAAATAGAAGCAAGAAGCAGGAATACTTAGGTCAGGTGCTAATTCCTTGCCAGTGTTGCAGAGGGGGCGTGGAAGGAAGCGGGGCTAGGCCTCCTTGCTCCCCTCCGCAGTGTTGGCTCCATGGTGGGCGCGGCTTTGCCTGTCACGGGAGCGCCCGGCGAGCCTGCTGCTCCCAAAGGGCGCTGAGAATTCTCACGCCACAGGTCTTTTTGTAATTCACCGTGAAGGCTTGTGCTTGCCATTTGAAAATACACGGGGATGGGTGGAGATGAGGGTTAGGACTACTATAATAATTGGGTAGGGAGTTAGTTTAGATTCTAGCTTTTAGTATTACTTGGAGGGCTTTTTTTTGAGATGATTTCTCTTTAAGAAACCAGGGATGCCTTTGAAATGCCTTAAGTGCCAGCTAGACAGAACACGCCGGTTACCTGGGAATGTACATTTCTAGTAACCCCTTCCTGTTGTGTGAAAGGCGTTCCTGTGGCTGTAGCAGTTTATCAGGAAAGGGCCTTAAAAGGGAACCCGCGGACCCATCTTCACTTGTCAGGTTGGATTGAGGACTAATTTAAGTGTGTTTAAGTTTAGTTTTCTTTAAAAATAGGAGAATACTGTGGTTTTATGGAACCGGTAACCAGGAGCAGTGTTTGCTTTATGGACTGTTGAATGAAGGCCGGTCCAGTAGGACTATTGTGGTCTTTATTTCAGGAGATAAAGACTGGGCAGTTTCTGATAATTTGCAGACTTGGCGTAAGAATTCTCAGTGCCATTTGGTTTGCTTTGGCAAGCCCCCCAAGGGAAGTGTGTGCGGTGGCCGGTTTGGGTGAAGACCTTCATTCTAAAGGGTAAACTTTTGTTTTCAGAGTTCAAGGAAGCTTTCTCCCTATTTGACAAAGATGGCGATGGAACCATCACAACAAAGGAACTTGGAACTGTCATGAGGTCACTGGGTCAGAACCCAACAGAAGCCGAGTTGCAGGATATGATCAACGAGGTGGATGCTGACGGTGAGGGCTCAAACCTATGAATGAGTGCCAGTGTTGTGTAATTCAAGTTCAGACATGTCACAAGATTGTCTTTCAGGTCCCCAGAGCAAAGCAAATGCGCAGCGCTCCTTTTGGTGGTTGCCTGACGGGCCGTTGACAATGAAAATAGAAGATTATGGCCTGCCTTTGGCTGTGCTCACTGTCTAGAACATTTCCTGGATCAGATTGGCGTATTGTTCTTTTCTACTTGCCGTGACCTACAGCTCAGTCTTTTTTATCAACTGGCCCATGAGTCTGCACTGAGTCCTTTGGGGAAGTAAAAATAAATAGCCATAGACTTTTCAAAAAGCTGACTGTCTCCAGGAGGAGTGGGAAGTGAAGTGGGAGAAGAGCACTGTTAGACATTAATGTAGAATTGAGTACAGCGTGAGCTGCAGATGTGTTTATTACAGAGAATTTTGAGGATCATGTAAGGCTTGGACATGGAGTGCTTGATGACTGGAGGGGAGTAGATTATAGAACCTAACAGAAGGGGAAGATGAATAAAGTGCAGAGCAAGAAGGAACAAGCAGTACCCCCTGTAACGGGGTCACCAACTGGTCACCGATTCCTCTGGACTCTAGAACAGTGGACAGTAGACCTTTTATTGCTCACTTTTTCTCAGTAAGCAATTCTTGAGCATTCCCCTCTCAAAAAACTGTCTTTTTTGGAAACCATGTATATGCAGTTAATATATGACATTGTAGAGCCTGGTAAATTTTTAAAAAATGAGCTAAGAATAAGCAGTTTGGATCTAGACTACTTTCTAGATGATTGGCTTGAGAGTAACCATTTAAACATACGTATCATAAGGTGATAAAGTAGAAATAAATTTGTCTGGTCATGTATATTTAGAAGCAGGGGTTTTGGGTGAGCTCTTTAACAAGTGGTTTCAGCTCATTCAAGCTACTTTGGAAAGTGTGTTCGTCCATATTAATGTTCTGGAAAAGGGGTAGATCATAATTCCCTCTTGTTTGACTGCTACGATGATTGGCCATCTGGGAACATGGGGTGACCACCCCCCATCTTATGTGAGCCCTGGGAAACGGTGCTTAGGGACTGGCAGAATGGATTAGGCTCTTAGATTGTATAGAACAAGGAAGGAGTGAGTTTTCCCAGGCCACAGAGTCTCCTATTTGTAATGAGTAAATGTAATGCCTAAGGGTGTCTTCTCTGCATGGCTATGAGATAGCACTTCAAATAATTTACTTTGTCTTGCATGAGTACCATAATGCTTTAAAATTTTGGAGGCCAAAGGGATTTCTGAATAATTATTTTGATTTAAAGGTACCGGTGAAAATGAATAACTTAACCTGAGGCTTTTTTCTTCTAATTTAATTTTTGTTTCCTTTAATTCAATTTACATTGTTAATCTGCTGGTTTGTCTTTGGGGGGTGCTCGCCTAACTCTTAGCTTTAGAGGGGGAAGTTACTTGGAATACTGACCGTAGAACAGACGCTTCTGACCCAGTTTCCTAAGTGGTAATGGTCTGAGCTTTGAAAACACTTCCGAGCCTTGCCCTTAATGAGGAAGCAAAGACCCTGAGTTGGAGGAAAAAATGATTAGGTGATTTCATCAGAATGTGGCCAGGAAACACCTTCTGGAGAAGACCGTGTGATACTTTATGGTCCGTGGCATAAGAAAGTCCCATTTTCCCCCTTCCCGTAATCCTTTTCTTCTGTAAAAACATCGTGTTGTGCTGGCGGGCCAGTTCTGGGCCTTGACCAGCATCACGAACCAAGACAGAGGGAGGACCGAGGGCTCACCCCTCACTTGGGCGGGGGGAAGGAGACAGTCTCGAGTGCTTCCATCAGGAATGAAGGGTGCTGTGGGCTTTCTCTTCTTGAACTGCATAACCGCCTTTAGCAGTCAAGAATCTACACATGCAGTTTTCTTTGCATCATGAAGTGCTCTCCTGGACCCTGATTACTAGTTTGAATTACATGAATATGTGAAATGGCCCTGCGAAGTATTTGAACAGTTGAGACTTAGAAATGGTTTAACCTCATAGAATAACCCATCGGTTTGTCCAAGTGAGTCTTAACCGTTCTCTAAAGTGCTTTGAAAAGATTATCACTGCTGGGGAGGGAGCGTCACTGGAGCATT
The DNA here is from genome assembly GCF_011800145.1 of Mirounga leonina. Classification (NCBI taxonomy): domain Eukaryota; kingdom Metazoa; phylum Chordata; class Mammalia; order Carnivora; family Phocidae; genus Mirounga; species Mirounga leonina. The sequence continues at coordinate 13,104,700 of NW_023270825.1, read as the reverse complement.
TATTTTATGTGAGCTTTTGTTTTTTAATTTGAGGAAATGGCACCATCGACTTCCCAGAATTTTTGACTATGATGGCTAGAAAAATGAAAGATACAGACAGTGAAGAAGAAATTCGCGAGGCATTCCGAGTCTTTGACAAGGTAAATCTGCATCCGTGTTGCAGACCGTCCCTGTGGACGGCTTCTTTGCTCCCATTTCTGAAATACTTCGAACACTTAAACCAAAATGCCTGGGCCTCTGCGCTGATCTCACTTTGAAATAAGCCGACTTAACTGCAGCAACCTTAAATTGGGTGAGGGTGAGCATAAGTAGTGGGGAATTCTGAAAGCTTCTTGATTGCTGCTTTCAGTTTGTTAGCGCTTGCCAAGCCCCTGCATTTTCGGTGCTCACCAAGGGCTTGCACTTGGTGGGTTGGGCGGGGACCGGAGCTGGGCGACCTGTCCCCGTGTGCAGAGTTGGCGGTGCCGGGTGAGGGCACGAGTACGTCCCAGACTTGCGTGCCCGTTCAGAAGCCCTCTCCACCACCCTCAGTAGCCCCTGCTTAACGTTCACAGGATGGCAACGGTTACATCAGTGCAGCGGAGCTACGTCATGTCATGACCAACTTAGGAGAAAAACTAACAGATGAAGAAGTAGATGAAATGATCAGAGAAGCAGATATTGATGGAGATGGGCAAGTCAACTATGAAGGTAAAAACACTGCAGAGTCTCTTTAGCTTAGTTTTTAAGAGTCCTCCCTTTCGTATCTATAAACAAGTTAACTGCTTCATGAGACACTGATTTTTATTTATATTCTTTATGCAGAGTAGAGATGTTGTGTTCATTCAAGCTGCTTTTGAAGATAACCAAAAGCTATGATTATTTGTCTTTACAGAATTCGTACAGATGATGACTGCAAAATGAAGGCCTACTTTCAACTCCTTTCCCCCCTTCTAGAAGAATCAAATTGAATCTTTTACTTACCTCTTGCAAAAAAAAAAAAAGAAAGTTCATTTACTCATTCTGTTTCTATATAGCAAAACTGAATGTCAAAAGTACCTTCTGTCCACACACACAAAATCTGCATGTATTGGTTGGTGGTCCTGTCCCCTAAAGATCAAGCTACACATCAGTTTTACGATATAAATACTTGTACTACCTTAATGATAAGGAAGCACCTAATGGACTCCTTGCAGTTCCATTTGCTCATGATTAATACACTGTTTGGGCTGGCCAGTTTTTCATGCATGCAGCTTGACAATTGAGCACAGTCAGGCATTTGTATTAAAAACAAAAAATGAAAAAAACAAATTTAAAACTTCTTCAAATGGGTTCTAGTTCAATTTGTTAGTATAAATTGTCTTAGCTGGTTTACTGAAAACAAAACATTTAAAATTGGTTTACCTCAGGATGCTGTGCAGAAAAATGGGTGAAGGATAAACTGTCTAGACGCAGCCCCACTTAGCAGGATGGCCCTCTCGTACTTCCGGGCGCCTCCACCTATGGTGACCATGACCCTCATCCCGGTGGCATGCCGTGTGTGTTGGTTTAGCGTTGTCCCGTGTTGTCTTAGAGCGAAATGGGTGTCAGGCTGTCACCATTCACACGCATTTTTTTTTTTTTTTAAAAAAAACCTTTACCAAGGGAGCATCTTGGGACTCTCTGTTTTTAAAACCTCCTGAACCATGACTTGGAGCGAGCAGAGTAGGTTGTGGCTGTGGACTTCAGCACAAGCATCAACATTGCTGATCAAGAAATTACAATTTACGTCCATTCCAAGTTGTAAATGCTAGTCTTTTTTTTTTTTTTATTCCAATAAAAAAAAGACCATTAACTTAAAGTGGTGTTACATGCTTTGTAAAGCTGAGATCTCAACGGGGACAAGGTAGTTGGAGGAGAGGTCAGTACTTTAAAAGCCCACAGCCCAGCATCGGGCTTCTCGCCCTCCCGCCCTTCCTCCCTCCCGACGTCTCAGCACCAACCTCTGAGCCTGAGACCTTGCCTGAAACAGGGCAGATAGCAATTGCTTCATCCTATCTATGGACATGTAGGTCTACTTGTATTTTCACTGGGGGGGCGGGGGTAGGGTGGGGGGAGTGAACCCTAGTAACTTAATGATTATTCAGGCAGTGGCGCTCTTCGTAATGAAGGAAAAAAAACCACTTTTTCTCAAGCATGTACTTAGGGGTTCTTCTCGATCGTGCTGCTGATTACCTGTTTTATGTAACTACTTGAGACCATCTGTGCAAGAGACATGATTTAGTATGTCTGTAATTCGATCCTTGCCGTGTGGTAGAAGCAGTAGTCCCTTCTAAGCCAGTCTTTATGCTTAAAAGACACTATCGGTCACCTTTGATTCATGATTTTTAATTTATGATGCTACTTTCCCTTCCCCACCCCCCCAAAGTTGACTTGACTTTGCTCCCCTCCTCCCTGCCCCCAAGTAGAACTAATGCTAGCCCCCAGCTTGAAAGTAAACTCCAGCCTGGAGGGGATTTTGTGTCTAATGATAAAACTGTAACCAAAACAGATAGATGCTGGTACTGGTCTTCGCAGTGGGATTGGTGTGCTTTAAAAACCCCTTTAAAGGAATATTGCAACCAGTGCAGAACTCTTTTCTGAAATGCAGGCTGGATGTGCATTTGGTTTCTCACCAGGAAGGAGTGTTGGGTTTTTGAGTCTTTCCGTGGGAGGTTTTAATTTGCCAGGGAACCGCGGCAGGCTGCTAGCTAGGCAGCAAGAAGCTCTTGGCAGCCAAATGGGTGCATTTAGGGCTGATTTATAGAGACCCTTGGCTTCTCCCTCTCCTACTCCCTGTCTTTCTGGCGTTTTGCAGCTTGCCAGATTTCCTGCCAGAGGGATAGGTCAGAGCAGTGGAGAGGAGGAGCCCGCCCATTTACTTCTGCCGTTGGCCCTTAGACTGGGTGGTTGTAGAAGAGACAACGGAGCTGGAGGGGACTTTCACAATTCCCTGAATCTGGAAGGCACACCTGAGAACACCTTGGAGGTTCTCCAGGTGAGAGAGGGAGGACCCAGGGCTCCTGGATGTTTCTTGCGAGGGAGGCCAAGTGTTGACCCATTCAGGCCTGTGTCTGATGGCTTCTTGGTAGTTTGAAAGAGAGTTGGGGGTAATTTAACTTGTTTTTAAAACTTTGCCTTCTGTCTTAACTCTTCCGTCAAGTCTTTTTCTAGAAGCTGGGTGGGCTCCATTTTAGCGGTCCCACAGTCCTTCCGAAAAGACTGCTTTTGAAACCAGATTCTTAACATGGCTAGCATCCTGTTTGGGAAGCAAGCCTTTCCCCCGGGGAGTGCTGAGTCCCCAGCTTGGTGCAGAGGGCGGCCCCGTCCACCGGAGCCTTTTCCCTCTGGCTTTTGAGGGGAAGACCAGCCCAGGTGGGGTCTTTGCAGGCTGCATGCGTTTGTGAGAGGAAATAGCTGGGTGTTGGGTCCGTACCCTGAAAGTTGGTTAGCACCTCCCTGTAAACTCTCCTGCCCCTTACTTCTAACTGCTCTATAAATATATACATATATTTATATATATAAAGTGACTAGTTTAACTGGCATCCCGCTTGAGCCTGAGACTTGCCATAAGAAACTGCTGAGTCCTTGGCAAACACTTTCATAGTTTTGTTCTCCATCTGTTGGGGGTAGGTGTTGAGCAAGGCAAATTCATCTCGATGTTTCAGATGGGCTTTTGACGCACTGTTGCCAAGGAAGGCTTTTTCTGATTTTTAGACAAACGAATTTTTGCACACTTTAATTGGTGTCTTTCGGCAACTTAAACACACTGAAAATTAGCTACTGTACATATTTTTATATTCTCTTTATAAATGCATGTCTGACTCTACCTGTAACCCGCGTTGTGACGAGTGGCCGTCCAGCAGGCCTTCCCGAGTGCCGCTGTGGCCTCTCAAGAGTGGCAGCATATTATTAGCCCCTCAGCACACTGGGAACTTCTTCCTGAACAAAGAATGTAAATTTGGTCAAAAGTCTGCTCTTCGGTTCATTCAATTGATTTTAAACATTTGAATTAATTATTATATATCCGAAGTACACTACCCTTTCGGCAGTGACGAGATTTCCACGAATGTGTCTTAACCTATCCCCTTCAGCTGGAAGTTAGTATTTTCCTTTTTCTCGATCCCTCGAAGTTGTCTTGTAGGAGACCGAAATCCTTTGCTGTCCGTACCCCTTGGAGTAAGAAGGTAGCGACATGGGTGGAGTGTGTGTTCTTTCTCCAGCTCTTCTAATGTTCCTTAAACACGTCTGTAGCAAAGATGGCGGGAGTTCTGATAACAGAAGGTACCCTTCACCGTGGCAATTTGAAAAGGAGATGTACTTGAACGTTTCTGTAAATCTTGAGATAAACTGTTTGGAGATTTAACCACCTCTCTGATGGGGGACCAACTCTATGGAAATTGTAAATAAGTTTTATTTATAAACCTGGCACTGTATTCAATAAACATTTCTGCAGCCTTTCATCTCTAACTGCGAACTGTGTAGGTTTTTAGCTTGTGTAGCCTCCGGTCCCTTCTGCTTAATGAACAAGGTGCTCCTGCCCCCAGATGTAATTGCACCCAGGCTCTAGGACGGTAGGTGAGCAGGAGGGGCCCGAAACACCACGGACACATCCCACGACAGCTCCGCTCTAGTTTTCAGTTCAGGTGTTACATAGCTGACATTTGAATACCATCTCGTGGCGTATATACCATATCCGTGCTCGCTTTACGTGGGGAAAGGCACACCAGAAAAAGATTCACCTCTGTGTTAGTCCCAAGTGTCTTTAGGAATGGCATGAAGAAATACACTTTAAAAATTGGACGGGAATTTTAAATTGCACAAGCACTTAGCTCTGCCCATGTCGAGAGCAGGGCAGCCTAGGAAAGGGGATGGGAGGCAACTTTCCAGCCCTGGAGTTGAAACCTACCCCTTAATCAGTCCTGTTCCAGACCCTGATCCTGGACAAAGTTCTGTAGCAGGGAAGGCCACCTCTGTTTCCAGAAGGATCTTTTCCAGGCTGCCTTGCCTGTTTCCTTCTACACAAAAGTAGTGAGGGGGCTGAAAAGAAGGGGAAAGATGACAGGGAACGCCGCTGCTTTGGTCAGAAGGCTCGAGCCCCACTTGCAGGGAGCATTGGGCTCCTCCTGTATACAGGAGCTGACTTAAAGGATGTGGATACTGCCATGGGGACAGAACCCTCTGCCCTGACATTTTTGGCCTGGGTCTTAGCTTGGGTTTTGTCCCTCTGTAGCTCTGGGCAGGCACTCTGCTTCTCTGGGCCTCATTTCCCCCCTTGGTTAAAATAAGAGTATTGGACTAAGTGGCTCTCTGGGATTCTGACCAACCCAGCTTGACATCACTTGTTTAAATTGAAATTGCAGCCTAGGGTGCCTGGGTGGCTCAGCCGGTTAAGTGTCTGCCCTCAGCTCGGTCGTGATCCCGGGGTCCTGGGTTGGAACCCCACATCAGCTCCCTGCTCATCAGGGAGTCTGCTTCTCCCTCTGCCCCTCCCCCTGCTCGTGTTCTCTCTCTCTCCCTCCCTCCCTCTCTCTCTCTCTTTCTCTCTCTCTCGTGCTCTCTCTCACATGCGTGCTTTCTCAAATAAATGAAAAATAAAACCTAAAAAAAAAATTGCAGCCTCAAGGGTGGGAGGCAAAATAGTGTGGGCGTGCTGTATGCTTTGAGGTGACAAATGGGATTTTTAGTGTCAGCAGCTCCGTGTTGGGGGTGGAGTGGAGGTTAAGCTTGCTGTTAGACTGTGATGTAATATTGGAACGTGGGTCAGAGAAACTGATCATTAAGTGACTTCCATCCTCCTCCCAGGACGGAAATAGGAAGCTCCCACTCTGCCTGCAAGAGATTCAGTCCAAGTGGCAACGTCATCTGGATTTTCAGCAGCTTTGGTTCAGGAAACACACACACATACACACACACACACACTTCCGATTTGAGCTGAACTTCCCTGGGCACTGGGGGCTGGAGCACCCAGTGACTCAGGATGCCTTAGAAGGAAATAAAACTTGAAAGTTTTTTTATAGCCTGGAGCTTCTCTCCCACTGCCCTCAACCCTCTGCCAGGGAGCGGGAGGAGTTAGCTCATGATCCAGAACCCTTCTGGAGAGCAGATGAGGGCAGCGGAGCTGGCCGGCTTTCCGCCTCGCCCATTGACAATCCCGGAACGTGGGTTTAAAAAAAAGGGTGTTTGCTTTCCTCACAAGAATTGTGTTCTGCCTGTGTGTCAGCAACCTTTGGAGTGAGTGTATTTACACACGCAGATAGTACTTGCAATGTCTCATTTTAAAGTTTTATTTTCACTTTTACAAAGATGAAAGGGAGAATCTGGAGTTTCTTCCACTAGTAAGACAATTTCTTAAATTTTGTTACATCATCTTTCTATCCTGGCTGCATATAAACATGGATGGTTCGCTTTTAAAACTAATATCCTAAAAAAAAATAAAAATAAAAAATAATTTCCTTCCCCTTGTTGGGTCTTAGTATACCCTTCAAGTTGTGACTTTCTTTTTTAATTACTGTGTTTTATAGTAAAAGAATTTTTTTTTCCCCACAGAGATTGGTACCAGAGGCAATATTTGAGTTAATGGATTATAAAAAGAAAATAGAAAATAAATGAAAAAGTAATTATAAAATAATACTTTAGTTAAAAGGACTAGATCAGGGGTGTCTGGGTGGCTCAGTTAAGTGTCTGACTCTTGATCTCAGCTCAGGTCTTGATCTCAGGGTTGTGAGTTCAAGCCCCGCACTGGGCTCCATGCTGGGCGTGGAGCCAATTAAAAAAAAAAAAAAAGTACATATCATAACATTGTAGGTCAAACTCTCAGTGCAAATATCCATATCTGGTGATTCTCAAATTTTGGGGAATACCTACCATGACAAGAAGCTTGTTACCTCAACAGGTGCCCAGTCCCATTTTTATAAAAGCATGTTTCTGATTCTAAAAGAAATGTTTATTGTATAAAATCTGTGATATCAAGTGACCCCACTACCCTGTAAAACATAGTTAACTCTTAGTATTTCCTTCCAGAATTTTTTCTCACCATATGGGTGCAGAGATATAATTCACAGAATTGGGATCTCTAGGTATGTTTTTAAAAAATTAAGCATGATATTATTTATTATATACAATTACATATTCTGTATACTATATACATATATAATAAAATCTTTTTGTTCCTTAGCTTTTTTCTTGAGATACAATTCATGTTCCATAAAATTCACCCTTTTAATAATGGTTTTTAATACATTCACAATATCGAATTTTAGAGCATTTTCATCACCCCAAAAAGTACCCATTAGCAGTCACTTCCGGTTCTCCCTTTCCCCTACCCGTGGCAACCATGAATCCACTTTGTATGTCTTCGGATTTACCTATTCTGGACATTTCATATACATCGAATCATGTACTTATAATTTTTTTCCTCTCTTTTTCACTTTTTATACTGGACATTCCTCCATATACTTAAATTCTTGGATATAATTTTTAGGAGCTGGCTATATCAATATGGCATACTTTCGTTAACCAATCCCCTAATAAAGGCCATTTGGCCCACCCCCTTTTGAGCAGTTCTAAGTGTGAGAACATTCTTAATAGGTTGCCCTCTTCCTTTTAGCTTCTACTCATTGGTTCCACGTCCGCCTGGTGGAGCTAACACGGACGTCTAATCCTATTTCCACACTGCAGACCTTTGGTCTTTTCCACTTCCACACACCCCTCCTTAAATATTCAGGCTTAATATTTACTTCTTGTTTTTTGTTGTTGTTACTGTTTTGTTTTGTTTTTTTTTAAGACTGCTCTGAGAGGAATCAACACAATATAGTGAACTTTGCCCAGATTCTGGATTCAAACATTTCTGCTTTCAAATCTTGCTTTCCCAAGCAGTACAACTTGGCAGGTGACAACTCTGTGCTTCAGTGTCCTCAAGGTGGTTGTAAGAGTGAATGAGATGACAGAAATCCTCTAGCACGGTGGCTAGCCCGTGGAAGGTGCTTACACTCTCTCTTCTGTGCGTTGTGAACTCCGTTACCACCAGAGAAAATGAGGCCAGGTTTACAGTTTCCTTCGTTGGATCCAGCTCATGCTGGCTTTTGGGAATTGCCACTTCCTCTCTTTGTTAAAAGCACACAAACCTTCTGTTTAGGTTTCGACTCCTCATCCTTTTGGAAGTCCTGATGAGAGTTGCCAGTGTTTAGTCTTCTGGTATCTGCTCCCCAGAGCTCATGGGCAGGCCTACTGGACCCTCAGTGGGGCTGGGCCTAAAACCTTCTGTCAGTGTTCTCCCTTGACGTGCCCACATGGGAAGATCTGTAGCATCTTTGGGCACTCGCAGACTGGGTCTTCTCTGGAGAATGATGGAGGTCCCATTCTTGTTAAAGGTCAATCTTAATAGAGGCAGTTGACCACAGGCAGGAGAGGTCAGTGGTTAGGCCCTCTCTTTGTTCTCTGGAACATCTCATTACCTTCCATCCCTGGCAGAGGGCTGCCTCTTCCTGCTCCTTCTCTTCTGGGACCCCTGTGGTTCTTTCAGAATTCCAGTGAGTCCTTGAAAAATGCTCACTGCCCCCACCTGGGAGCCCTTCTCTCTACGATGGCCGGACCTGGCCCAAATTTGTCTAACACCATGGAAAGTAAAGCTACCTGGTCACATCCTGCCTCCCCTCTTCTCTGCCAAACTCCACCTCCACCTGGAACATGTCATCTGACTGGGCTCCCCGGATCTGATTCCAACTCCAGGTCAGAGACCCCTCCCCAAGCCCCAGAAGTAGGCAATGACCCAATGGCTGGCTAAATCTTTTTTTTTTTTTTTTTAAGATTTTATTTATTTATTTGAGAGAGTGAGAGAGAGAGAGAGAGTACATGAGAGAGGGGAGGGTCAGAGGGAGAAGCAGACTCCCCGCCGAGCAGGGAGCCCGACGCGGGACTCGATCCCGGGACTCCAGGATCATGACCTGAGCCGAAGGCAGTCGCTTAACCAAATGAGCCACCCAGGCGCCCCTGGCTGGCTAAATCTTAAGCAAGCTCATCTTTTTTGAAGGGTTCTGGGAGGAAATGCAGGGTCTGGATGCAGCTGTTCAAACAGGGCAAATCCTTTAACTCAGCCTCACATGTAACTGCTGGTCTTTCCCGTTCAGGCTGCCCACCTGTAACCAGGGAGGAATTCAGAACATACTTTTTTTTTTTTTTTTTTTTTTTTGCTGTTTCTTCCTGGGAGAGCCAGCCGATTAAGGGAAAGTGTAAGAGGGTTGTACTCTAATTATTCGTTCTCAGGTTTGATGCCTACAATGTTCAGAGCTCAGTCTCTACCTTTTGAGGAGCTTCTGCAGGCTTTTCGAAGAAATATAGTAACTACAACTGCCAGACAGCATGCCAATGAATAAATATACCGACTTGAACACGTAAGAACTGATGCAGACATAGCAGAACAACGTATAAAACAAAAACCAACAAGAATAACAACTCCATCATCATAGAGATTTTAATAGTCTTCTTCCAGTAATTAGGAAATCAAGCAGACAATAGTACATTTGAACTACACAATTCACAAATTTGATCTCACGTATATGTAGAACATTTTATTCAGCAAGGAGAGATTTCAGATTACAAATACTAATTAGTTCTTAATAATAGTAATAAATTAATAAACTATCATATTTTATAATGTATAATCATAAATACAAATATATAAATAAGTAATAATGCTAATAATGAAATTAATAAAAAGATATTAGAGAATTGATTATATATTAGATCATAAAGTAAATCTCAACAAACATTTAAAAATATTTCATACTGACCATGTTATCTCATAACAATGCAATGGATGAAAAATAATTAAAAAACACAACTTTATTTTTTTATTTTTAAAGGTTTTTATTTATTTATTTGACACACAGAGAGAGGGAGATCACAAGCAGGGGGAGGGGCAGGCAGAGGGAGAAGGAGAAGCAGGCTTCCTGCTAGGCAGGGAGCCCGATGCGGGGCTTCTTCCCAGGACCCTGAGATTGTGACCTGAGCTGAAGGCAGACGCTTAATCGAATGAGCCACCTAGGCACCCCTAAAAAAAAAAAGCTTTTAAAATACCCATTTGTTTTGAAAATTAAAGTCCATTTCTAATAACGCCAGGGTCTTAAATCATAATGACAATCTAGAAAATGTTTAGGACTGAATGAAAACAAAATTCTACATTTCAAAACTGTTGGATACAGCTTAGAAATGCATAATCAAAAAGAAGAAAAGCCAAAAATAAATAAGGTAAACATCCAACTTAAGTTAGAAAAAGAATACAATAAGCTCAAAGAGAGCACAAGGAAAATATCAAAGATAACCACAGGTACAAAATACAAAATGAAACACAAAACAAAGTTACCAAAAAGAAGATCAACAAAGACATACAGTTGGCTCTTTGAAAAGATTATTAGAAAGGTATGGCAGTGTGTAAGAACTTAAAAATGTAATTACCCAATGATTTAGCAATCCCACTTCTGGGTATATACCCCAAAGAATTGAAAGCAGGGACTCTAACATATCTGTACACTCATGTCCATAGCAGTATTCTTGACAACAGCTAACAGGTGGAAGTGACCCACGTGTCCCTCAGTGGGTGAGTGGGTAAACAAAATGTGTATACACACAATGGAATATTACTCTGTCTTAAAAAGGAAGGAAGTGGGGCGCCTGGGTGGCTCAGGTGGTTAAGCGCCTGCCTTCGGCTCGGGTCATGATCCTGGAGTCCTGGGATCGAGTCCCGCATCAGGCTCCCTGCTCGGCAGGGAGTCTGCTTCTCCCTCTGACCCTCCTCCCTCTCATGCTCTCTGTCTCTCATTGTCTCTCTCGCAAATAAATAAAATCTTAAAAAAAAAAAAAAAGGAAGGCAGTGCTGACCTATGCCAAAACATAAATGAACCTTGAAGACATCGTGCTAAGTGAAAGAAGCCACTCATAAAAGGACAAATACCACATGATTCCACTAACATGAGGTCCCTAGAGTAATCAAATTCATAGAGAAAGTAGAATTTCTAGGTGGATGCCAGAGAGAGGAGGAGGGGGAGTCCTTGTGGATAAAGGACTTCAGTTTTGCAGGATAAAAAAGTTCTTTGGAGACGGATGGGGGTGATGGTTGCAAAGCAAAGTGAATGTACTTAATGCCACCGACCTGGACACTTATATTTGGTTAAAATGGTAACTTTATGTTATGCGTATTTTACCACAATTTTTTTTTTTTTTATGTCCAGGAAGTAGAGAGAACATTACAGAAAGAGAATGTCATCCTGGAAGTTGCTCATATTGCAGATGATGTATTCTCTTCTGTTGCGTTGATTTTTTTCCCCTATTACTTCACCATTACTATAATGTGTATTACAGTTTTATAATTGAAGTTAATTTCTGGCATTTCAAGTAAAAAAAAGTTATTATAAATCTCAGGCAGGGCTGATGAAAAAAACGTTAGGAACGAAAAGGGAGACATAGCCATAAATAAACCAGAGATTTTTTTTAAAAGCATAGTATAAAACTTTGATGCCAGTGAATATGAAAACCTAGGTAAAAGGGACAATTTCATAGAGAAGAGAACTGACTGAGGAAGAAGTAGAAAATTTAAAACAAACTATAACCATTAAAGAAATCTAATCAGGAGTTAAAAATATATCTACCCGCAGTGAAGGTCTGTCAAATTATTCTATTCCTCCCTCTGAGTGATGAGGTCTTTGTCTCGTCCCCTTGAATCTAAGTGGGCACTGTGACTACCCTGATCAATGGAATACGGTAGAAAGGATGTGCTAGTTTCTGGGTTCATGGCTTGAGAAAGTGGGTTTTTCCAATTCTGTCCTTGGAACATTCTGGAAGCCCTGAGATCTTCATGCGGGAGAGGCCACATGTAGATGCTGGGCCAAGGCTTCCTGCTGCTGCCCCTACCAAGGTGCTCGATGTGTGAGGACATCTTGGACCGTCCAAACAGTGTCACTGGCCCCTGAGTAACCTCAGTTGACCTCTGGCCACAACGCTTGTCCCTTCACTGTAGGATGACTGGCTCCTTCTCAGCAGGTGGGTCTCAGCTTTGATATTTCCTCCTCAAGAATCCTTCCCCGACCATCCTCTATAAGACTCTACAAAACCCTGTCCCCGTGAAGCTTCCCACTCCCTCTTCCTCCAGCCCCTGGCAACCACTAATCCGTTCTCATTTATTGATTCAGGATCTTTCAGATTAGTGGTATCACACAGCATGGGACCTATCGTGTCTGGCTCCTTTCAGTCAGGATGTTTTAAAGTTTCATCCACACAGTCACGTGTATCAGTGCCTTGTTCCTTTTCATGGCTGAATAATACTCCCCCGTATAGACAGACCACCATTTGAGCCAAGCTGGGCTGGGAACTGGGTTCTCTGGCCCCAAACGTCAGATTCCTTCCTCTAAAATAATGAGAAGGGACATCTGATATCAAACTGCTGCGAGAAGGTGAGGGTCAGGCCCTCTGTGGAACCAACTCACTCACAGAGCTTGCAGATACAGCCATGCACAGTCACGCAGGGCAACCGCCAAGATACGGGAACAGGGAGGGCCCTCCTCTTCCTCCACCAACTAGAACACTCTCTTCCCTTCGCTGCAGCAGGGCTGGGAGTTAACCCTTCTCACCTGTGCCAGGGGGCTGGGGAGGGACTGAGGCAACAAGAAGGCGCCTGGGCGTTTGGGCCAGTGGATTTTACCAGCAGGTAAGGATGTTTTTAAAGTATTTTAGGACCATGAAGCCCATGGTGGTGCTTCTCAGGTATGTGTGAGATGAACGTCAGTGTCACCCAGCTGTGAACACGGGCTCATCCACAGGCGCACACTCAGGACACACAGCTTCACACCCATGCGTGCACTTTGCCCAACACCAGACTTCCTGACCTCCTGCAGTTAGTTTTACTCGAATGAGGCCAGAGCTGGACTGACTCAGGCGGTACACTGCCAACATGCTGGTATTTCCCTCGGCTCTGGCCTGAGAGGCTTCAGGGAAAAACCTGCTCACATCCTGAACTCTCACCTGCTCTGGGCGGGCCCGCAGGCTTCCTGGCCCGGGTGTCCTGGCAAGTGGCCGCGGTTCTACCCCGCTCTTCCCTCTGCTAAACACGTTTGCAGGGAGAAAAACCCACCTCTCCATAGGGTTTCTCCAGAGTCCTCCTTGGAGAGAGGCCTGCGGGATGGGCTGAGTCTGGTTTTCCTACCTTCTGGAACTGGGATCACTCTGGGATAACTGGTCCAGGCTCTTCACTTACCAGGTGAAGAATTAGGTTCCCAAACGTTGGAGGAGAACCAACCAAAGTCACACAGGCAGAAGGTGGTGAGACCCAGGCGGAACCAGGCCTTATAATGGCCCAGCCATCACCTCGCACCCCAGCAGGTCACAGATGATGATTCCTTGCCTGGGAGCCCTGGTTACCTCCTGGACAGGGAGGGCCCCCTCAGGCAAAATGGCCTGACCAGCCTGCTTTCTCCTTGAGCCCTACGCCATGACCATCCTGAAGGCCTGCCTTGGACCAGCTCCCCTCAGGACTCCCCATCCTGTGGCCTGCTCTCCAGCTTCTGGTGGGGAGTGTGTGGCCTTAGCCTGGTTAGAACTCAACTCTCCCCAGGCCCACCTTACGCCCTCCCTGAGCCCACCCAGCGCCCTGGGCCGAGAGCCCGTGGAGGCCAGCACTGGTCTGTCCATGGCCTTCCCCTCTCGGAGGCCAGTGCAGGACGAGGCTCCGAGCAGGAGCAGGTGAGCTCGGGTGGAAGGAGACAGAAAAGAGGGCCATGGCTGTGCCTGGAACGGAGGGGACCCGGAGGGCCGGCCGGTGGCGGGTGCGGCCAGGCAGAGCGGCGCTCCTCTGGGAGGCTTTGGAATCCGGAGGCCGCCGTCCTCAGCCCCCTGGAGTGCACACACCGGGCACCCACCCTGCGCAGGGCACCGGCCACGCTGGCTCAAGGGTCACCAGCTGGTGGCCTTGGAGGCAGCCAGGCCTCAGGGCCGGGGTGTCCTGATTCTGACACCTGGGAGAGGTTCATGGACAGCCAGGCAGTCCCGCAGGCGCCCGGAAAGGTTTGCCGGGAGGAGCCAGGGAGCCTGTTAAGGGGGCTGTTCCCCACTTCCCCCAGACTCATTTCTGCCCCTTCTCTGCCCAGCCCGGTGCCTGGGTGGAGGCTGACCTGTCCCCACTGAGTGAACGGCCCCCTGGGGCCGGGGCTTCTGGTTGGGGTCTGCGAGACACGGGCAGCACGGAGACTGAGGGCAGAGGGGCGTGGGTCCCTGCCAGGCGGTGAGTCAGTGGGGGCTGTGGCCCGGGGGCTGGGAGGCTTGGCAGAGGGACCCGACCTAGTGGACACAGCTGCTTCTGCAGCTCCGGTCCCTTATCCGCCTGGCCTGGGGGCTGGTGCTGTGTCTAGCCCTGGGGTGCTTCAACATCACTCCCGGGGTTCCTTAACCCTGTCCACACCTGTGAGCAGTCCCAATCCCCCTGTGTGAGGGGGCCGTCTGCCTCCTGCGGGGACCCTGGCTGGGTTCACAACCCTGTGTGTCAGGACCAGCAGTTGAAAAGCACCGGTCCAGAAGATGAGGCGAACACAGCAATGCCAGTAACAGGGACTCGGGGGACTCAGGCTGGGAAATGGTGAGTAAGAAGGAGGCTCACCCCCAGAATAGGCTCCACTGGGCAGCCAGACTTCTGAGCACAGCCATTGCCCAGGCTCTTTGGGGGGCCCTGGGGGCTGAGGCTGGAGAAGCAGCTGAGCCCAGGGACACAGGGAAGGTGACTGTCCTGGCTCCCAGGAGCAAAAGCCCAAGATAGCCCTCCCTCAAGCCCAGGCAGTGGTGGTGTTGGTGGTGCTGGGGTGGGGGGACTGTCTAAGCATGCAGACAGGCTCCCCAGAGGCGGGGTCTAGGAAGGCCCAGGCAGGCTAATGCCCCATTCTTCACCCCCACTCTCATGCCTGCTGCACCCCTCCGGGAATTGACCTAGGCTTCCAGCGCCAGTGTGGACTTCCTGGACCTTGAGGGAGTAGACCCACGCCCTAGGGAGATGTGGGAAGGGGAGCGGAGTCAACATGAGCACTTGTTCCCGCTCTAGCCATCCTACTAATTGGTGGCCAGATCCCAGGGAGCAGCTCCTTGCCCCCTCCCATGCCTGGACTCTGGGACTTTGATCCAAATCTACTTGAGAAGCTGCCGAGAGCTGCCTTGGCTTCTCTAGAAAATTGGAGAGAACAAAGAAGCAAACTTACCAGTTACCATGGAAACCATCCAAAATTTAAAAGACTAAAAAAAAAAAAAAACAGTTTAATATCTCAAAAACCCTTTTGTTATTTTTTTTTTCATTTTAAAAACATGCACTCGCATACAAATCCCGTTGTACCCCATTAGTCTGATGAGACAGGGGATGGAGACGAGAAAAGGATTCAGGATCTCAGGGGGCCATGTGGCACACAGAGTCCCCAGAATTAGTTTTAGGGGTTTAAATTAAAACATGAATAAACATTTGAAATGCAAAAGATCTAAATCCTCAGTCTCCACTGCAGATTGAAAAAAAAAAAAGGTAAAAGCTTTTTGCTGGATTAAAAGGGAGAGATGATGTGAAGGTCGGGGAGGGGGGCTAGTGGAGCCCACTGGCCTCTGGGTTCCTGGGGAAGGCCAGGAACCGCCTCCTGGGCTCAGCTGTCATTCCAGTTCTACCCTGTCCCATCCCCCGCTCCCTCTGCAGGGCCTCAGAAGTGAGGACCCAAGTAGTGAAGAGAAGTGAGGCATCCCCAGCACTGCGTGGGGTTGGTGTGGGGGAGTGGGGACTGAGCTGTCTACTTTGTGGAGGCCACTGAGCCACTGCCTAAATGCTGGATCCACTCCTGTGAGTACAGGTCTCACCTCACCATATGTCATGCTGGCCCTAGGGACGCTGCCCTGGTAGGTCCCTTGCTATGTCGTTCCCCATTGCAGGCAGGATGAGTGTGTGGGGCATGCTTGCTGCCCTCTCCTGGGAACAGCTCCCTGAGTGCCCACAGGGAGCCACTAGCCTTGAGTCTTAGGCATGTGGCCTGTTGAGAGAGCAGCGCTGAGCCAAGACAATCCTGGATTAAGCTTTACCTGAAGCCCATTCCCCCCCAGCCCCCCAACACTTCACTTGTATGAACTGATACATTCATTCCCTTTTGTGCTTAAGCTAGTTTGAGTTGGTTTTGCATCATCTGTTCCTAAAAAAGTTCTAGTTGGTACAGACTCTCAACCCCTCATCCTGGCATTAAGGCTCCTTGACATCTGTTTCTCTCCTCTTCTTTCTTCACCCCCCACCCCCCACTCACTGCTCTGTACTCCTCCACTCAGCACACTGATCCAGTGGGCCCTTTCCAAACACATTGCCGACAATCCGCCCTCCAGGCTGCTCATAACACTCTCCCTACCTGGAGAGCCTGCCCTATTTATCTGAGTACTAAGTGTGTAGCACTTAGTACAATCTACGCACTCAGCCCTATCTAAATAGTACTTAGACACATAGGCAGATTAGATTTCTACTAATTGCTAAGTACTACTTGTCTAAGTATCTTCTTATCTTCCAAAGCCCTACCCTCTCTTCCAGGAAGCCTTCCTTGGAAGCCTCCTCCTGTGTGTTGCCTCGACTGCCCAAGGTTTCTCCTCTGGTCTCCAGGAAATACACTTGGCTCCCCAGGTGCTCCATGAATTCCAAGTATCAGCCCTTGGCTTAGTTTGGTAGTTTTCCTAGAACCTGTTCTTATCCCACAGAACCAATCCAGCAAGGGACTTGTGCCTATGGATGCCTGTCCCCAGGCTGCAGCCCTGCCCTGCTCAGAAAGGAGTATGAAATGATCATTTCATACTCCTTTCCTCATTTGGTCTTCACAATAGCCCTGTGAGGGGGGAGATTTTCACCCGCTTTCAGAACAGGACCTTGAGGTTCACAGCAGTTCAGTGACTTGTCCAGGGTCACACGTCCTTGCACTAGCAGTCCTGGGCCATCAAACTCAGGTCTTTTGATGCCTCCCCACTCTGTTCCCTCGCTCGTTCCTCTGATGAGAGACAGATAGGAATTTTACTGAGAGGTCCCAGGGGACGTGACGTGTGTGCATCTCTCCTTGGCTCCGCTGAGCTGAGGGTGACACGGCCAATGTTCTTCCATCGTGGATCCAGCAGGCAGCCTCCCACGTGGTTGTGGATTCCAGACGCAGGCCAGCCTCATCCTGACCACGTGAAATCCCAGCGGTGTCGCCGAAGGATTGTGCCTCTCTAGATGAACAGCATAAATTCGTGGAAATGTTTTCAGAAGGGCGTTTTTCCTCTGCTGGTCTCCATTTCCTTGAAAAACACAGACTGGGAGGTAAACAGTCTTTGCGACTGCAAGTGAGCAGAAACAGATTTCCTTCCACATCCCTAGATCTGACAGTTCTGTGTCCTCTGCCCTTCCTCCCAGCACTGCCCCCCAGGGAGGCCCGAGAGGACCAAACTCCAAGGATGGAGGGTGTCTCTCCGAGACAAGGTGCAGGGACTTCTGGGACTCCCACAGCTTCTCTCTCCCCATCAGTCCATGTTCTTGGCCTCCTGCCCTCTTGACTCTCTCTGCAACCCTCAGACTGGGCCCAGTGCTCTTCGAGAAGCAAAGGTGGAGCATTCCTGAAAGGAAGGGTGTTGTCAGGTAAAAATGGAGGCTCGATCCTAGCTGGAAAGATAATCCGTGGGCTTCAACTATCCTTTCTTCTTACTTCCAGACCCTGAAATTTGTTCGTAAACAACACATCGTCAGATCCATTTTCAGCTTCTTGAAATTAAGCGTTCTGTTAGGAAGGGTTTGTACGAACATCCCTAACTGCAGAGGGCGAAATGAGAGGAATTCCTGCCTGTTTGTTTATGCTTTACACCTTATACTTGCAAACTGCTTCGAAATACATTTCATTTTCTGTCTGAGATTTCTTTTCCCCCCAAGATCCTGATGGGGGGGAGGTGGGAATGCATCCTTCTGGTGATTCTTCCATGCGGATTGGAGGAAAACAGCTGTAGAGGGACCTGCCCTCAGACAGCTGCAAGTTAGAGGTGGACTTGATGGGTCCATGGCAGGATGACTGATGACGATCCCTCCCTCCCTCCCCTGTGCTTGTCTAACACACCTGCACCCTTGCTGCAGGTTCACAGAAGCGGAGGAGGTTTCTCCACCCCACTGGCCGTGAGGCTGACTCCGTGACTTTTTTTGCCCAATGGCAAGTGGGCAAAAATGCCAGGAAGCCAATTCTCAGCTCAGGCCAGAAGATACTGTGTGTGTTTCCACTTGGCCTTCTGCCATCTCGGTGAGGAGTTCCCCTGGTAGCTTCTGCCCCTTTGTCCTGGGCCCCAGACTGAACACATGGGGGGCAGAGTTGCTCCTGTCAACCTGCAGATACCTGAGTGAGAACAAATGATGGCCGTTTCAATTCCTTGAATTCGGGGATGGTTTGTTACACAGCATTTCATGCCCATCGCTGACTGATACAAGTGCTTACTAGAAATTCTGTAGACGGTGGGTGATGAGTCAGCAGCACCATCCCCAGCGCATTTATTTCCTACAAAGTTCCTGAGCAGCTATGTTTTTGCTGGTCGCTGTGATACGTTCGGGGCTAGGGATACAGATAATGACAAAAATCAATAACATAATAATCATAATAGCTAGCATGTATTAAGCTTTTACTAGGTTCCAAATATTGCACTTTGCTCTTCAGGTCTATGCTCTTATTTAATTTTCCCATCATTCCTGTGAAGAAAGAGAGGAAGCAGAGACTGTGAGTGGTAAGGACACTGCCTCAGACCAGACAGATGGAGAGACCCAGCCCCTGCCCTCAGGAAGCTCACAGTCTGGCAGAGAAGGACGCCTTAATGGCAAACACACGTGTTTCCCTGTCTGCTTGGCTGGACTGATGATTATTATGGTTCACATGTGGAGTTGGTGGTGAGGCAGCAAAAGGCAAACTGGCCACTTTGGGGAGGAGAGTCTGCCTTGCTCCTCTCTGCAGGAAGAGCCTTTGTGCTGGAGGCTGTTAGGAAGTCAGGGGACAGTGAGCTTAAGAACACCATGAAGGGGAACGTGTCAGGAAACCCAATGATGCTTAGGAAAGCCGCCCCACCTTTGGAGTTGTCAGTGCTTGAGACTGGGCTCCTGTGGTTCTGGTCCCAGCTCTTCCACAGGCATGTTGTGTGACCTTGGCTCTACCCCTGCCCTCTTTTGCCTCAGTCTTCTCGCCTGTAAAATGGGCTGGAGGTTGCAGTTGGGTGATCTCTATGGTGGCTTCTGTTTCAGAGACGCGGGGAGCCCTGGATCCCTGCTTTGGAAGGAAAGTCTTTCTCTTTGTTCTTATCATCGGCAAGGGGCTAGGGGAGTGGTATCATCTGCAAGGGGGAGGGGGAGGGAGGAGTAGACGCATCCTTCCAGCTGTATGTTAAAAACAGTACAAGCAGTCTCACTGTGATATTTATTTGATTAGGGACCATGATTACTGTGTCCCTTTTTCTCGGAAACTGAACTGTAGAGTCAGATTTTAGCACCAGCATATGCTGTGTGTGTCTATTTTGCAGAAGTGGTGGTGGTGTTTGCAGGTTCTGTGGGTTTAGTTTTTTTTTTTTTTAAAGATTTATTTATTTTAGAGAGAGAGAGAGCTAGAGAGCTAGTGTGTGTGTGCGGGGTGGCAGGAGGTGGGCAGGGGGAGAGGGAAAGAGAGAATCCCAAGTAGACTCCCCACTAAGCTGGGAGCCCAACTGATGTGGGCTCCATGCCACAACCCTGGGATCCTGACCTGAGCCGAAATCAAGAGTCGGATGCTCAATCAACTGAGTCACCCAGGCACCCCTATGGGTTTAGCTTTTCATAAAAAGAGCTTCCATTTGTTGAGCAACTATTAGGAGCCAGGCACTTGCATCATCACAATCAATCCTCATAATCACCCTGAGAGGTAGGATTTCTCTATCTTATAAAGGAGACAATGGAGCCCTCTTAGGGGTGGGTCTATCATGGTATTTTCTGTTGCCCAGGAGCACTTCCTCTTAGCTTCTCCTTTTGGGAGAGCAAGATGTTCTTCATGGCTGTGTGATCTTGGGTAAGTTCTGAGTGTTTCTGAGCCTCAGTTACCTTATCTATAAAATGGGCATAAGAAGCCCTTCCTCACAAGTCTGTGGTGAGGATCACATTGAGTAATGTAAATGTCTGGGACATAGAAGTTGATGTGGGAAACAAAGAAGAAAAATTATTAAATTTCCTTACAACCTACAGCCCATTGACAAGTCCTTGAAACAGGCAGAGGGACATTCCTCTTGGGATTCAACTGCCTCGATGTTGACACTTTGCTAAGGGCAAAAGGCAATCCTAGCCTGAAACCCCCCCTCCCTGCCCCCCAGGATCCTGTAAGTCTACTTTAACATATAAAAATTCTTTTGGAAACTTCCTTTATCTCTAAAGCCCCCAAGATAAGTGTTGGCAATCATCCCCCAAGCATATGGCCCAGCGATATACATCTGAAGGGTCTCATGACTCGGGTTTTATTAGACAGTAATAAATGACCTTTTCCCTACAATAGCTAGCCCCCTCAAGGTCCTGGAAACCTTGCTTCCAAAATTCCTTAGAGACTTAGGCTCTCCTTAATGCCTTTCCAACTTGAAAGTCTATAATGGGCCACTCGTCATGACCCCGGTGCCGCTCTTTCTGCCCACGGGTCCTGTCCCCGGGCTTTCATAAAATCACCTGTTTGCACCAAAGACGTCTCAAGGTTCAAAGCCATCGGCTTCAAACCCTAACGTCTTTTGCTACATCAGAAGTCATTTGGTAAAGGTAATTATTTTATTTAATGCATAGCAATTATGTATTTACTTGAAATACATTAGTAAATCCTTCTCTCCAAATGAAATAATTCTAACTCCATTTTTCCCTCCCAGAATTTTTTATTCTGTTTTCACAATTACTCACTTTGTCCAATTCATTTCAAACCACCGAATCACAGGACATCAAAGCTTGAAATCACCCAATGGCTGCCAGTCCCGTTGGTTTTAATCTTTTCTTATTTTTTTGAGTCTAACCAGAGAACACTATTCCCTAACTAAGCCTCGTCGGGAAGGCCAGTGAATAAAACACAGAAGAGTGGCGTTGTTCTGAGTGAGGCAGGAATGGTGGGTGGCGAAGGCCCCAGGTCCTGTCGGATGGGGGTCCCTCCTGCCTCAAGAGGGAGCCTCTTGGTGCCTCTGAGACCCCTTGCTTGGTGCTTTTCCACTGCAGTCCTGACCCACCAGTCACCATGAAATCAACATAGCGGTGGCCACTTACACAGGATAGAGCAGGAAACGTCCGAGCGCCCAGCACGTGGTCAGGGTGAGCGTTGGCTCACAAGTCCTTGAAACAGGCAGAGGGACATAAACACGGTTTATGTGTTGGCTCGGTTCCATAAACACCTATGTGGACCGCGATGTCAAAATCCATTTCTCGCTGTGATTTGCCACCCGAAAGTTTGGAAAGCCACTGCCATCCAGTCTAGTCTTTTCATTCCCCATTTGGGAGAAAAAGAGCCCCAAAGAGGGAAGGAACCTGCTTACTCAAGTCCGGCAGTAACACACAGGTCTGGATCCTCTGCCCCGGGTCTTTTGAACGCGCCGCGCCCTGGGCTAGTTCAGAGTTCCCCAGCAATCGCTGCGTGCTGGTGCTTCGCTCACTGCCTCAGACAGGAAGTCACTGCATCCCCACCGCGGGGGGACAATGATGCTGTTTCCATCACCATGCACAGGTGAGGAGCCCGGGGCACACAGAGAGGGTGCACAGGCAGGAGAGAGAGCCTGATCCAGCCCCAGGGCTGTGGCCCCTGAGCCTGCTGTCTGGGAGTAAGGAGGGCTCATTGGGAAGCCCAGGCTGGCTGGGGAGGTCAGACCCAGGAGCAGGGAACCCTGCCCTTTACCCCACGGAGGCCCCCGCCACACGCCCTGCCCTGCAGTGTGTTGGGGGAGCTTGGAGGAAGCGGGACTCCATGGGGGCAGCAACTCCCAGCCGGCTTCTGTTGCGCCCAGTGGGCTGGCGTCCTCAGGCTGGAGCTGGGGGTCACCCACGGCTGCACCCCGGCACCGTCAGTCCCGCCCCGGAAACCTTCGAAAAGGCAAGAGAGCAAGGGTGACCCTGTTAGAGGGATAACCTCGAACCTCTTAATATATCCCTAAAATAGACTTAGTACCTTTGCCCAAGCAAATGACCTATCCTAGACCTCACAAGTGATCGTGCCTGAGACACTGAAGCCAAAGGCAATAGGCCTGACATAAAGCAAATTTTGATTTTTGTTTCTTTTTTTAATATTCATTTACGAGACACACTCCTACAACTCTAATGTCCTCTTTGTCCCCATTGTCCAAGTGTTCCAGTCCCTTTCTGTGTCTCTTTGGGACTCAGTGTGTGTCTCCCTGGGTGCCCCAGTCTTTCTCTCTGGACTTCTTTCTCTCTGTCTCTCTGTCTCTGGGTCACTGTCTCTTCCTTTTTCTCTCCGATGTCTTCCCTCCTTTTTTACTAACGGGGAAGGGCTGGCTGCTCTGAATTTGCAGTTGCTACCCCTTAGCCAGCTGCACCACTGGGACCAATAGACTGATCATCACGGGGGAAGAGGCTTTCTTGTGCAAATTTCGGCACAAGGCCTTCTCCCCCCTCCATAGGGACAGGAGGGGAGCCATTCATAGCTGCTTTCTCCGGGAAGCATTAACAAAGTGCTGTTAACCACGGGTGGTCTTTTGAGCCTTGTTCACCCTGCTCTGGAACACCATCCAATTCCAAAGAGAACCAAAACTAAAATATCCACACTGGACAGGGCAGGATAATGCAGTGACTTTAACACTAAGATACAAAATATTTCCCCCTAGCATTCCGGGATCTTCCCAGCAGCAATGTGAGGGAGGCCAATACTATCCCCACTTTATGAATGAGGAAACTGAAGGCCAGCTTGGTAAGTGAAGTACCCGAGGTCACACAGCTGGGTCACGGCAGTCAAGATTCAAATCCCCCAATCTGGGGGGGGGGTCCCAATCTGAGGTCTCTCTCTTTTAAGATTTTATTTATTTTATTTGACAGAGAGCAAGCAAGAGAGAGAGAGAGAGAGAGAGAGCACAAGTTGGGGGGTGGGGCAGAGGGAGAGCGAGAAGACCCCCGGATGAGCCTGGAGCCTGATTCGGGGCTTGATCCCAGGACATTGGGATCATGACCTGAGCTAAAGGCAGATGCCTAACCGACTGAGCCACCCAGGCACCCCCCCAATCTGGGGTCTCTTGACCCCAAACCCCAAAGCTACTTCCCTGAGGCCTGTTGAGATGGAAACTTCAGGAAAACATTGGCAGAAAGAGAACAAGAGGAGCAGGATGCAGGTTGTTTAGAATTTTGACAGTCTGTTTCCCCCATATTGAGTTCCTCTGTTTCTCTGGGCTGAAGTGAGAAAATTCCCCCAAGAACAAAAGTTGGATTGCTCCCTGCAGGCTCCTCCTCCCTTGGGGGGCAGGGAAGTTTCCCAAGGCAGGAGGGAAGGGGATCAGGTGGTGGGTGAGTTCCTTGGACTGTCCCAGAATCCCATGGGGTTGGGATGGGGCCTGTGGCCCCTGGAGAGAGCTGAAGCTAGCAAGCCTGGCAGATCCCCCAACTCACACATCTGCTAACTTCCCCTCAGTCATCCCAGCCTTCTAACAAAGTCCGGGTTAAGGGCTTCAGTCTGATCTTGGATGCGCAAAGGGTTTTAAGGGGAACTGGGGAGGGAAGGTAAAAGGGGAGCGGCACCCCACTCCCCAGAGCTGCATGTGGGAGCACGGTGATCAATGAAAACACCCCAAGGAGGGTCAGAGAGGCCCTCAACAATTGGAGGGACTGGGTACCACCCCTCCCTCCATCCCCCCCATGGAAACTCTCCCTTCGCTGCTAGCTTTGAAGGGTCAGGGTGAGATTTTATTTAAGGAGCTGAAGCTGGTGGACTTGGCAGGTTATAGTAGGGGGGTGGAGGCACTAGTCCATTGCTGTCCATTCTGGGGATCTACCAGTGGTTTAGGGAAGCAAGTCTGTCTCATCCAGCCTCCCTGGAAGGATGCACAGTGCACAGCTTTGGGGAACACCATTCCCATTGTTCAGTGCACAATCTATGCTCCGGTACGTGGCAGCCTTGTCTGGGAAGGGATCCTGAGTTTGATTGTGCTATGGGCCCTGTAAATGATGTAGCTGGTACTGCCTCTTCATATCACCCCGTGGAACATGCCTACTATGCATTGTCACACTACTCTACACATGCACAAACTGAGGCACGGAGAGGTGAAATGACTTGCACACACTTAACAAGCCTGTAAGGCACAGAGCAGAGCTCCTCTCGCATGGACCTCCATTAGATAGAGTGCATTTCACTGGGGTGGTGACCCTTTTGCTGTGGCCGCACCCCTGCTGGGCCCAGCGGTGGACAGGTGACAAGGCCCCAGACTTGAGTGGCCTTTCCCTCTAGCTCTTAGAGGATAGGGATTTGGAGGATCTCCCCAGTCTCTGGAAAAACTTCCAGTCTTTGACAAAGCAGTGAAAACGGCCTGCAGTCCACCCACTCTGTTTCTTTTGTGTTCTGGAAGATGAGTGAGAGCGAAATGGGGGAGAAGCAAAGATGAACAAATGTCATGGAAAGTCAACAGTACCTCCCTCATCAGTCTGAGCAAGGCAAGGAGGACACAAGAAAATGTCAGGAAGGAACAACCCCCAACCCAGGCGTGGGGGCCTCTGGAGGGCTCTGTCCACAGCTCTCTGAGCAATGCTGAAAATGAAAAATGCAGGACAAGCTGGCCCCCACTGCCTAGAACAAAGGGAGCATATCTTAGTCACTGCTAATTTCTGGAACAACCGGCCTTGGGAGCAGGACAGCTTGTAAAGTTCCCAGCTGCTCCAAGCTGGAGGCAACTTATTCAAAGGGAAATAAAGACCACATCTGTCGAGGTGATGAGGAGACCTGGGAGCGTCTTGCAAGCTCATAATGTCTGAGCTGGAATCTTAGATGCACCTGCCGTGGGCTCGGTGCTCTCCCCAGCACGGCTTTTATTCCTTTGGAGTGCCTTGTAGAAGGATGCTCAGAAGGATTTATGTAGGCTCGGGAAGGTGTGGATGGGTTTTTAAAAAACTAATAAAGTCCTCTACTACTCCCGAGGCTGAGCGCATCTAGGGGGAGTCATGGGCGGGAGGAAATTGCACATAGTTTTTTCAGCCTGAGAGGGAGGCCGTTGGAAACAGGTTCCCAAGGATAGGAAACGCTCTGTTAGCGTTGAATTCTGAGGTGGTGGCTGGATTCCCACATAACACACCCGCAGCTGAAGGCAAGGAGGGAACTTCCAGTTCCAGCCGAGCATGGACGCGTCTCAGGGCTGGAAACCCTCCAAGGGCAGGAGGAGAGAAGGACGAGGAGATAATGTCCTTGCCTTCTCGACCTCAGCTTGCTCCTCTGTAAAATGAGGCGCGGGAGGCCAGACTAGAATGGTCCCTTCTAGCTTGGACATTCTCGATTTTGAACCTAGAGAAAAGGGATAGGCAGGAAGAGGTTGTTCACTAATATGTGTACATTACCATTTATGAGGCTCTTTAAGTACATCGCCCATTTCTTTGTCATCATAGCAGACATACAGAAAGCAGACATAGCAGACATAGCAGAAAAAGATATAAATGTAAATGTCACGAATCATTGTAATTGTAGTAATTGTAAAGCAAACAGCTGTGTAACAGACAGCCCAGCTCAAGACAGAATGAATAATATGATGATGCCAGGATCCCCGAGTGGCCTTTCCCACTCACATCCCCTCCCACGTCCTCCAGGCACTCATTGCTTTGCTCTTATGAAGATCATGTCCTTCTTCGTTTTAGTTGGTTACCATGTATGCATCCCTAAATAATAAAGTTGAGTCTTGTCTAGTTTTGAGCTGTCTACAAATGGACTCACACAGTCTATGTTATTTGGTGTCGGCTCAAAATCATTATTGTAAAATTTGTCTGTTCATCCAGAAGAAGAAATGGAGCCCCAGAGAAGTTAAGTGACACAGTGGAGGTCACAAGACTGGTCATGGCAAAGCAGGACAGGAAGCCACACTGCCTGGCTACTCCACTACTCAGAGCAGTCAGCCGGGGTTGGTGACTTCCATTTCCAGCAGAATGGCGGAGTAAGTAACCTGAGGACAAGAGAGATGGCCCATATGGCCGAGCGGAGGGCACAAGCCCCGAGAAGGAGTGTATAGTCCATTGCTGTCCATTCTGGGGATCTACCAGTGGTTTAGGGAAGCAAGTCTGTCTCATCCAGCCTCCCTGGAAGGATGCACAGTGCACAGCTTTGGGGAACACCATTCCCATTGTTCAGTGCACAATCTACGCTCTGGTACGTGGCAGCCTTGTCTGGGAAGGGACCCTGAGTTTGATTGTGCTATGAGCCCTGTAAATGATGTAGCTGGTACTGCCTCTTCATATCACCCCGTGGAACATGCCTACTATGCATTGTCACACCTACTCTACACATGCACAAACTGAGGCACGGAGAGGTGAAATGACTTGCACACACTCAACAAGCCTTGTTAAGTGTCCCCTTTGCTTCTGAGGTGGGGTCCTGTGCCTGGAATCATTCTCCTGTCAAGAGTATAAACAATGAGGGAGAGGAAATTCTCCTAAAGGAAGATGGGGTGCTATTAGGCTGAATAGCCAACAAATGACATGTCTTCTCATTCATGCTTTCCTAAATGTAGGTCAGCCATTTTTAATTTCTCCTGCTTCACTTCTTTTTTTTTTTTTTTTAAAGATTTTACTTATTTATTTGACATAGAGAGACACAGCGAGAGAGGGAACACAAGCAGGGGGAGTGGGAGAGGGAGAAGCAGGCCTCCCGCGGAGCAGGGAGCCCGATGTGGGGCTCGATCCCAGGACCCTGGGATCGTGACCTGAGCCGAAGGCAGATGCTTAACGACTGAGCCACCCAGGCGCCCCTCCTGCTTCACTTCTTAGTATAGTTATAATAAAGTTAGGATAAGGTATCAAAATAAACCCCTGAGTACCCATGGCCCACCCTCATCTCTCATTTCAATAGTGAGCAAACTAAACTGATGGAAACATGGATTTTCTGAATTTGTTCTTCAAGAGAGCCTGAAATGTTCTCCTCGTAGGTTCTTGCTCATGAGGCTGACACAAACATAACATAAAATCACAGCATTTTACAGCAGCTCGATGCCCGAAGGACTAACTTTCCCAGCCCCTGACTGGGACTTTCATGTTACCTTTGCCTTCTCTCGGCCCCTCATGCCAGAGACTTCTAGGGTCTTGAAAAACACCCTCATCCAGTTTCCAGGGGTGGCGCAGAATGGTTTCCTCATATTGTCTTCAATGGGCTCCTGGCAAGTCAGTCACATCCTAGTGTGTGGAGAGACTCTGGGTTTTTGGAAGATATTAGCAGCTGGGGTGAGACTTGGGGAAGGGGGATTCTTGGCTGGAGAGGAGAGACGGTGAGGGAGGAGAAAGGAACAGCTGAAGAAATTGGGCTGGCGGAGACGGGGCCATGGGATTGAGGGCAAGGCCCCACAGGACAGCTTAGGAGTCGCAACGCCGGAGTCCAGGCACTTGGGAGGAGGCGGGGTGGCGAGGACACGCGCCTGGACAGCCCCTGTCCCGGGTCAGGTCCTCTGGGGTGCTCGTGACTGACTCCTTTGGCCCCTTCCAGGAGGGCACAGTGCTCCCCCAGGATCCCCTCGCCTTGGTCTGGGGAGCAAGCACCGGGCAGGACTTGGGGGCCCTTGAAATGTGCCCGGCACTGCTCCAAGGACACCCATGGGTTAACTCGCTTGGGACTCACAGGACCTGACACGTTTTATTGGCGTCGTCACTTGACGCCAGTGATTTTTTTTGACAAGTGGGGAAACTGAGGCACGGTGAGGCGAAATGACTATGCCTGAAGCCATCCAGTGGTGGAGCCAGAATTTGAACCCTGCTGTCTGGCTTAATTTCTTTCTTTCTTTATTTTAAAGGCTAAAAGGATGAAGGGACGGGACTCCCAAGCCCTTCCCCCAACCCGTCATTGGAATGGATGATGGTCTCCTCTGCTAACTTAATTGCAGACACTCTGGGGTCACACAGGGCAACAGAACAAACCCTACGAAAAACAAGCAGCTTTGCAAAAAGATGAGCCTGTCAGGCTAACCCGATTTCCTTCCTTGAGATCATGAGATTATGAGTGGACGGCGGGGCCTGGGGGCACATCCTGCCCCCTGGCTTGTGGAGAGCATCCGTGAGCCCGGGGTCCCTTGGAGCTCACGGTGTCTCCGCACCGATCACGTGCTGCCCGGGACAGCTGATGTCCGGTGAGCTGGCCCCATCTCTTCTACCCACCCCACCTGCTACCCCCGCCCAGAGCCCGTCTTGGACTCGGAATCCGGAATCCGCAGCGCCGGGGCAGGGGGATGAAGCCGGGCCTCTCCTCCTTTCCCCCTGGGGTAACACTGGGTTGTCATAAAGCGGGGCCCGCCCGCACAGAGGTGGGAACCCAGCGCTTTATTGGCCTGCCTTGACATCGGGGCTCAGGGAAGAGGAAAAGCAAAGAGAAGCCACAGAGGGTGGCACTGAAGGGCTGCCTGGCCATCGCCGAAATAAGCCAGGCTGCCATCGGAGGGGAAAAGTCGGGCCCAGCTCTGGGGGGAAGCTCTGAGGGGCAGAACCGGGGGCTTGCGAAGGCACCCCCTCCCTGGACAGGGGCCGAAACCCAGACTCGGAGTGAGGTGGCCACGTCCAAACAGCCAGCGACGGCAGAGCTAAGATTCAAACGGGATCTCTCGAGGCCAAGTCCAGGCTCGGTGCCCTTAACCTTGCTGCCCCAGCAAAGCTGAGATAGATGAGACCGGGAGACCTGAAAGGAGCTTGTCCCATTCTCTGGGGGAATCTCCCACGGTGGTGATGCAGCAGCACCACATCCTCTGAGTCCCCGGGGCTCTGCCCTCCAGAACCCCAGAGCCCGGTGGGGCGGTGGGTAGCACGGCCGGCCGCTCTGAGTCTCTGCAGGCCAGGAGAGAGACACAGCTGCCCCAGCTACCAGGACACCTGCCTGGTGCTCGGGGTGACGTGTACTAGGCGGAGAAGCCAGGATTGCAAACCCAGGTAGCCTGGCTCCCAGGCCCAAGCACCCAACTGTTTCGCCCAGGTCACCCCTCCCTCCTCCTTTCTGGGGTCACTTCACTCAGCATTCTTGTTCAGAAGCCCCCCCCAATTCCCTGAGGTCCCTGGTGGCCTGTCAGGGTGCCCCACCCAAAAGGCAGGCGCCCTGCTCAGTGTAGGCCAGTTGGACTCTCTGGTGCTTGACTCGGGCTGAGTGACACAGGGGACTTGAGTCACCCTCCCGGTGGTCACCCCAACAAGCCCATTTCTGGCAGAGCTCTCTGGGACCACCCTTGCTTCTCCAGCTTTTCCTTCACCACTGCTCACTGTCCAGCTTCCTCCCAGTAAACGGGTTTTCTCCCTGCTTGTTAGCCAGAATTGGGTTCTGGAATCCAACAGCCCCGTGGATACAACCATCCCAGAAATGATTTGCTCTTCATGTCATATACGTTTGGTGGGCACCAAACATGTGCCCAAACAGACCTGGATTCAAAGGTGGGCCCTACCTCGTATCAACTGTTGTGATCCTGAGGAAGTGACCTCGCTTCTCTATCTGATCTTCCCCTCACTCGTCTAAAAAATGAGGATATTACCTTGTGGTGCAATTATAAGGATGATGCTCCAGGAAGAGGAGAGAGCAGGTGCAAAGAATTGGAAGTAACTGTTTGCCCTTGACCACAGTGGTGGGTTGCATTAATGGTCTCGATTCTTGACTCCTCCCTGTGTCCATCCCCTTTGCCGTGTGACTTTGCAGTGTCCTCCTTATTGTGGGTGGGAGGTCCTTCCCTACCTCTTCACTCTGGGCTCAGCCATGTGTGTTGGCCAATGGATGATCTCAGACATGGCTCAGGAAGACCCTTGAGACGAGCTTGCAGAAATGAGTTTGCTCTTTTATGCTGCTCCCATGGGCTGCAGATGGGCAGACCCGGGCTTGCCCACCTGTCTCAGGAGGAAGATGAGAGACATGTGGCGCACAGCCATCCCTAACTGAGCGCAGCCCGGATCAGCTGAGCCCCAGCCGACTGCAGACTTACAAGTCAGCTCAGCTGAGACCCGCAGAGCTGGTCAAGTTCAGCCTGGATCAGCCAACCCCCCTGTGAGTCATCACAGACATGTGAGAAATAATACATGTCATTGTTATTTTAAGCCACTGAGATTTGGGATATGTTGTTATGGGGCAATAATTGACTCATAAACGGGTACCCAGAGGTAGGGTGCTGCCATGACCAAACATAAAATAGGCAGTATTGGTTTGGGGGACTGGGTGGTGGGGATGAGCAAACTATTATAGAAAAACAGTAAGGAAACTGGTATTGGAGGCTGGAAAAATGGCAACCCACATTAGGCAGTGCTGAGTCGTTTGGTCAAACTGTTGTCTATAGTAACTTGGGAAATAACAAGTGTATCTAATGAACTCTTGGACTGGGCAGAGAGATTTCCAGGCAGAATATCGAAAGCATCAGTTGGCTTTTATGGCTGTGTTTAGTAAGGTACTAAAAAAAGAGATGAGCTCAGAAAATAACTGGTCAGTTTGCAAATAGAATTAGAAGGACTGTAGAGAAGTTAGAATCTATTCTGTTGATATGGTTTTGGTACAACAAGTAGAACGGAATCAAAGACATAGGGAACCCACAAAGTCTTTAGAAACCAGTCATATTGATAGAAGGACTCTCAGCCTGAATTAAAAGAGAAACTGTTCAAAATGTAAATAGATCTCAGGGTAGGAAACAATTTGATTGTTTCAAGGATGTATTTTACAGTGCCTTCAAAAGTGACCCAGGAGAGTACCAGAAAAGAGGCTGGACCAGGAGCCATGGAGACCCATGCAGACGGGCCCCTCTCCCAGAAGAAGATCTGGGGGCCAATCGGGGAACATTACCTGCCCTCGAGGTTTGGGTGACAAGAGACATTTTCCCAGCGGGATTTCAGAACTGCCGTGGACCGGGGACTGCTATGGCCCTCCTTTTTCCCTGTTTGAATGGCAGTGTTGATTGCAGGCATCCTGTTCCTAGGTCACCGCTGCATATTGGAGGCGTGGGAGACAGATACTTGCCCTTTGGCGTCTGGAGCAAGAGGAGCTACATCCGGGCTTGATGCAGATCACGAGAGAGGAGACTACGAGCTTGCTGCCATTGGTTGTTTTGAATTCTTGCTATGGTAGTGAATTTTGCATGCCAGAAGGACCTGGATAATTGGGGTCATCAGGGTGGAATGCGATAGGTTTGACTGCCTTAAGGGATCCAGTTCTTCCCCCTTCCCTGTATCCGTGTCCTTCACCATGCAACATTGCAATGCTGTCCTATTGTGGGCAGGGGCACTTCCCCATTCCTGACCCTGGGCTCGGCCCTGTGACTTGCTTCAGACAACAGGACATGAGCAGACAAGAACAAAAGCAGAGCCTGGACCAGGGCTCCCCAGACGGGGCTCATCCCCTTGCCCCTCTGACAATGCCACGAGGAGGACGTGCTCAGGCTAGCCTAGTGACGCACGGGGACCGATGAAAGGCACATGTGGCAGAGCGAGCCAGCCAGCTTCAGACTTACGTGGCCCCTTCAAGACCCATAGAACCACCCAGCCAATGCCGTCTAAATCAGCCAATCCCGGCCACTCCCCTCGCACGAAAAAGAATGATTGCTGTCTTAAGTCACAGAATTTTGAAGTGATTTTTTATGCAACAGTAGCTAGTCTGATACAGCTACAAAATGGAGTTTTTCTCCTTGGGAGGCTGCTAGTCATGCATGAAGACCAAATGAACCCTTTCTCTTACTGTGAGAATTCTTCTAATTCCAATCACGACAGCAATGACCACGAAAGCTCCTACTTATTGAACCCTTATTGACAGGCCTTGTGAGAAGAGCTGCGTGAGTGTTATGTCATTGAATTGAATTCTTACAACAACCCTAAGGGGTGGATGTGATTATTCCCGTTTTACAGATGAACAATAGTGAGGCTGAGAGAGCTTAAGAAACTAGATCTAGGTCACACAGCTAATTCGTAGTAGAGTTGGGATTCAACCCCAAGCCAGCCTAACTCCAAAACCTGCCTTCAGAGGGTTTTCTGACTATTTATGGTGTGACCATATTCATTATAATCTCAAAGAGAAAAAAAATTACCTCGTAAACAGAACAAAAACACCAATGACCTTATTCTGAGTCTTGCAGTAACTTTTTTTGTGTATATACTTAGCTGTACTCTAATTAGTTGGTTCGTATGAGATGATTAAAAAGGGGCCGAAGATAAAAGGTTTCTTTTTTCCCCTTTTCCGGTACACGAAGGTGCTATTTGCATGTTTTTTCGTGTTTGTTGTATGTGTGAAACAATGTTGTCCAACAATGAACAGGAATTTTATTTTGCTGAGTTGTTCTAACAACAACAACAACAACAACAACAACAACAACAACAACAACAACAAATGCTTCTTCCTTGGGAAGAAGTGACTCCATTCTTTAAGCTGCCCTGAGGCTCACACAGCGCTTGCTGGGTCTGTTTTCCCAATAGAATGTAATAGAGGAAATTCTGTAAACAGGTGTTGGAGCACTGAAGTGAAAGGGGGACACTCAGATAACATTGGGGTAGACACCGCAGGAGGCTGTCATCACCCCTAGGACCGGGAACAGAGGGGAGAGGTCTGAACCTCATGGCTGGGAGTGGGGACCCATTGAATTGGCACTCAGTCTTCCGGGAAGTGGCCCTGCCTGGCCCATGCTGGTGCCTCTGAGGGGGCAGAGTGTATTTATGACTTGCCAAGGACATCAAGGAACACAGCTGGCTGGTTGGGGGATGGAAGTTCCTTTGTTCCATACATAAAGAGGATGCCCAAGGAGAAGGAATGACACCAGGGAGAAAATGGGGCTTGGATTGGGCATCAGAAGATGGTCAGGATTTGGATAATTTAAGAAGAAATCTAAAGGAAGGAGTCACTTAGCCAAAGTCCTGGGATGAGGACGGGGCAGGGTAGGGACTGAACACAGATCCAAGTGTGTGTACTTCTCACTACCCAGTACTGTCTTGGGGAACGACCCTCCCTTGGAAGGTCCGTCCAGCCACTGTCACAATGGCTGTGAGCACCTGCAGCCCTGGGTGGGAGCTGGGAGGGGCAGGTGACAGCGGCCTTCTGAGAGGTGGTCAGAAGAGTGTGGTGGTCATAGGCACGGAATCTATAGCAGGAGGCTTGGGACCTAATCCTCACTCTGCCACTAATTAGCCATGTGACCTCAGGCAAGTCACTTAACCTCTTTTATTTTTAAACTTTTCATTTTGAGAGACTTAGATTTACAAAAGAGTTGCCAAGAGAGTTCCCATATACCCTTCGCCCAGCTTCCCCTGATGTTGACATCTTACGTCACTATGATACATTCATCCCAGGTAGGAAATTAACACTGGCACATTACAGTTTACTAGACTGAGACTTTATCTGCATTTCCAGTTTTTCCACCCATGTTCTTGTTTTGATCTGGGATCTAATGCTGGATACAACGCTGCATTCAGATTCCACCTCTTTCTGCTTCAGTCCCCTCAGTTGCAAAATGGGGATGATGGTAATGACAGCCTGTGTGAGGATCAAGGGATGCACCACACATGTCCAGTACTTAGATGGTGCCTGGCGTGGGGAGGTGCTATGTACGTGGAGGTCACGATTATTTCCCTTAACCTAGCAACACTTTTCCACACCCTCCGGAGTATATCTTAGAAGACCAGCTGGGGCCTCTACCACTCACTGGGGACTCAGGTTCTTTTGTAACCCCTGGCAGCCTAGGTTGGTGACAGCCAACCCCAGATATCATCCATGAGACCCAAGGGTCACTTTCTCTACCCCTGTAAATTCACCAGGGGCAGTGGCTAGGGACTCACTTTAGAATCAGGCAGGCCTGGGTTCAAATCATGACTTGAACGAGAACAGGGGGTGGGGTAGTTCCATCCATCCTCCTGTCATCTAACAAGTCGTCACTGAGGGCCTACTTATCATGCCCGGCTCTGTATGAGACACTTCCAGGCACCATCTCATTGAACCCTCCCAACAACGCCCTGGATGGTGAATGTTTTCACCCCCATTTTACAGATAAGGAGACTGAGGCTCAGAGTGTTTGAATGACTGGCCAAAGTCATACAGCTAGGAAGTAAGGGAGCCAGGACACAGGCCCAGATCCTTTGGGTGTGCCTGAAACACAAACCCTTAGTTGTTCTTCTTTCTGAGCATCGGCCCTGTTCCTAACAGCTGCATCACTGGGTACTGGGCATGGTTCTGAGCACTTAACATGAATTCAACCAGTCAATAAAAGCTTTTTGTTTTAATCCACTCACTCCTTATAATAGCTCTTTGAGGTAGGTACTATTATTATCCTTATTTTACAGATGAGGCACAGAGACGTTAAGTGACTTGCCCAAGGTCACACAGCTGGAAAGTGACAGAGGCTTTGATTCCAGACTGTCCACCTCCAGCATTTGCACTCTTCAGCCCTGAGCCACACTGCTGCATACTCATCATTTTTGGCCGTCAGGATTTCACAGGCTCAGGGCTTGAGGGGCCCCCCACGTTCCTGGGGGTGGTGGCGGACAGGACACAGAGCTGCCTCAGAAATAGCAGAGACAGGAGCAGAAATAGAGCAGAATAGGAGGACAAATAGAAGCAGAAATAGGAACGTAGAGAGAGGGAGGGCAGCAGAGCATCGTCTGGGACAGCCTGAGACCCTCCTCTCCCAGTCACGATGCCACCTGGAAGGCCTGGCCGAGTGCCTGGTGCTGGCGAGGCTCTGGGAGGGGAGCGCAGCGGTGGGCACGTATGGTGGTGCTGCCTGAGACCACCCTCGGGGAGCCTCTGGCTGCCTCCCCCAGGGAATGCCCTGATGGCCTGGTCGGGCATTTCTGCAGAAGCATAGCTGGGGAGAAGAGGGTGCGTGGGGAGGTGGGCAGAGAGGAGACGGAACAATATGGCCAAGGCGGGGGGCAGCTGGGCAGAGCGCAGAGGAAGCTGACATATGTGATTCTGTTAGCCAGGCAGCGTGCTCAAACGAGGGCAAACACGTATGCATGGGCACGGAGCCCATGCAAGCCCAGCAGAACAGTACAGAGAGGGCTCAGCCTGCCCAGGAAGTCATTGCATGGGTCTGCATCACGCTAGGAAAAGCAGGGAGTCAGGGTTTGCTGCGACCAGGGTGTGGGGTGGGGGTGGGGCGGAGAGAAGACCCGAAGCTGCCAAGTGTCATGCCCCCTGCGTGCCCTGAGGCCCAATCCACTGTCAGCCACCCTCTCTTCCAGCCACCCTGGGAGGTGG
The DNA here is from genome assembly GCF_011800145.1 of Mirounga leonina. Classification (NCBI taxonomy): domain Eukaryota; kingdom Metazoa; phylum Chordata; class Mammalia; order Carnivora; family Phocidae; genus Mirounga; species Mirounga leonina. The sequence goes on along the minus strand of NW_023270825.1, from coordinate 13,069,331 downwards.
GGAGTATGGAGGCTCTGAGAAATGCACTGATTTGCCCCAGTTCACACGGGTACTAATTGTGAGGTAGGGTGTCTCAGATAGTATACTGCTCTGAGGAGGGCGGGGTGTTCAAGACTCTCAGAGCTTCCACACCAGGCTGGCCTCCCAGCTTGCAACCCCACCTGCTGTCATTTCTGGCTTTGAGGTGTGGAGGGGATTCCAACGCAGCTCATGGGCTCTGGAGCTCATACCTAGCAGGGGAGGCAGCCAGAAAGGTCAACCCACAGCCGTCGGGGCAAAGACAGACTTGGGGGCTTTAATATATATACACGTTAGAAGGGCAAAGAATCCAGCACTCCATTTAGTTTGAAGTGGATGAGGAGTGAGACGTTCAGGCAAAGCTTTAAAGAACTAGACCGAGGGGCACCTGGATGGCTCAGTCAGTTAAGCCTCTGACTCTTGATTTTGGCTCAGGTCATGATCTGAGGGTCATGGGATTGAGCCCTATGTCGGACTCTGCATGGGGTGTGGAGCCTGCTTGAGAGTCTCTCTCCCTCTGCCCCCCCCCCACTTGCTCTTGCATACTCTCTCTCTCTCTTTAAAAAAATAAAAAAGTAATAAAGAACTAGACTGAGAAAGGTCTCAAGGAAAAAGAAATAGGCCAACAGGTGGAGGGGAGAGGGGCAGAGTCCGTGTTTACTGCTGACTACATGGATGGCCCCAGTGAATGGCCTCCCTGTACCCACACCTTTTGTGATGAGACTTTGTAGCTCCTTCCCACCCCCCAACCTAGGATGCCCTTGGTACTTGCTTTGGCAGAGAGAATGCAGCAGGAGTGTGCCACTCCTGAGCCCAGGCCATCCGTAAGAGGTCTTGCATGCTGCCACTCACTCTCTTGGACCCTGGCCTCCTCAGTGTGAACAGCATGGCCCTAGCCTCCTGGAGGATGAGACACCACTTGGAGCCGAGCCAAGTTGCTGGTTGTCCCAGCTGAGGTCCTGGCATTTGAGAGAGCCCAGCCCACAGCTCCTCAGCCAGCTGAACACAGATGCAGACATGCATGAGAGAGCCAAGTTCAGAACTGCCCCCTCTGACCCACACGCTCAGAGGCTAAAGAGATGCATACTCTTAAGCCATGGGGTTTTGTGGTTTGTTACGCAGCATTATTGTGACAACGGAGAACCAATCCAGTGCTCAGTAAAGGCAGAGGGAATGGAAAGATGAAGACTTGGAGGTGGAATATGGACAGGTGCTTGTGGATGGGGAGCAGCCCAGAATTTCTTTTCTTTTTTTTTTTTTTTAAGATTTTATTTATTTATTTGACAGAGAGATAGAGAGAGAGCACAAGTGGGCAGAGTGGCAGGCAGAGGGAGAGGGAGAAGCAGGCTCTCCGCTGAGCAGGGAGCCCGATGCGGGGTTTGATCCCAGGACCCTGGGATCATGACCTGAGCCAAAGGCAGCTGCTTAACCAACTGAGCCACCCAGGCACCCCAAGCCCAGAATTTCTTAAAGGGAGAACTGAAGATACCCCCAAAGTACCCTCCAGCCAGCAACCCTGAAACCTCCAAGGCAGGCTGACTTGGCTGGATGTTGAATGATGGATTAAGTGAGGGTCTGATCACCTGACTGTCTGATCACCAGCCTGACGCTGCCAGGTTCCCTGACAAACAGGCTCAGTGGTGGGATGTTTCCTCTGCCCATTTTGTCCTATTTGCCAGTGGCCGGGCTTTTGAAACTCCTACCCTCAGCCAAAGCTGCTCTCACATTCTCAGTGGATCCTGGTGGAAGGTTTTCTCATAGACGAGATTTTCCTGATGCTGAGCAAGAACTTCCAGAAACTCCTGGAACCTGCACCTCAGCTCTGCCTCTTGGTGACTTTAGTCACCACACTCATGCCTTCTGTTATGGACTGATGTTTGGGTGCTCCACCAAATTCATATGTTCGAATCCTAACCTTCCATGTGATGGTGTTAGGAGGAGGGCATTTGAGGGTGTTGGGAAAACTGGACAGCTACCTGCAAAAGAATGAAACTGGACCATTTTCTTACACCATACACAAAAATAAACTCAAAATGGGTTAAAGACCTAAATGTGAGACTTGAAACCATAAAAATCCTAGAAGAGAGCATAGAAAATGATTTCTCTGACATCAGCCAAAGCAACATTTTTCTAGATAAGTCTCCTGAGGCAAGGGAAACAAAAACAAAAATAAACTATTGGGATGACATCAAAATAAAAAGCTCCTGCACAATGAAGGAAACAATCAACAAAACTAAAGGACAATCTCTGGAATGGGAGAAGATTTATCAAAGGACATATCTGATAAAGGGTTAGTATCCAAAATATGTAAAGAACTGATACAACTCAACACCAAAACCACAAAAAATCTAATTAAAGAATGGGCAGAAGACAGGAACAGATATTTCTCCAAAGAAGACATACAGATGGCCCACAGACACATAAAAAGATGCTCAACATCACTCATCACCAGGGAAATGCAAATCAAAACTACAATGAGATATCACCTCACACCTGTCAGAATAGCTAAAATCAAAAAACACAAGAAACAAAATGTTGGTGAGGATGTGGAGAAAAAGGAACCCTTGTGCACTGTGGGTGGGAATGCAAACTCGTGCAGCCACTGTGGAAAACAGTATGGAGTTTCCTCAAAAAATTAAAGACAGAATTACTATATGATCCAGTAATTTCACTACAACAACTAGATGAATGGATAAAGAAGATGTGATATATAGATGATGAAATATTACTCAGCCATAAAAAAAGAGTGAAATCTTTCCATTTGCAAGAACATGGATGGAGCTAGAGAGTATAATGCTAAGCAAAATAAGTCAGTCAGAAAAAGATAACTATCATATGATTTCACTCACATGTGAAATTTAAGAAACAAAACAAATGAACAAAGGAAAAAAAAAAGAGAGAGAGAGACACACACACACACAAACCAAGAATCAGCCTCTTAACTATAGAGAACAAACTGATGGTTACAGGGAAGGGGGGAGCTGGGTGGGGGGATGTGGGAAATAGGTGAAGGGGATGAAGAGCACATTTACCATGATGAGCACTGAGTAATGTATAGAATTGTTGAATCACTATATATTGTACACTTGAAACTAATATAACACCGTATGTTGACTATACTATAATTAATTAAATTAAATTAAAAAGGGAGGGCATTTGGGAGGTGTTAGGTCATGAAGGTGGGGTCCTCATGAATGGGATAAGTGTCCTTATAAAAGAGACCCCACAGAACTCTCTTACCCTCTGCAACCCAGAAGAGGGCCCTCACCACAAGTGGGCCAGATTGGCACTCTGACCTCAGACTTCCAGCCTCCAGAACTGTGAGAAATAAAAGTCTGGTGTTTATAAGCACCCAGTCTGTGGTGTTCTCTTACAACAGCTCAGGTGGACAAAACATCCTCTGTGTGTCCATTGCTCGATGGCCGTAAGAGGTTGGTCATTCTGCCACTCTAGGTGTTTGGAGTCGGGGGGAAGGCCTTACCTGTGACCAGATGACATAGGAAGTTGGAGTCAGGATAGGTAATGTTGCGGGGGGCGGGGGGGGTCTTAGATGTGCCTCCCCCTCTGCTGGAGTTACCAGTGCTGCTGGGAGTGGGGAGACCTGCAGGCCTGGAAGAAGCCCGAGCTGGGAGTCTGGAAGCCAGCCCCCATCCTAGCACTGCCCCAACCACTGTGACTCTTGGGAAAGACCTTCCCCAGGGACTCCCGGGGGATCTTTGTCAGGTGGAGGGTGGAGAGTCTAGGGAAGCTCTGCAATCCTGTCCTGGTCTCCAGCCTGCACCTTTGGGGCACTATTCCCTGAAGATTAGCGTCTGAAAAGGCAAGGAGGCTACCTGTGTGTGCTGGGAGCCCTTTGCACCTGCTCCTGGGTGTGATTCCCCAGGAGTTCGAGGGAGGCCCAGAGGGCTTCTGAGATCGTGCCTACATTCCACAGCCGGTAAGTGGCCAAGGCTGAACCAGAATCCCAGTCTCAGGCCCTGTGAGGATGCTGTGTGCGACAGAGCTGGGACCTAGCGCAGCTGCACGCCCACTCTGGCCAAAGCACAGGGAGGAAGTAGATGAGAAGTGAGCTAGTTCACTGGGAGCAGACGAAAGGGAGGCCTGCCTCTATACCAAAGAGTGAAACTGGAGAAGGGGGGCATCGGGGGTCCTAAGCCTCCGCTCTGTTGCCGAGCAGGGTGAGGAAATGCTCCCCGTGTCCTGACTCTGGGGCTCCAGTTGGAAATGGGGATGCAAGGTAAGCTCTCCCTTCCCTATCCAGGCAGATCCCCCTATCCCCAGGACGGCCACTGCTGCCCTCCCACCCAGGTTGGAACCCTCCCCTCAGCCTGGGTCACTCTAAGGCTCGTTACCTGTGGGAGCTAAAGAGCGCTGGCCTTGGAGTCAGGCAGCTCTGAGTCAGGCCCTGGTTTTCTAACACTTCCACCTCTCTGGGCCTCAGTTTGCCCATCTGTAAAATGGGGATAAGAAGAGCGATGACCTCCCAGGGTTGGGGGAAGGACAGGGCCCTTGGGTGTCTGTGTTTGCGGTTTGGATTCACGGGGCAGAGGGTAGGAAGGAGGGGCCCTCAGGGGGTCTCCCCACAGGTACCCCCTAGTACTGGTGTCTCACTCCCCTCCTCAGAAAAGGGGAGGTAAAAGCTGCTTCGGTCCCTCTCCCTCAGGGCATTTTTGAAAAAGCACAGTGATTTCCAAGACAAACCCAAGTCGTGAGCAGTTCCCACTGCAGGTGCCACATTTTGGACTCATCCCACGGTCATGTTTTGTTTCTGCTGAACCCAGGCCCCCGCACTCTGGGCCCAGCGCTCCTCCCTCGGGCACCGGCTGTCTCCGGGCGGCCGGGGCTGGTGCCCACTTCTCCTCCCAGCTCTCCCGGGATTTGCACGCCCCGCAGACGCCAGGACGCTCGCGCTTCCCGGGGAGATGATGGAGTGTGGGGTTTGGAACCCGCAGCCGCATCCCCCAGGAGCTTTGAGCTCCGCGAAGGCCCCCGGCGGCGCCCTCCCGCCCCCCCGCCCGCCTGCTCAGGGAGAGATCGGGCTCCCGGCTCAGTCCTCCGCCCCCCAACACCCCCCGCCCCTCCCCGGGCCAATGACCCCCCCCACGCCGCAGAAAAACCTGGGGCGGCGAAAGCACCGCCCCCGAGCGGGCTCAGGAGTGGCAGGAAGAGCAGCCAATGATGGTGGCGGCTGAGCATTACATCATCACCGTGGACTCCCATTGGTTGGGAACACAGCCTCCCGGGCCCTGCATCCCCGCCGCGCCACTGGGCCTCTGCGCCCCAGGCTCCCCGATCCTTGGTGCCCCGCTGGCAGAGAAGGCCCGCGATGGGGCAGAACGCTGGGCAGACGGAGGCCCAGGCTCTGCCACTGAGCAAGGCAGAGACATCATGTCGGCAGGTGTCACCCTCCTTGCGTGCAGGAGGAGAGGGTTCCTACTCTAACATCCCCCCCCCCCCCCGCCATCATTTTACAGAACCCCCCAGGACCAGGTTCTGCCCCAGTTCCTCCACCAACACCCATTCACCCACGTGGACGTCCTCTCTGCAGGGTTGCCAGCCTTGGGGGGACAGGGACCTTGTCTGGCTCGCTCTCCTTCGCATCCCCAGAGCCTGGCAGGACGTGGATGTGTATGAAAATGGTTAGTGTTAGCTGAATGTTCCCTAAAAGGCGGACACTGCTAAGGTTTAAATATGATTTTATTCATATTATAAACATTCACTCTTGAGGCTGGGTGAGGATAACCGATGGTTCAAGGTCATAGAACTGGTGAGTGGGGAAGTCAGCATTGCACCCAGGCAGGCTGGCTCCAGAGCCCTTAATCCCGATGCCTGCTGGGGTGAATGAGTAGCCACCCCTCACTGCTGTGTTTGGTTTAAGCTCCCCAGCCCGATGGGCAGTCTTTGGCAGGAGCCTTCCCTGGACTGGCTTGCCAGGGCCAGGCTGTTCTGCTGAGCTGTCCTAGCAAGCTTTCGTGGCGATGGGGAAAAGCTGTTGCTGGGATTTGAGGAGGTCAGTCCTGAGATGTCAGAAAGGATTTCAGCTCTCCTACCACCCCAGGGATGGTGGCGCATAAATCACAGCGAGCTGGCTCATGACAGGTCAACTGTGGCCGTCGACACATGTTGCTGCCTCTTCTCTCCGCCTCCTCTCTCTCTCTCTCTCTCTCCCCATCTCTCTCTGGGCTCTAGTCCCAACTCTGCACGGATTCTCTAAGTGATCCTGAGAAAACTGTGCCTCCTCTCTAGGCCTTGTTGTTCCCTCACCTGCACCAGGAAAAGGAGGGTTGGATACTCTCAGACACAGAAAACCCTTGGAGTCCAACCCATGCCCTCCACTCAAGCTCTCTGGCATTCAGGCCTGTGCCCTACTGTTTTGAGCCCTGAGGCGTGCTGTCCAAGGGGCACCAGGGATGGGGTGCCAGCTGCCTGAGTGCTTCATAGGACCAAGACCTCTGACCTTAGGGAAGCTTCTATGGAATCCAGCTTGGCGACTTAGAACATGAATGTCTGACTGTTTCCCACTACTCCTTGGTGGTTGCTGCGGAGGGGGATAGAGAGAGGTTCAACTCTGAAGGGTGGTCTTGTGAAAGAGGCATCTGGCCTGCTCACCTCAGGTCCCAGGTGGAAGTTTCCTGTAGGCAGACTTGTACATAAAGAAGAGCTTTGAAGCTGAGCAGAATGAGCTGCAGTGTGATGGTGAGCTCTGTCTCCAGAGCCGTGCAAGCCATCACTTTCATTCACGCATCCAAACTGATCTTCGTGAGGCACTGTGTAAAGAGCTTGGCCAGGGGTACAGAGGAGAAGGAGGCCCAGCAGTGGAACAGGTACTTTAGCAGATAGCTGCAAAGCTGTCTGTGAGTGTGAGCACAGGGAGAGAGTGTCCGAGTCTGCACGGGAGCCTGAAGGATGCTTTGGGGATGAGAATACAGCCCTTTGCTGAGCCTTAGTGTGGACCAGAAGTTTGTCAGGCAGACAGGCTGCAGAGAGAGCCAGTATTCATTCATTCATTCATTCATTCATGCATTCATGTTATATTTTCTGAATAAATATAGAAGGGCATATTGTGGAAAAAATGTATCAGGGGAAGATAGGACTGGACACTTTTAAAATCCAGAGTGGCCTTCACCGTGAGTGGTCAGAATTCATCTCCATGTAGAGTTCCAGGAGGGGCCCGGGCCTCTCCTTTTTTGGCAGGCCTATTGGGTGCTGTCTTTCTTTCCCCCTCCCCACTGCACAGCCAGCCCATTCAGTGTCTGTGAGTCGCTCTAGAAGGATGTGACTCCAAGGAGGCTCTGGGAACCATGTATCCTAGCAACTGCTGAGGTTGGCATCAGCAGGGCTAAGCCCAGACTCAAGGTTTGTTCTAATCCCCCATTTCCATTAATGGTGCATCTCCCACAGGGGTGGGCGTAGGGAGGAAGAGGGGAGAGATGGTCAGGAAGTGTAGCACCCAGCCCCATTATTCTCTCCCAAACAACACAGTTAGTGTGGGAGAAGGGGGGGGACAAGGGGAGTCCCTTAACTGAACATACCCCTTGCCTGTCACCAAGGCCAATTTGTCACCATTCAGAACACAATGAATCTAGGCAGTGATCGTCAATGACAGCTAACATCATAAAAGGATAGACAGTTGGAAATTAGGTTCCTTCTCATGGAAGACCATAACACCACCTATGAAGTGTTCCTGCCCAAAATCAAACCAGAATCTGATCAAGCCTCTAGAGGTAACTCCCGGTTCCAGAGATATAGCCAGATTTTGTCTGTAGGCAAAATGCTTAGAGGTTACATCAATAAAAGATTACAAGGAAAAAGAATAAAAGGGGGAAAAAAACCCACCAAACAAAACAGAAGGGGAACTTAAAATTAACAAGAAGCTCCAGAGAAATATCAGCCAATTATCACAGATGGACTTTATTTGAATCCTGAGTCTTACTAACAAACTAAAAAACAGCAATGACAATAAAAACTGAGACATTCATGAGACGGTTGGGGGACATTTAAACACTGACTGGATATTTAATCATGTCAATGAATGATTTTTAATTTTTGAGGGATGTTAGGATGGTATTGGGACTATAATCGAAAAGAGTCTTGATTGTTGAGGAATACATACTGAAATATTTATGGATGAAATAATAAGATGTCTGGAGTGTGCTTTAAAGTCATCCCTGGCGGAGAGAAGGATGTGGAGGATTAGATACAACAGAACTGATAATTGTAGTGGGGTGATGACAGGGACGTGGGGGGTCATACCACCCTATTAATTCGAGTCATACGAAATTGCTGACATTTGACCATTTTTGACCTTCAAAATGGCAATTTCATGTGGTGCAAACTAATCTTTTGGTATATGTTTGATATTTTTCATAATAAAATATATATTTTTAAGAGCAGTAGGAGAGGTCCATGTCGGCTTTTCCAGAAGTCTCTGCACTAGGAAAGAGGTATCCTAGGCTGGTACTAAAGTCTATAGCACTGTCATGAGAAGAGCTGAAAACAGCTCTCAGAGGCATCTGTAACCTGCATGAATTATTTTCCGTTGAACTAATAATAATAGTAATAATAATAATTTACTGGCCACTGACAGCAAATGCTCAGTGACTTGCCTGGGTATGTTTGAGCTGTAGAGGGTGGCTTCATTGATGTTTTAGTTGCTCAATAAGTAGCAGTAAAAAATTAAAGGAATTCAAACAAGCAGTACACTGGGCATCAAATGGACATGCTGGCTTGCTTAGGAAGACACCCTGGGTCATTCTTAGAGCACAGAATAGTCTTGTGGGACATTGGCTGGAAGACCCCACAATGGAGGCAAAGGCACGCCTGGGACTTCAGCTTTGCTGCATTCCGTGGTCCCTGCAAATCTCCGGATCTTCATAGCGTCGAGTCCTGACTGTTTCTCGGACTTGAGGTTTCCTGTACCTGGAGAAAGCTCGGGTTTTCCATTAAGTCTCTGCTCTGGTTCCTGTTTCTATCTTGACGCTGAGTTGATCACTGGATCAACCAACAAGGTTTTATTTGTTGTTTGTTTTTAACATATTTATTTATTTATTCTTTTTAAGTAGGCTCTATGCCCAATGTAGGGTTCGAACTCACGACCCTATGGGGGTCCACCGACTGAGTCAACCAGGTGACCCCCACTCCCCGCATTTGTTTTTCATGTCTTCTCTTTGCTGACCACTGTGCTGTAGGCGAGCGACATGGTTTCTTGTCCTAACAAGCTCTTGGATCTAATCCTGACTCCACCTCTTAAAAGCTTTGTGGCCTCCAGCAAATATTGAATCTCCATTTGGGCCTCAGTTTCCTTTCCTGTAAGTTGGGGGTAATGACAGTTTATACCCGCATATAGGGATTTTATGAGGATAAGATAAGATAAGGTAGGTCAAGTACTTAGTGTCTGGCACATTGTAGGGCCCAGTGAATGGTAACTGCTATTACTACTATAAGTATTATGCATAAATCCCTGAGTGTTTAACAGTGAATATAAACTGTGTAGTTGCAATGACGTGTGATATAAGGTATCCTGGAATGGTGTCGCAGGGGCATCTTGTACCAACCTTAAAGGATAAGCAAGTCAGAAAGTACTAACTGCCCCTTAATATTCATTCTGCCCCTTTTTCTTAATAACCAAATTAAGACTACATTTTCCAGCCTTCCTTGCTGCTAGGTTTGTCCGTGTGACTAAGTTCTGGCCAAGAACTTTTATGTAGGACTGGCCACAAGTTTTATGTACGACTTCCAGAAAGCCTGCTTAAAATAATCTGACTCAGCTGGGAGGAGGGTCCGTTCGGCCCTATTTCTTTTCTCTGTTGGACTGGAATGTTGATGTGAAGGCTGGAACTCCAGCATCCACTTTGAGGTGTGAGTTGACCTTGTAGACAGAAAATGTGCAGTGAGGATGATGATGCATGATGGGAGCCTGGGTTTTTTTATGACACGGTGGAGCCACTATGATGTCCCTGAACTGCCTATCTCTTTACTTTTCTGTGTGAGAGAAATGAACTTCTATCTTAAGTCCCCCATTTTTTTTCCCCTGTTATACACAGCTGAACCTAATTCCAGGGATGCTATTCAAAATATTTAACAACCAGAATGGCATGGGCACTGACCAATCTGAACAAACTCTGGCCCCAGTGCTAGAGCAGGCGAAGGGCTGGGAGTAGCAGGGAGCTTATAGCAGCAGATATTTACCATATAGTATGGAAGCATTTTATTATTTTAGCCACCAGTCCGGCTATCTCAATACATATCAGTTGAAAACTAGCTGACCACCAGCCCTGCTTATTCCTTTTTTTTTTTTTTTAAGATTTATTTATTTATTTGAGGGGGTGGGAAGGGAGAGAGGGAGAAGGAAAGAGAGAATCTCAAGCAGACTCCCCCACCATGACCCTGAGATCATGACCTGAGCCAAAATCAAGAGTCAGATGCTCAACTGACTGAGCCACCCAGGTGCCCCCCAGCCCTGCTTACTCTTAACTGATACAATGAACAATGTTTGAGAATAGCTAAAAAGACAAGAAGGCCTTCAGGCCACGGACACAGCTTGAGTACAGGTTGAGTGGGAGAGTGAAGCATGGTGAGTTATGAACACTGAGAATTCTGGTTCAACCTGACTTGATGGGAGTGTTTTTTCTTTCTTTCTTTTTTTTTTTTTTTTTTTTGTGTGTGTTAAAATACATGCACATAGGGGCACCTGGGTGGCTTAGTCGTTAAGCGTCTGCCTTTGGCTCAGGTCATGATCCCGGGGTCCTGGGATCGAGCCCCGCATCGGGCTTCCTGCTCCGCAGGAAGCCTGCTTCTCCCTCTCCCACTCCCCTTGCTTGTGTTCCCTCTCTCGCTGTGTCTCTCTCTGTCAAATAAATAAAGTCTTAACAAAAAAAATACATGCACATAAAAGTTACCATTTAACCATTTTTTAAAGTGTACAGTTTAGCAGTATTGAATACATTTGTAATGTTATGCAATCATTACCACCATCCATCTCCATAACTCCATCTCGTAAAACTGAAATTTGGTCCTCATGAAACGCTAACCCCTCACTCCCCCCACCACCCCCCCATCACCTGGCAAATGCCATTCTACCTTCTGTTTCTATGATTTTGACTCTTCCAAGTACTTCAAATAAGTGGAACCATAGAGTATTTGTCTTTTTGTGACTGGCTTATTTCACTTAGCATAATGTCCTCAAGTTTCATCCACGTTGTAGCATGTGTCAGCATTTCCTTTCTCTATAAGCTTGAATAATATTCCTTTATATGTATATGTCACACTTTGTTTATTTCTTCATCCATCAAAGGACACCTGGGTTTCTTCCATGTTTTAGCTATCGTGAATAATGCGCTGTGAATGTGGGTGTACAGACCGATTATCTATTTGAGTCCCTGCTTTCAGTTTTTTTTGGTATATGCCCAGAAGTGGGATTACTGGATCGTAGGGTAGTTCTGTTTTTAATTTTTTGAGGACGCTCCGTACTGTTTTCCACAGTGGCTGCACCAGTTTGCATTCCCAACAACAGCGCCCGAGGCGTCCAATTATTCCACATCCTTGCCAACACTAGCTGTTGTCTGTTTTTGCAAAGTAGCCATCCTAATAGGTGTGTGCGGGGGGATCTCACTGTAGTTTTGATTTGCATTTCCCTCAGGACTAGCAGTGTGGAGCATCTTTTCGCATGCTTACTGGCTATTTGTATATCTTCTTTGAAGAGAGAATGTTCTCTCGACTGTACGTGTGTGTGTGTGTCGGTTATAAAGAGGGGCTGGAAGATAACGTCAGAGGTCAAACGAATCGTGTTACAGAAGCCTATGAGCGGTAAATTCAGGGGTATTCTTGAATCTGAGCATTTGTGGGTTTTGGGGTGCGCGAGGGACTAGATGGCCACGGCAAGTGAGGAATCTTGGCTCTGCAGTGCCCGTGTGCGTGTGTGTGTGTGTGTGTGTGTTTCAGTGACCGTTGCAGTGAAACCAGCCATCCCTCTGAGTCAAAGAAACACAAGCCCATCCGGATTCAAGGGGAGGCACGGGTGCCCCCTCTCCCGGGAGGAGTGTCAAGGTCACTGTTGCCAAAACATATGTGAGGTGGGACATACTGTTGCCGACATCTTTGGAAATAACAACCTGGCACAGGAGGTGTCCTTCCTTTTCAACACCTGTCTTGTTAAGAAGCCCCTTTGCTGGGCGCCTGGGTGGCTCAGTTGGTTAAGCGACTGCCTTCGGCTCAGGTCATGATCCCGGAGTCCCTGGATCGAGTCCCACATCGGGCTCCCTGCTCGGCAGGGAGTCTGCTTCTCCCTCTGACCCTCCCCCCTCTCATGTGCTCTCTCTCATTCTCTCTCACACAAATAAATAAATAAAATCTTAAAAAAAAAAAAAAAAAAGAAGCCCCTTTGCTCTCTTCCCAGTTCCAGCCTGTTCAGAACCATCAGGAGGTTCTCACTGTCTTCTAAATGGGATACACAGTGTGCACCTAAATTACTTCTGGAAACCAACTATATCTTTGGTGGAAAATGTCCAAGAAAAACCTTCAGCGTTGAACTAATTAGCTAATGTAATTGAAACAAAGGGAACAGTGCAGGCTCTAAATGTGACTCGAAAATGAAGAGAAATGGATTTTTCAGTGGGAGGTGATATAGCTCCCATCACTACCCAAAATTACTGGCTTTATGAGCTATTCATTTACCAGAATTTCCTGAGTGCTTACAAGGTGTCAAGCTAGGCCCAGGCTGAAGATGCAGATGACCCAGCTCCTACCTGCAAGATGCTTAAACCTTAGCAGCAGAGAAGACAACAACAACAACAAATGTAGACTCTGATGTGCTCAGTGCTCTGAGGGGGGGGGGGGGGGGGGGGGGGGGGGGGGGGGGATGCAAAACGTGCCCTGGGGATACGGAGGGGTTGGGCTCTAGGATTACCCTTGGGCTGAGTTTTGGAGAAAGGGTGTAAGAGTACCAGGAATTCAGGAGTAAAGCAGACCCTGGAAGCTCCTGATGCTTGGTCTTCATAATCATGGCTGAATGTTGGTCTGTATCATAGGCCCAAGGTTATAAATAAATAAAATAAATGGTTATAAAGGTAATAAATACATATTTTACATATAAATATATGTAAATATATACATACATATGTATATATGCTTTCTGTCACTCACCATAGCCTTAAGATGAGCAATAGCAAGTCAGAAATGCATCAGAGACCAATTATACAGCAATATGGGGTCCTTCAGTGAAAGGGCAAGTGGCCCCCAAATCTCTACAAGCTCAGAGGGAATTGCCCAGTCATACTTAGGACAATAATCAATGTTTAAACTTATGATTCTGGGCCATCTAAATTTCAAATTATCTCTTAGATCTACTGTTTCAATGAACTACACTGGATGATTACATTTTAAAGTTTTGTGTCTTAAAGGAAAATCAATCAACCTTATATAAATTTACAAAGCACTTATACACATAGGCTTTGATCTAATTTTCTTGACAGTCACGTCTGGGGAGTTCATCCCCATTTTTTGGATAATGCTCAGAAAGATCAAGTGGCTTCTCAAGGTCATGTAATTAAAATCAGAGATGAAAACTCCAGCCTAATGCTTCTGACATGTTTTACTTTCTTTGTTGGATAATTAACTTCTGGGGACAGCTGCTTCTTCCATGATGCCAGATAAATGACAGATGAATGGATTCGAGTTAAAGTCACGGAGGGGAGAGAACCACGATTTTTTATCATTTAGACCCCCCAAGGTCACTCCGACTTTTGACATCCACACTGGCAGGAGGAGGAAGAGAGGTTTCCTTGGCCAGGTCAGGATGTGGTGTACAGCATGTTCCCCACGTTCTATTGGCCAGAACGCAATCACAGGGCCACATCTCAAGCCCAGGGTGTCTGGGAAATATGGTCCCCAACTAGCCAGGTGCTCCCCAGCCCACGGACAAAGAGGAACATGATTGTTTGGTGTTCCGCTGGTCATCTCTGCTGTAAGCCAGCACTTACAATCTACTGGGCAACCTTGTAAGAGCTCCATCTGCATTAATACATTGAATCTTTGAAACCTAACTCTATGTGGATGTACTATGTTTAGTCCCGTGATGTACTATGTTTAGTTCTGTGAACCCAAGGCACAGAAAGGGGGTAAGTAACTGAGATTCAAACTGAGATCCTTGGCTCTGGACCCTGGAGTTTGGCTGTCCCCACCCCATGAATCCCTCATTGATTTCTCCTCCGAGATGTGACCTGCATGTGGCTTCTCCACCCCATCCCTCTGTCACCATTCCAGGTCACGACCTCTTCGTGTCTCATGTGTGTCCCCATCCCCCAACCTGTCCCCTTCCATCAACTCTCGTCTTTGGTGCCCGTGATCTTAAATGTCAAGTGTGGCCCTGCCTCTGCTCTTTCTTACCGGAGTGTGTGTGGTGTCTTCAGGATAAAGTCCAGACACTCCTCGTCTCTCACCAGCCTGTGTGCCCCAAACACTCTAGGCTCCAGTCCCTCTGAGCTTCTCACCAGTCCCCACACTCACCGAGGAGCCCAGTTGTGAATCCCTGCTTTTGCAATGTTGTTCCTTCTTTCTGGAATGTTCTTCTTTTCTTGCATTTGCTGAATTCCCGGGCCCTCAAGATGAGGCTCGGGAGCCGCCCACCCCATACTTCCCTTCCAGGCTTCCCCAGATAGGTCCTTCACTCTCTCTTCTGTGCTCCCCGAGTTTGTGCCCAAACCCCAGTGCTTCCCACACTGCCTTGTTGTTGGCTCTTTACTCAACTCTCTCCCTCCCCAGAACAGGAACAACTTAGGGTCAGGACGGTATCTCATCCATGATCTTTCCCATGGGGTCCCAAACAGTGGCTGAGGTCTCACACAGTCACACTGTCACACCAGGAGGAAGGGAGCCTCTTTTCTCTGGCCTGTCCTGCCTCTGCCTAGATTTGACCCTGGTTGGCTTCTCTATTAGAGGAAAGCATTTGTCTAGTCACTGATTCTGAACTCCGGGAACCTCGTGAAAATTACTGATGGCCAAGCGCCACCCCAGTGGTTCTGACACCACTGCTCCCCAGTGATGCTAATATGCAGTCAGGGTTGAGAACTACTCTGCTTCTCCAGCTCTGATGTGTCCACGAACCCCCAGGATCCTGCTGGAGGGCTGGTTGGAATCCAGTAGGTCTGGGATGGGGTTGCAGGGCCTGCATTCCTCACAAGCTCCCAGGTGAGGACAATGCTTCTGGTCCATGGATCACGATGTGAGTAGAGAGTCCTTGGATGATCTGGCCATCCCTTGCCTGGCGTTCAGTGCAGCTGAGATGGAAGGAGGAGGCCTAGAGGCCTGCATGTCAGGAAGGAGGGGAGGGGTGAGGGAAGGGGGTGAGGTCGGGAGGTGGCTCATACCTGAGAGCTGTCACAGAGGACGCACAGGCGGGACGTGGTGACCCGTGGCACAGGTGGTGGAAGCGTTTATGTGCCCGCCATGAGCTGGGGCTCCGTGATCCTGCTGAGCATAGCGGCTAGTGCTTACCATCTGCAAGGCGCTTTTCTAGACTTCTCTTCTGGTTCTCACTTAATCTCCCCTCTCATTTTATGGATGAGGAAACAGAGGCACATTAGGGAACATAGCCAAGACCTGCAGCTGGGAAATGACAGAGCCCCGGCTCCAGAATGTATGATTAACCCCTTTGCCTTATTAGCCCTCCAGTTTCTGGGCCGGTGCATAGCCATTTATTTCAAATATTTGGTGAGCCCCTGTTCTGAGCCAGGCTCAGGGTTGGACACTGGAAACACAGGGGTGTCTCCACCCAGGACAGAGCCTAAAGACAAGTCCTGAAGATAGCCGCTGGAGGGCTTAGAGTTGGGCCTGTCTGGCCGCCCCAGAGAAAACCCCGGTCCCTCCTGCAAGAGCCACGCAGAAGAGTAGCTCCTAACACGGGACCCCAGCCTGAGCGTGGGCCTGGCTAAGTGGACAGTCAGTGGACAGCGCCCCGTGGGGCTGTGGACCGGAGGCAGGCAGAGCAGCCTGGGGCTCCTACTCACAACCTTCTTCCCCTCCCATCCCAGCTTCTTAGGATTTCTGTCCTCTTTAGGCTCCTCCTGCTTTCTCCATCCTTTGATTCTCATCGTCACAGCCCACGGGCCACATAACTGCCTGTCTTTAACAGAATCAGTTCCATTCTATTATTTACTAATTGCTTAGTTATTATTTTGATGGATGGAATAGGACACTCAGTCCTCTGGGCTCCTGTAAAACAAATTGACTGCCAGTCCACGCCACATGGATAATAATAGATCTTCGTGTGGGGAAGCTCAGGCGGGCGCACTGGAACACCATTGTGTCCTGTTTTCCTTGCTCCTGGGGACCGACTGCCTTCACCTGACTTCAGGTGGCTCTCACAGGGTGGAAGCCCCATCTGATGACCTCCATAGCTAAGGGCAGGGCTCTCCCTCAGGGTCCCTGGTTGCTATGGGGGCTGATGCTCTGAGCTCCAGGTGAGGGAGAGGGGGAGGGAGACCGGGTCAGGAGGAGAGTTATCCAAACCAGAGGCCCTCCCTGGTCCCAGCTCCTGTTCCACTAGCTGTCATGTCTGTTGGCATCACTGCCGCCGCCATCAGGCTGGGAGCTGCAGCAGGATCCGAATTGTATTGCTCTCTCTCATCCCAGGGGCCAGTGTGGAGTTGGACAGACTAGATGATGTCATGTGCATCCCACTGAAGGGGGGGGCCCTTGTAATTCCTGTATCTGTACCCAGTCTGGCAGCTGCCATTCATGTTCGATTTTTTCCAACGGCTCCCACGTGTGACATACTTCCTATGCTAGGTTATGCTCTGGCATGCTGTTTATTCACGGTCAGTATTTCCACTTGATGAAATCCGGTGGGATTTTGCCACTTAGGTAACGAACTCTTAGGGAGCATTTACTAGGAGCCAACCCTGTTTTCGGTGTTACTGACTCACTGATTATAATAGCCCTCTGAAGTAGGTGCAGTCATTATCCACACTTGGCAGAAATCTGAAACGTGGAGGGGTTAAGTCAACCTGCTAGGAAGTGCCCTTCAGCTAAGCCTCTCCTGGTCTCATTTCCCAAGTTCCCTTATGTTGTGCACCTGCCTTGATCTTCACGAGGTAGCTTCCAAACTTTTTTTCTTCTTATGTAAAATGCAAAGTTCCTCAGGTACTTCCTTTGCCTAAGCCAAATACCAGAAGCCAGCAAAAGATATTCTACAATTAACTATGAGTGTGCTGACCTCACTGTGCCAACCTTTTATTATAAGAATAATAGCTAACATTTGAAGAACTTTATGCCACAAATTTTCAAAGGTTTTATAAATGCAGAAACCAAACTTCAGATATGTTAAGAAACTTCTGAAGGTCACACAGCTAATACTTTTTTTTTTTTAAAGATTTTATTTATTTGAGACAGAATGAGAGAGAGAGAGAGAGAGCACGTGAGAGGGGGGAGGGTCAGAGGGAGAAGCAGACTCCCTGCCGAGCAGGGAGCCCGATGCGGGACTCGATCCCGGGACTCCAGGATCATGACCTGAGCTGAAGGCAGTCGCTTAACCGACTGAGCCACCCAGGCGCCCCCAGCTAATACTTTTTTGTGTGATTAAAAAATATTTTTTTATTGTTGAAATTTAGTTGACATACAATGTTATATCAATTTCAGATTCAACCATTCTATACATTCCTCAGTGCTCACCATGATGAGTGTAGTTACCACTTGCTACCGTAACTTCCCCACTTTTTGATCATGCACTCCACCACCAGAAACTTCGGAGCATTCATCCCTCCAATATATGTATGCTCAAGGGCCTACATATCATGTTCAAGCACTGCTATTAGGAATTACTGTCTCAAGGCCCAAGATATACTTAGGGCAAGGGCCATCATTTAAAATGATGGAAACAAACCTACTTTTCCGATAAGTCTTCTTGGGAATTTCAGATTGGGGCTGAGGGATAGCTGCTTGTCAGATTTGTTGCTGGTTCTATCTCAATGCAGCTGAAAGGAAGGGATGCAAGAGAGGAGGGTCAGCTTCGTCATTTGCTTGTTTTTCTCTTGCACTTATGTGATTAGTACTGTCTTCAGCCCAGAGATCCCTCATAGGAGTCTCTTAAAGCCATCTGTCCACTTCGTGAGAGTTGACTTGATGAAAATTGGACAGTTGCAAATCCAGGGGACTCGCCAAAGCCAAATTACCATACATTGAAACCCCAGGGGGAGAGGTACTACCATGAACCTCTCCACGCCGTGGCCACCTGACCCCAGACAACCTACAAGTTAGTTCGTAAATTAAACATTCGTAAAGCTTCATTTCTTTCCTAACTTTTGCATAAAGATCTGAATAAAAATTCTAATACTGTCTTCCTGCACTCAGATGAATCCGCTTTCCAACTCCCTGGGGTCTACCTCCCCCCCATTATAGTCTATGTTTTTGCTCCTTTAATGTGTAGTAGCATTTCTTCTTTGGCTTTCCAGAGTTCTTAACACATGATTCAGCCATTTTTAAGCAGATTAAATCTTTGGTTGAGCAAATAAATGTTTAAAAATATCCACAGGTAATTATTTGATTAAACAAATACATGTTCAGAAACCACAAACAGTTCTCAAAAACACTTTTATGTGAGGTATTAAGTTCAAAATAGGTGATCTCTTTTGATATTATACATGGCAGAAAATTCTAAGCTTGATTTTAAGAGATCAAATAAACAAATGCTCTGAAGAGCTTATAATTCTTTTAAACAGTCCTCCCTACCTGTCACTTGTGGGGGCAACATTTGTAAAGCACCCGGCGTGGGTCTTAGGGGTTCACTGGCTGGAGAGATCATGGGATTAGTGGGCCCAGCTGGCCACGTAGCTCCCAAATAATCAGAGATTTAAAAGGGGAAGCGCCCGAGTCTTGCCGAGGTTAAAGGTCACACAGTTAATGGTGGAGCTGGATTAAAAGCCAGGTCTTCTGATGCTCTAGCAGACCGAGCAAGCTCTTTATTCTTTCATATGGGGCAGCTATTACCACAATAATGCTGTGTAATAAAACACTCCCCGGGGTGCCTGGGTGGCTCAGTCTGTTGGGCATCTGATTCTTGATCTCAGCTCAGGTCTTGATCTCAGGGGTGAGAGTTCAGGCCCCATGTTGGGCTCTGCCCTGGGCATGGAGCCTACTTAAAAAAATTTTTTTAAGTAAAAAACCAAAACCCAAAAAACAACACTCCCAGACCCAGTGGCTT
The DNA here is from genome assembly GCF_011800145.1 of Mirounga leonina. NCBI lineage: Eukaryota > Metazoa > Chordata > Mammalia > Carnivora > Phocidae > Mirounga > Mirounga leonina. The sequence continues at coordinate 13,050,121 of NW_023270825.1, read as the reverse complement.
AAGATGGCCATTAATCATGATCGTGTTCATAGGTGTGCAAGTGCAACATACTCCGCTAGGCTGGGCTGGTTTCCAGATGCCAGGCCCTGGGCTCCAGGCCCCGGCTACTGTTTGCATTCAAACCTATGCTACATATTGTTCATCTCCCTTGGCCCCACAGGGGGCATGTGATCTGCTCCACCTGTCTCATTCTGGGGCTCAGCCTGAAGGAGCACGTTCTTCCATGACGATCACCAGAGCTCAACAGGGCGAGAGCCCAGCTGGGTGAATGCATTTGAAGCCTGTGTCCACTACATGGCCACGAATATTCCATTGTCACAGAGTTACATGGGCCAGCCCTTCAAGTCAAAGGGTGGGGAACTACCCTCCATCTACCACAAGGCTGTAGTCGGGGCAGATTTAGAACTCTATGATGGGAGAGGGAAAAATCGAGACCAGTAACTCAAGCCATGCACCTGGTTTAAATTAGAGCCATGCAACATGGGCCCCAGGATCTTGAAAGCATCGTTACTGCCTTGGACTCATACCTTCTCAAGTGTTTTTGGACGATCTGAGGAAGAGGAACCCTTGAAGTGAAGGTAAAGAAGGCTTGTCTCCTCACTCCATTTTTGCTGAGATATCTGAATAAGCGGGGTGTTTTCCTCTGCCTCCCTGATGCCCTAAAGGGGTATCATTCAGTCGCTGAGTGTAAAAAATGGTCCTGGCTGGTAGTCCTGGGTTTCCCAGAGCAGGGCTGGGGACCCCGTGCAGCATCTCTGTATGGGCTCCTTGAGGAGTCCAGAGAAGGCCCTGGTTGGTACCCCAGCACTGTCAATACCCCTCCAACAGGCTGAGCTATGCAGAATGATGCGCAGAGCATATGTGAGGTCACAAAAGTGGGATGCGACCCAGTCGCTCTCCAAATACCCACAGTGACAGAGGTAAGTCTAAGCTTCTCTCCATATGGCTCCCTGGAAACACCCCAGTCCCCTTCCCTGCCACCAGAAGCAGCAATGTGTGTTCACAGGGGCCACATCCCCAGCTGCCTGAAAGGACCTGGACTGTGGAGGCCGCTGGCCCCGAGGATGGGGCTGGGGCTGGGAAGGATTACAGTTCTGCCCCTACTGGGGGCCTTTGGTTTTCTTTAACTTTTTATTATGAAACATTCCTAAACATACAGAAAAGCAGAGATAGTAGAATATTGAACTCCCAAACACCCACCACTTAGACTTAACATTCTAACATTTGCTTCATCTATTGGTAACTAATATCACGATAATACTATTATCATGCCAACATTAGTATTTCATTTCTTAACACCTTCTAGTACCTTAATTTCACCCCAGTTTTCTCAAAAAAGCCTTTTTACGGTCGTTTGTTTGAATTAGAATTCTACACTTTGCATTTGGTTGGCATGTCTCTTTAGATTCTTTCAATCTGTAACACTTGCTCCTCCTTTAATTTTTTTAAAGATTTTATTTATTTATTTGACAGAGAGAGACATAGTGAGAGCAGGAACACAAGCAGGGGGAATGGGAGAGGGAGAAGCAGGCTTCCCGCGGAGCAGGGAGCCCCATGTGGGACTCGATCCCAGGACCCTGGGATCATGACCTGAGCCGAAGGCAGACGCTTAACGACTGAGCCACCCAGGCGCCCCTCCTTTTATTTTTAAAAAAGAATTAATTAATTAATTAATTAATATGAGAGAGAGACACACATGTGTGGGAGGAGGGGCAGAGGGGGAAGGAGAGGGAGACAAGCAGACTCTGCACTAAGCTCAGAGCCCAGAGCCTGGAGCCCACAGGAGGCTTGCTCTCACATCCCCGAGATCATGACCTGAGCTGAAACCCAGAGTCTTAACCAAATGAGCCACCGAGGTGCCCCTTGCCCCTCTTTAAAAAGCCATTCCTTTGTCAAAGAAACATGATCATTCGCCCTATAAAAAGTCCAACATTCTGGCTTCGACTGATTGTATTCTTGTGGTATGTGTTTGTCATGTTCCTCTCTCCTCGATGTTTCTGTACACTGGACTATCTAGAGGCTTAAGAAGATTCAGATTGAGCGTTTGAGAAAGAATCGCATCGTGAGTGATGCTGTGTACTGGTGGGCACCATGTCTGGAACACGTTCTGTCCTTTTGTCTCATTTGAGTGATGGTAAGACTGACCAATTGGTGCAGGTACTGGAGCCTGACTTGTTCTAGAATTCTCCATGAATCTTTTCAGTTTTAGCAGCCACTGAAGACCATAGCAACCATAGACAGCCCCATCGTTTCATTAGGAGTTGCAATGGTGATATTCTAATTTTTTCATTTCTCCTGCTTTTATTAGCTCTATAAAGAGGAAAGTTCTGACATCAACTGTTGGTTATCTTGAAGATGAGTTTTACAGGAAAGGCATGATAAGTGTTTGATTCTTTCTCTTCGATGATCAGTTTTCCAAGTTACACAGTCAACGTGATGTATAACCATCGTAATGTAGAGTTAGGTTTATTCTTTAAGTGTGGTGTGTAATTAAAAAAAATTTAGAGATACTTTGACTTTTTTTCATTTTTATTTACTTGATCTCAAGTCAAAACTATAAAACAGGGTACCTTCAGAAAGGTCCTTTCTAGCTGTGTTTGTCTCCCTTGTTTTTATTAGCTTTGGGGGGGTCCTTCCAGTATTTCTTTTTGAAAAGATAAACAAATACATACACATGTGTATATGTGTATTTCCCCCTGTTCTCACAAAAAGTAGCAAACGATGCACTCTGTTCTGTATCCTCCCTTAGCAATATGTCTTGGAAATTGCTCCATAACATCATTTAGAGATAATCCTCATTCTTTTATAGCTGCATAGTACTCCATTGTATGGATGAACATAATCTTTTCAACATATTCCCTATTGATCAATATTTGGGCTATTTCCAGTTTTCTTTTTGCTCTTACAAATAATACACCAATGAATGGCCCGGTGCCCTACATCATCTTTTATTTCTTTCAGTGTGCTTTTGGGAAAGATTCCTAAAAATGGGATTACTGGATCAAAAGGTAGATGCATATGCAATTTTGTTAGATACTGCCAAATTCTCAATAGAGATTGCATATTTTTGCCTTTCTATCAGTATTATATAAGAGTGCCTGTTTCCCTAAGGCTTCTCCAACAGAGTATGTTGTTAAATATTGGAGTTTTGCCCATATGATAGGTAAGAAGTGGTGTCTTGTTTTAGTTTTAATTTGCATTTTTCTGTTTTCATAGGTTCAGTAGCTGTTTGCATTTTTTCCCCCTGGGAACTGTCTATTCACATCTTTCACCCATTTTTCTACTTCGTTGTTGTTAGGGATATTATGAACTCTTTGTGATATAGGATAAAAAATTGTTCCCCAGTTTAGCATTTTCCCGTGTTTATGATTTTTTTATATGAACACATTTAAAAGCTTTTTTTTTTAAAGATTTTATTTATTTGAGAGAGAGCAAGCTGGGAGGGAGAGAGGGAGAGAGAGCACAAACAGGGGGAGGGGCAGAGGGAGAAGCCGACTCCCCACTGAACAAGGAGCCCAATGAGGGCCTTGATCCCAGGACTCTGGGATCATGATCTGAGCTGAATGCAGACGCTTGACAGACTGAGCCACCCAGGCGTCCCTAAAAGCTTTTTTTTTTTTTTATAGTAAGTTTACCATTTCCCTCATTGCTTCTGGATTTCTAATCATAATTAGGAAAATGTTTTTCCAATCCCAGGTTATAAAGATTATTCATATTGTTTTCATTTTTACAATTAGATTTCTCATTTAAATTCAATTTCTCCTGGTGTACAGTGTTTGTCTGGATCCAAATTTATCTTTTTCTGTATGGCTATCCAGTTGTTCCACGTGACTTATGAAATATCCTTCTTTGCCCCCACTTACTTGAAATCCTGTCTTTATCACAAATTTATTTTCCATAAGTACTTGGGTCTATTCCTGGATTTTCAATCCATACACCAGAAATAGACATATCCATATATATGCACCAATACTGCACTGTTTTGGGGCTTCAAAATATGTTTAATATCTTATAAGACTAGGACTCCTAATTACTCTTATTTTTTTTTCTAGTTTTCTTTTTTCCTGGCTATGCGTACTAGCTTTCTTCCATGTGAATTTTATAATCAACATTTAATGCTCCAGGAAAAAAAAAAGATTGTATTTTGGGAGGGGAGAATCCCATTAAATTTATAAATCAACTTACAGAGAATTGACATTTTTACAACGTTGAACTTTTCCACCAAGAACATGGTATACACATCAATTTGCTGAAGTGTACATATTTGCATTTCAGGAACTTTAAAAAGTCTCCTCCTATAGATTTTACACATTTCTTGTTATGTTTATGTCTAAATATTTTATTTCAAGTTTTGCTGTTATACATGGAGTCTGCTCTTTTGTTTCTTTTAATTTATGATTTTTTATATTTATGAAGATGACTGGTTTATGTGTTTGATATTTTTTTAAGATTTTTATTTATTTGAGAGAGAGCATGAATGGGGATAGGGGCAGAGGGAGAGGGAGAAGCAGACTCCCCACTGAGCAGGGAAGCCCCAATGTGGGGCTCGATCCCAGGACTCTGGGATCATGACCTGAACTGAAGACAGATGCTTACCCGACTGAGCCACCCAGGCACCCCATGCATGTTGATTTTATTATCTTGCTACTTTACTAAATTCTCAGTGTTTATAGCAGTTTCTCCATATTCTTTTTGACTTTTTCAGATATACACACAGTCATATCAGCAAGCAGATAGTTTTTCTTTCTTTTCTGATTATTATGCGTCTACTTGCATTCTCGTATCTAATTGCATTGGCTAATACCTCCAACACATGTGAAATAGTCACTGTGTGCTATTTTAAATATGCTGTTGGTTTTTATTTCTAGTATTTTATTTAGGGTTTTTCTGTGTTCATAGGTTGAGATTGATGGGGCCTGTTTTTTTAAACCATTCTGTGGTACCGATGGCTTGTCACCTATGGGTGACAGCATGAACTACAAAAAGGCTCATGAACTTCCCTTTGTGTCTTCCTCTCTCTTTTCTTCCACACTGGCTGGTTGGTTGTTGCCCTCTTTGCCTCCATTGCCCATTGCTTTTTCAATCCTTTCCATTCACCCTCATGTTTGCTTTCTGTTCTTTCTCCTTACTGGAGATCAATGAAGTTTGGTGGTTTTGGGGGCAGTGAACGTGCCTCAGACTCACATGGACCAACCTGGCATTGGATCACAGCTCAGCCACTCACCAGTTCTCTGACTTTGGGCTGATCGTGGAATCTTTTCAAGCCTCAGCTTTCTCCTCTGTAAAATGGGAAAGAAAATAATGCCTTACTTTACAGGATTGCTGATAAGAGTAACACAATTAAAGAGCACAATTAAAATTGTTGTGATAGTTGCTCAACATACCCGTTCCTTCCTCCTGGGCACAGACTTATGTTTTCCACCCTTCTCTGCAGTTGTGTGTGGCCATGTGCCTATGTGCTAGCCAATGGAATGTGACCAGAATGGTGCCACTTCCAAGTAAGGCCCTTAAAAAAATCTCCACATGTAATTGTCCACGCTCCTCTTCCTTCTGCTAGTCTGATGCAGACGAGCAAGGTGAGGATGGTGGAGCTGCAATGTGGAAGGGGGCTGGGCCCCTGCATCACCACGTGGAGGAGAGTCACTTATTAGTCAGAAACACAGTTTTGGACTTTATGTGAACAAATAATACATTTCTAACACACTTGACCCATTGTCCATTTTGGAGTTTGCCTGTTATGGCACCTAGCATTACCCTAATTAATACCATGCTCAACAAACACAACTTCTTCCTCTCGCTTCCCCCCCTTCTCGTCCCTCATGACCCAGCTCAAAATGTCAGCTCCCTGGTGAGACTTTCTCCAACCTCCTCAGGCAAAATTAATGAGTCACTCTGTCTCCGTGCTCCCAGGGTACTTACAAGCCATGACCCAGTCACAAACTGGGTTGTGAATTCTTTGTTTATACATCTTCTCGAGGGGCCTGGCCCAGAGCTGGTATTCAGCAAGGGTCAGTGGACTGGGTGACGAATGAGTACATAGTATGCAGATGCCTCAGATACACTTTCCTAATAAAGACTGAAGGCTGGATAATGTCTGCAAAAGGGTGTGGCAATAACACATTGACCTTCTCATCTAACCTCAAGTCTCAGAGCAAACTGTTGGCCTGGTTCTACCTCTGGGTCACTGCCAGGGACAGCTGTCAGTAAAGGCTCCTGTTTTTGCACTGGTATAAATGATATAGGCTGCATGGGCCCTTCATTTCCTACCACATAAGGTTCAAGTCTTGGCTCTGTCTGGAACTGGCTCTGTGGCCTTGGATGTGTCACTCACTCACGTGCACACACACAGACATGTGCACACACACAGTGCCTCAGAGAACTGTATCTGGGAGTGGGGAGACCACTCCTGACCTGTGGGTGGGCCTAGGGCAGCTGAGATGCAGGGAACCGAGGCTGGGGGAGGCAGCTCCACAGCTTCTCTGAGGTCTCAGGTCAGCAGACTCCTGAAATGCCAGAAGCATGGGTCCAGTACTCAGCTCTCCCTGTCCTGGACAGCTTAGCCTGTCAGTGTTGCTGCTCCAAACTCCCCAGGGGAGGGCCACATGAAGACTTTCTGAGACCCTGTGTTTGGAAGCGATTCAGGGGCTGACCACCATTCACAAGTCATAATACTGAAAATACCATAGTCTAATTGAATTCTGATTTTTTTTCATGATTATTACTTTTATAATGCTTTTACCACATTGCATATCAAAATCTTTTTAAAATGTTTTATTTTTCCTCGTTTATTTTTGGTGTCCCTGTTTGCTGTCATCTTTAGCACCTGCTGGGCCTCCTGTTGTAGGATCCAAGAGGTAAGGGACACTCATCTTGAAGCACCTTGAAAATTGTGTATCCCTGGTATCCATGGGAGTGGAGCCCAATTCCTGTCCATGTGGGTAGGTGCTAATACTTCCCCTCACATGTGACTGGAAAGGAGCCAGGTCTCAGAGCTGTAGCACCTCTCCTTAGTTTCTTTGGTGCCTGGAGGAGGCAGGAAGTCTTGCAAGCTGCTGAGTGTGGGGGTGAGGGCGCGACAAAGGGCTCTGGGGATGGGGACAGGCGGGGAATGGAGAGGCTGAGCTGGGAGGAAAGCAAGCAGGGAGGGGCCTGTGGAAAATGCCATGTGTGTCATCTCTTGGCCTCTGGGTGTGGCAGAAAAATGTGGAATAAGCCCAGGTGCTTCCTGATGCAGGGATTTCAGAGCAGGTCCTTGGGAGAGCAGCTTGATGGGATGGGGGAAGGGGGCTTGGTACTGGGAGCAAGGAGCCCCTGGTTGGCTTTGGAAACTTTCTTCTCATGTCTCAATAGGAGCAGCAGTAAAGCAGAATATTTAGAAAGCACGGACTTTAGAGTCAGATTGCCCAGATCCAAATCTGGGTTCCATCATGCACTAGCTCCATGACCTCGAGGAAATCATCTAACATTTCTGAGACAAGAGTTGATCCAAACTGGAAGGGATCAAAAAGCCAACTAGTCTAGCAGACTTGTTTTACATATGATGCTGCTGAGGTCCTGAGTGGGGAAAGAGCTCTCCAAGAGTCCTAGCTAGTAGGAGGTAGAGTTGGAGCCTGAACCAAGGACTTCTGACTCCCATCCAAGTACTTCATCCAGCATATCACTGTGAACATTGGGCACAAACAACATCCAGCCACCAATCTCCCCATTTAACCATTCATACTCTCGCTCATCCATCATCCATCCACAAACCCACTGGCTCCTTCACTTAACCATTCATATAATATGCCATCTACCACTTACCTGCCATCCATCTATCCATCCATTCATCACCCATCTATCCATCCATCACTCTATCCAACTATTCCTTATTTACCCATTTACCTACCATCCCTTTCCATCATCCAGCTATTCACTCGTCTCTCCACCCATCTTTCCATCCAGTGATCACAACATTCATCAACCCAAGTTGGTAGGGTGGGTGGAATGACTGTTGGGTATGTAACACCAACAGTGTTTGCCATAGGATGTGAGAAACTGCAATTATTACTTTTAAAATTTGTATTTCTAATTCAATTCAAAGTGGTTACTGAATTGCTATTAAGGTCACAGCATTGTGTTAGCATTGCTGGCTAGAGGTAAGGGTTCCTAAAACACCCCATTCAATATAAAACATTTTCCTCCTAAAGAAAAATGACAACTAAAAGCAATTCAAGGCCCCAGATTGGATCTTGGACTGGGAAAATAAAATAACTACAAAGGACATTATTGAGACAGTTGATAAAATTCTAATATGAACTGTGTAATAGATCATAGTACATTACTAGAATGTTTGATTTCCTGATTTTTAAAACTGTACTGTAGTTACATAAGAGAATGCCCTTTTTCTTAGCAAATTTACACAGAATTATTTAGGTGTAAAGGGGCACAATATCTCCAACTTACTTGTAGAAAAAATATTTTTTATACATGTAAAATGTATATATAAACATTGTGATAATGTAAAATATTCATATATAAGATATATCAAAGATTATATATATATTTTATATATTATATATAAATATATATTATAAATAAATAAATATAGGAAGAGAGAAAAAGCAAACAAATGGAGCAGTTGGTGAATTTTGGTAAAAATTGATGAATTTTGGTCAAGTATAGAAGGGAGAACCTTGTATTATTCTTGCAAATTTTCTGTCTGTTTGAAATGATATAAAATAATTAAAAGTCAGTCCCCAAATGCACAGTCCCTTTCTCTTGGAGCTTACTGTTAGATGAGGGAGATACCCATGGAAAACCCAAATACATATGAAGAGGACAAGACCTATTAATCCATGAGTGTTCATGTTCCCTTTTTGCCCCAAGCACTGTACGTAATGAAGAACCAGAGGGGAGAGAATGGAAGAAAAACCATAGCGGTGGGGCCAGGAAGAATTTGTAGAGAAGGCTTGTGAGCGCTGCAGCTCACCAAGGTACGGAGACCTTAGGAGGGCCAAAAGGAGCTACTGAGAAGTCTGCTATGGGAGCTACTGAGAAGTCTGCGATGGGTTATGAATTTGATTGTCTTCCAAGAATCAAAAAACAAGGATTGAAATGTCTTTTAAAGTTACTTTTGATTGCCAGACAACTTCATGAAAAGACTGATTCACATGGAGCCCTGCATTTTATCAGATTGCCAATATATAATTCTTCCCCATCAATTAGTACTACAGCAAAGAGATCCCTGGGGAATGGGTTCGTTAGAGAAGCTTTACCTCCAGCAGTCATTGGAAGATGTTGGGGGTAGAGCTTGAGGTGTAAGTGGCAGCTGACTAGGCAGAAAGGAAGAGGAAGCCTTGGGAATCCAGGTGAGATAGGGGAAGCCCTGCGCTAGACTCATTTACCTACCTATATTTCACTTAATCTGTTCAACATCCCTGCTAACTACTTGTCTTTTTACAGATAAGGAAACTGAGTCATAGAGAGATTTGCCCACACCACTGGCAGAACCAGGAACTGCATGACTCCAAAGACCTATGATGCCACACTGCCTCAGGAAGGAGGCCAGAGGAGATGGCAGAGAGAGATGAGGTGGGGGTGGGCCTGATGGGAAAGGCCCTGAATGCCAAGAGTATTGGCCCAGACTTTACCAACATAGATTTCCAGAAACCTACTTAGCAGGGAAGGAGCCTGGTGGATGAGGGATGTTAAGAATTGGGACCAGGGCTTTACAGTCTTATCCAGCCACAAGAACAGTGGTGACAAAGAAGGCCACCTCTTACAGGACCTGGCTGGCAGGCCCCTTATGCTGATTGGGTCTCATCAGGGTAGGAACTGCTTCTTTCACCATGATGTCAGATACCTTTAAATTCAGAGAGGAGGATATGTGTGGGCAGACTCCAATTGTGAACTTACCAGCTGTCACTTCCTGTTCTCTCCTACCACAGGATGGGGGCGGGGGGCAGGCCCCTTCGCCTCCTTGCAGAATGGGTGATTATTGGACGCACACCAGCTGCTCATTCATCCAGCTTTCCTTCACACCAGCTGCTCATTCATCCAGCTTCCCTCTGCTTGGTGACTTGGATGGCAGCCCTGTCTCCAGGCCAAGCCTTTCCTAGATGGGCATAAGGGCTTGGCATGTGACACAAGAGGCCAAGAGAGGGCTGAGGTCTGGAGGAATGACTCAAGGGCAGAATGAGGGGAGCAGTGAAAGCCAGAAAAAAAATCATTTGGGGTTTCAGCAAAGTAGAAGAAGAATTTTCTTGACTGGGCCAGGTCTCTCTTTCTTCTGTCAGCTGGAGGAGGACTATGAGGAGGCCCTACAGGATGGCTGAGCCACAAGATGGAAGGAGCCTGGGTCTCTGAAGGACGGTGAGGAGGACAGCTAACGAACTACCTTGAATGCCTGCTCAGGACTAGTGTGAGCAGAATAACTTCTGTTGTAGGGATCTGTTACATGTTTAGGCCTATTTGTTATAGCAGTTAGTCTACAATACTGTCTACAATACAACCTGTATTGTAGGCTGAATCATCAAGGTGTCATGCAAAGAGCACCCTATTCCTGGCTCTACCACCAATTTCCTCTGTCATCTTGGACCAGCCACTTTTCAGGGCCTCGATTCACCACCTGTGAGAAAAGAGGATCAGTTACGTGATTTCCAACGTCTCTGCTATCCTGTAATTCTCTTTTCTAAAAGGTGAGCAGCAATTCTTGAGAACAAAAACCCAGCCAAATATTTGACAAAATGCCTCACAATATCCTTACTGATAAGATGGTGTAAAAATGGAACCTTGCAGGTTGTAGGTGGAGATAAGTCACAGCAGGTAGATTAATGATGCCTAAGAGCATTGGTTAGTAGATCAATAACAACCTGGAAAGGAGGTCTCTAGTGACATTAATAATTTGGATGAATACAAAGAAAGGAAGCTGAACAAATATATGGAAAACACAAAGCTGGGTGGCTTATAGATGGATGAGACTCAGGGTCCAAAATAGTTTTTATAAGGCAAGAGCTTGTGACAAAGGCAACAAAGGGAAATGAAGGAAGGTAATGCAAGCCCTGTAGAACTCCAGAGCTGGGGAAGGTTGTCTTGGCAACAGGCCTTAGCAGCAGGCTGTGCCAAAGTGACCTGGGCATTTTTGTTGACTGCAGGTTCTCTTGGAGACAATACTGGGCCACGGCTGCTGAAACTCCACTGCATCTGTGTATGCACCAAGCAGCCACACACTGGGTCTACATGGGGGCAAAGAAGGAGTCAATCCTGAAGATCAGGCCATACCTGGGGTCTCCTGTGCCAATTAGGGGACCACTGATGCTTTAGAATAGAGGTCAGAAAACTCTTTCTGTAAAGGGCCAAGTAGTAAATGTTTTAAGCTCTGTAGCACAAAAGCAGTCATAGCCAATAGTAAATGAATGAATGTGGCTTTGTTCTAATAAAAGTTTATTTACAAACATAGGTGGCAGGCCAGATTTGGCCCCTGGGCCATAGTTTTGCCAGCCCCTACTTTAGAAAAAGGACAGACATAAATGACCAGTATGGTAAGGGTTCTGGAGGTTGAAGCATATATGGATTGGTAAAAGAACTGGGTGGGATGAAGTGCAGAGAGATAGACATGCCCTATCAGTGTCCCAGAGGAAAAAGAAGAATGAAAGGAAGTTACAGAAGGCTTATGTTCATTCATGTCAAGGAAGAACCTGTAAAACAACAAAAGGGTAATCCCATATCATCAGAGGTGTGCAAGCAAAGGCTGAGGAGATGGAGGAGTTGAGCTTGCTGTTCTTTAATGTCGAGTTTTGCTCTGGAGAGGAAGATTCTCAGCCTCCCATGATGGCCCTGTCTTCCCATCCTTCCCAGTACTCAGTGCTGAGCTGGTACATCCTGCCCACACAGTGAGACATAAATAATACATTGGAGATACAACCACAGTCCCTTTGATCACAAGGCTCTGGGAGTCAGGGAGACATTTGTAGGGCTGGCTTGGTTGGAGACTTGTGGTGAGCCCCGTGGGGGCTGGAGAGGCCTCTGGCTGCAGATATGCTTCCCTACCTGCATGGGTGATAGAAAGCTGGCTCCTCAAATGGGGAGCCTGGCCTGGGACTGAACATTCAGAACTTAGTTTGTCTCTCCCCTGACAAAGTACAGATTGGGAAAGACCTGCTTCAGCTCTGGGGAATGGTGGAGGGGATTGGGTGAGTTAATTTCTCTGGTCCTTCTGAGCATAAGCATCTTGGGGCAAGGACATAGCCACCAATACTACAGATGGAAACACAAGCCTCCATATCAGTTTGGGCCAGCCCCTGGAAGGAGGCTCGTGAATAAGAGGGAGACCTCCAAGTTTCTTGAGGCAACATTCTGGGTCCACTCCCTTCAGTTCTGTAAAGTTGTGACTGAGCTTGGAGAGGTCTAACCATTCGATCTCACCATAAACCTGTGAAATGGGGGTACCACCCAGGGGGTTTAGGTTGCTAACAACAGAAACCCCTACTCAAATGACAGTAGTAAAGTGGAGAAGTAACTGACTCACCACCAAGGGCATGAGGCTTCCAAGTTAGTGAGGTGGCTGCTCAGGTAAAGGAACCCCCAATTCCAAGTGGCTTACGTCAGTGAAGAAATGCATCCATTATCTCAGCAACGATATTCAGTAACGTGGGACCCCACCTCCCTGGCCACAGCTGATTGGACCAGAGGGAAGCACAAGACTAAAAGCAATTAATCAGTAGCCCGGTCAGCTGCCAATGGAATAGTCTGGAGGCGGAGCTCTGCCAAGTCAGGGTGCCAGCAATGAAGAGATCCAGGGTGGATCTTGGGAATTTGATCTAGAGAGTTGGTTAGAGTGTGGGCCAGTCCGTGAGAGATGTGAAGACAAAAATCCAACCAAAGGTAGTGGATAGAGGGAAATGAGCCAGAAGGATGCAGAAGCCAGGGGGAGCGAAGAGCCGGCAAAGTGAGCCTGGAGAGGAGTTCGGCCATCTTTAAAGTCACGAATAGGAGATTCTCTTTCCCCAGAGCCGAAGCAGGTCTTTCCCAATCTGTACTTTGTTTTGGTCTTTTTTTTTTTTTTTTTTTTTTAAGATTTTATTCATTTATTTGAGAAAGAGAGAGAGAGAGCACATGAGCAGGGGGAGGGGCAGAAAGAGAGGGACAAGCAGACTCCCCACTGTGGGGCTTGATCCTAGGACTCTGAGATCACCACCTGAGCAGAAGTCAGATGCTTAACCGACTGAGCCACCCAGGCGCCCCTGTTTTGGTGTTTATGGGCTTGGTTGAGTGGCTCCCCATGGAGGTCATGCCAAGTGACTAGCTGGTTGAATTGCTCTATTTGCTGCTGCCACAGTATCTTTAGATATGACCTACCATCAGCCTCTCACTATGACGTGGGAGGTTTTGAGGAAAGAAGTGAATCCCCTGGAATTCTACATAATTCTTTTGCAGGATGATGATGTGGCATAGGCCAGACTTCCTGGGTCAGGTTCTCTCTCCCCAGGGTACCCCAGGAGGAATGAGGGTTGCTGGAAATGACACCCAGGTCTCTGGCCTCCTGGACCTCCCAAGGCCATCTCTGGGGAAGGCCCTGGGGGGTCTCCAGAAGATAAACATGTGCTCCTGTGTCCCCTGTCTTCCTCCCCCACCCCCGATTCCATTAGCAGCACCTGGTTTCTCAGACCAGGGAGACCATTCAGACACCATAGTGGCTGAGGATGTAGTCACTGGAGTCCAACCAAACTCCCGAATCTGCCGTTTACTGTGTGAGCAGGGTAAGTCACTTCCCTGGGCCTCCACTTCCCCATCTGTAAAATGGGGATGATGAGAGAACCTACCACACGCTCCATAAATCTTAGCCCCTGCTGCTAAGAGCAAGGGCTCAGGAAGAGGAGTGGGGCAAAACAGGGATTTAGAGAAAGGAGAAAAAGATGCAGAGAGAAACATTGAAAGAGGAAGGAAACGAAGAAGGCAAAGAGGAAATGTGGGGCCCGTTTGGGTGCTGCCCTTGACCACTTGGGGCCCCCTCAGGGCTCCTTTTCTTGTTCTTCCCTCCCCCATATAATCTCCCTGGAATTCTGAGGAATTCTGCTTCCACCCCCTCCCCCACGGTAGTTGCCATGGTGATGGAAACCTGGACCCAGTGGAAAGTTCTCTGCTTGGCAACGAGGCTGCAGCACCCTGCCTTCCGCTTGCCTGCCTGTGCGTGGGCAGCCAGCTACAACTGCTTCCAGATTTGGGGCCAGCGCGGCCTCTCTGTGGAGACCCAGCCCTCCCCCCGCCTCAAAATCTAGGATGGGGGCCATGGTGTTACTGGCTCCAACAGCCCTCAGAGAATATCTAGCTCATCCCTTTTCTACAGCTGGGACATTGGGGCAGAGGGGTGGTTTGGATGATTTGTCCAAGGTCACACAGGCCTCCTGACTTGCCCAGGTCCTCTCTCCCGGGCTTAGCTGCCAGTCCAGCAGTCCTGGTGCACCTGAGGACATCACAGATGGGAGTAGCTACGTGACAGGCCAGCCCCAGAGAATAGGCCAGCTGCTGAGAGCCAGGGGGCCACAGGAAAAGAATGGGAGCCTGGGGAGAACACCACTGCCCCCACATCCCCCACATATAGTGGTAGGTGGGGTTTATTGGGGTGCCATGTTTGCATGCCTCTCAACAGCCCTGGTTTTCAACTGAAGTAAGAAGGTCACAAAGCCAGCCTTTGACAACCTCCTCTAGGCTTCTCCAACAGAGTCCCATTGCCCTCTCGGCTCCTCCCTCTGTCCTTGCCCTTCCTCCTAGACTGAGCCTCGGTCCCCAGCAGGAGGCAAGCTGCCCCCATCAGGGTTGGTAGGTCTTGATTTAATAGGGAATCTCCTACCTTTCACCTCCCCAGGTACTTACGTGATTTTTCTTCTGTGGACCCCATGTTGTCAAAACCTTTGTCCCTTGAGCAAACAGCCTTTATTGAGTAACTCTGCATACCATAGCCCATTTTTGATCATCAAAGCCTCCTAGAACCCTGGTTTTGTGTGGTAGATATGTGAGACAGTTCCAAGAAGTGAAAACTGACACTAGCTCAGGGCTTATGATTCCCACCTCTCAGAACTTGGCAGGAGAAGGTTCCCAGTTTGGCGACAATAGAATTTCCCCCGTTCCCATAAATACACCCCAGCAGGTAGGATGTGGACTGTCTTGGGAGCTCTGGCCACTGACCAGATTGAGACCAGTCTGGGTCAAATCATGCCTATCCTCACTTCCCATGAGTCTTGACTGTGTAGACATCTAAGGTTACTGCTGAGAATCCAGCTCATGGAATACAGGCCACCCCCACCCCCATTTCTGGTGATGTGACTTGGAAGCATAACTATGCATTGGAGCAAAGGCCTTTCTTTGTGCAATCTTAGTGGCCCAAGAAGCTATTACCCAAAGAATAGGATAGGCTGGAAAATTCCCCTGGAGATAGACTTAGTCCAATGTCTTCATTACACAGAGGTGTGAGCTACACTCTAGAGCGGGCAGTGATGGCATAAGCAGAGGATGGGTACCAGGTTCAGGTTTCACCTCCATAACTCCTGAACTTTGTGGCTACAGAAGAATTGCATCATTTCTCTGAGCCTCAGTCTTCCCATCTGTAAAATGGGACCCAAGTTATCAACCACTGTTAATTCCTCCACCAGGTCATGTGTTCTTTAGGGGAAGGACCATGCCAACCTCTTATTTCTCTCCACTATACTAGCACAGAGAGCCTGGCATAGTAGTCCTGGCTTAATCCAAGGGTAGGAACAAACATGAGGGCATTCCTTCCCCAGATTGTCCACCACATGTTCATTTCATTCATTAACTCATTTATTTGCTTAACCAAAATTTATTGTCACTGCTTATGTGTGGGAGACAGACTAGGAGCTTAAAATTCATTGATGGGGTTTGGACAGGTGGTCCCCACACACTGGAATATGGGAAGTACAGGACATTATGTGAACACAAAGGAGATCACCCTCAGTTTTGCAGAGCCCAAGAAGACTTCCCTGAGGAGGTAAAAACTCAGCCAAGACCTCAAAGATAAGAAGGTTTAATAAAAGCAAAAGAAGCAGAATTAGGTTCCAGAAAAGATAAGTGTAAACTGCATGGGGAGGGGTCCTGTGGGGCCACACAATTCCCCTCTCCCCACCTCTGTTTCTCAAACAATCTCATCCAGAGCAGAGACTAGTGACATGGTTCAGGACCACGGAGAGCACCACAGCAAACTTCTGGCCACCATTTTGGTCTTGCTAATCCTAAAGGGGCACAGCTCAGGCTAAGACCTGAGATGAAGAAGGGCAGGGTTTATGGGGGTTTGGGAACCACCAGGTTGGGAGCAGAGGAAGGAGAGTCTGGGAGACTTGCTGAGGTTCAGGGTACCGACTTAATTCTCCAGCTGAGTGAAGACTGCACTCACAGACCGAGGGGAGCCTGGTGAGCAACTCCTAGGTCTGGGAACCAAGGAGCCCATTTGGCCACAAGGGAAACAGTAAGATGATTGAGACAAGTAGTTCTCAACTGTTTAGAATCAGAAATCCCCTTGAGAGTCTGATGAATAATAAATTTAGAAACATAACATAATAAGTAAATTATATAGCATGTTGGAAGGTGGTAAATGCTGGGGGAAAAAGAAAAACCTTTCTCCTCCCCCAAAAAAACCCTCAAGTGAACCTAAAATTTTGGCACAATTCAGGAGGCTTTTTATTTAACATACCCCAGATCTTTATGGATGTAGTTAAGAACCAGTCCCTCCCCAGTGTATAATCCACTCTGCATAAGAGTAGGGAAGGGGAGAGAGGGGGGTGGAGAAGGAAGCTGGGCCGAATCTGCCTGGATCTGGACCTGGATCTCCAAGCCCTTTATGAGAGGGCTTTATGCTCTCTGACCAGCTCCTAGGGGCATCCTCTGGCTCCCAACTCCCTGACCAGCTCCTACGGGCTCCCAGCTCCCAGCTCCTGACTTGCTTGTAGCCTCACCATTCCATTATCATATTTATTAATTGAGCACCTATGTCAGATCAGTTACTGCCCTAGATGTTTAGGATATATTAATGAGCAGAACAAGTAAAGTCAATACCCCCATAAAGCTTATATCCAGTGGATAGAGACAGATAATAAATAATAAAATAATAAAAATATATAGTATGTTAAAAGTGGTAAATGTTATGGAAAAAGAAAAAGGAAAAAAACCCTGGCAGGGTTAGAGGAATTGGGAGTGGCCAGGATGGGCTGTGAAGTGGGGAAGCAGTTGCAATGTTAAATATGGAGGTTACAGTGGGGCTCACTGAGAAAGTGACCCTTAAGCAAAGATGTGAAGGGGTTGAGAGACTCAACCATGAGAGGGGCCCCAGCAGAGGGAATAGCCAGTGCAGAGGCTGTGCTGGAGAAATAATGGGGAGGAGTCAGGAAGGAGGTGAAAGGGACAATGGGGGTCCAGATGGTGGGGAAGCTTGCACCAGGTTGTAGCCAGGACAATGGAGGGAGCAGGCAGATTCCAGACTGATTCTGGAGGTAGAACCAACAAGATTTGCAGAAGGATCAAATGTAGGATGGAAGAGAAAGAGAAGAGTCAAAGATGACTGAAGTTTTAGCCTGAGCCACTGGAAAGATGGAGTTGCCATCAACTGAGATGGGGAAAGAAGTGGGTGGGCAGAGCAGGTTTGGGAGGACAGAACAAGAGCTCAGTTTCAGCTATGTCCTGTTTGAGACGTTCGTTGGACATCCCACTGGAGACACTAAGAAGGCATTTGGAAATATGATTTTGGATTTCATAGCCCAGGATGGCTGAAATGGAAAAAGCCTGTAAGAGGCTGCCTGAACCCAGGTCCCTATCACACATCTCCTCCCCACACATTGCCCACCACTGATTCCATGTCTTTGGGGTGGGTCATCGCTGTCTGCCCAGACAGCCCCTGTATGTCTGAATAGTCCTGACAGAGAAAAGTTCTTCCTACACTGAGCAGACTTCCATCCCAGGGTCTCAGGACCACAAGAGAAGCTCGGTTCAAAGACACTGTGACCTCCAGGTGTAAGAGATATAGAGGACTTGTAAGGGTTCTTGATATCTTCCCAGTGTTTGACTGCAATCCTTTGTAAGACCAGTTTTCTCTAAGACACCTGGGGGGCTTTCCAATATGTGCTCCCTTTCTCTTAAGCTGGCTCTGGTGGGCTCTGCTCCTGCCACCAGAGACCTCTGCACAGTCAAGCCAAGTACTGACAGACGGGCTATGAAGATTCAGTGAAAGAAAAAATGTCAAATGCTTAGCTGATGCCTGGTGCAGGAAGGTGCTAGATGAAATAGCCACCTGTGACAGAGATAATCACCTGTACACCAGAAGCATCCAGAAAGACAGTGATGATGGAAGGAGAACCTTATGTGAAGTCCTAAGAGGTGGATAGGAGTTAACCAGATAAAGGGGGGGATGAAGGGATTCCCTGTCCCCAAGCCACCTCTTCTCCATACTGAGCATGTCCAGCTCCTGCCACACACCCCTCCACCATGGCTAGTATGGTTCTGCTCTTTACTGGCAGCACCCAGGACAGAACCTTGAAAGAACATAGCACAGGGTAGAAGTATGTGGGGACTAGAGCTAGATATTCAAATCCAGGCCTCATACTGGCTGTGTGACCTTGGACAAGTTACTTGACCTGTCTGTGTTTCTGCTTCCTCATCTGCAGACAAGGGGATAGTAACAGGGCCTATTTTGTAGACTGGTTGTGAAGATAAAGTGGGATAATGCTGGGGCGCTTGGATGGCTCAGTCGGTTGAGTGACTGACTCATGATTTCTGCTCAGGTCATGATCTTAGGGTCCTGGGATTGAGCCCTGAGTTGGGCTCTGCGCTCAGCTGGGAGTCTGCTTCAGATTCTCTCTGTTCACACATGTGCACGCATGCGTGTGTTTTTTCTCTCTAAAATAAATAAATAAATCTTAAAAAAAGTGGGATATGCCTGGCAAGAGTCTAGACATGGTGAGTCCTTAAGAAATGCATCTATTATCATGGCTGGGGTTTGACACTGCACTGGCTTCAGCTTCTGCTCAGCGCAACATTCCCTGAACCTGCCTTGGTTCACAAAGCCTGCTCCAGTCTGTGAGCTCAGGTGGCCCTGTTCTACAGAGCAGGAAATGAAGGGAACTCAGAGAGGTCGAATGACATTTCTGAAGCCCTACAACTAGTCTGGGGCAAACTCAGCTGAAGGAGACGGACAGGCAGTTGCAAAGGGACCAAGTGAAGTGTGTGTGTGCGGGGGGCGGGGCTCAGGGCTGGGAGCAGGAAGCAGAGGAGACAGGCAGGGCTGAGTAGGAGCGGAAGCAGGTTCCAGCAGGAAGAGGGAGAGGAAACCAAGCAGCCTCCTCAGGGGCGGTGGAAGCTCTGGCTACGGACACCTGGCTGTCCCATTAGGTCCCTGCAGACCTCTCCTGCCTCACTTCTGTGTCCTGAGCTGCAGCTGAAAAGCCCTTTGCTGAGTCACCCAGCAGCTGGAAGAGTCGTGGAGCTTCCTGAGTCTTCCTGTAGAGCTGGCCAGTTTCATTCCCCTGTGGAGCAGCTCCTCGGAGCCTCAGCTTCTGCTCCGGCCTGGCTTTCAGCTGATTGTGTACCCTTGGGTAGGTTGCTTTACCTCTTAGACCCCTGACTGTCCAGCAGAGGTTCCCATCACCAGAATGCAGCCCCCAGGAAGCCAGGGACTTTGCTGGGTATGCTAGGGCCAGCAATGCGGTCAGGTCCATGATGTTCAGAGAGGTTTGTCAGGTAAGTGAATGCATGAATGCTCGGCCTTGGTCTGAGGGCAGTAGAGGAAACCAGATAAGCAAATAGGCAGCAAGGCCCAACTTGGTCCTATGCTCTAGATCTGAACACTGGCAATTGGACCCCTGCTTCATGATGCTTCCAGGCCTCAGATTCTCCATAACTGAACCCAGACTCATCACCTGCCCTCCCATCCCTGCTGTTGCTCACACATTCCCAGATCCAAAGTCTTTGCCCCTGACCACAGAGAAGGTCCCTGCAGTGTCATCACCCTCATCTCCTCACCTCCTAAATAACTCTCTATTCCACCCACTCTCTCCATCTCAACTCCATCACCTTGCCAGACCACATCCTCTCTTCCCTCCTACCTTCCAGAATGACCTCCCAACTGGCCTATCTCCAGGCATGCCCTGACCCACCCCACCCCATCCCATTTCATTCTTCCCACTGCAGCCAGATGGGTCTTTGCTTCCAGGGCTCCTCATGGTCCTCAGGACAGAGTCTGAATTCCTCAGCAGGGCCTGCATGGCCCTTGGAAACTGGACTCCTGCTTATGTCCAGTCTCCTCCCTCTCCATACTCCTCTCCTCTTCATAACACTCCCCTTATGTTTCAGGAACGACCCTGCTGTTGCCATGCCTCTGCACCTTTGCACATTCCATTCCTTTGGCCTCCCTTGTCTGCATGATAAACACCCATCTCTCAAATCCCTCAAAAAGTCTCAGGAAACCCATCCTAACTGGCCCAGAGTTGCATAATTTCCCCTCAGACTTGTACAACTTATTGTGAACACATTTATATCCTATTTCTCATGTTGTACCTCAAGTATTTGGATGACTCTGATCCCTAAGGGGTATTTCTAGAATAGGTACATGATTTGTTCAGATTGAACATGAATATATATATGTGAATATTAAAATTGAACTGTATCTAGCTCAAGTAGGTGTTCATAAATATGTAATCAATGAATGTATTGAAGGATAGAAAAAAGAATGGACAAATGGAAGGATGGAAGAAAGAATGGTTGGATAGATGGATAGATGGCAGTAAGGAAAATGGAAAGGCGGATGGGTGGATATATTGAAAGAACAAGGATGAAGGGAAGGATGGACAGCTGGATGGTAGGAAAGAAGGATAAAAACAAGAGATGGGTAGATGGAGGGAGGGAGGGAAAGACTCAAGTTTGGGTGGATGGAAGGAAGGGTGGGGAGATGGAAGAAAGGAAGGAAGAGAAAAAGCATGAGTGTTTAAAAGAGTAGTTGGATGGAATGGATGGAAGGAAGTAAGAAAGGGTGAAATGATGGATGATGGGTGGATGGATGGATGGTTGGATGGATGGATGGATGGTTGGATGGATGAAGAGAGGGATAAAAAGATGGAAGAATGTAAGGGAAGATAGGAGGAAGAATGGAAGCATGGTTGGGTGAATGGATCAATGCTTAGCTGTGATTCAAGGATGGATGTTAACAGTTTTTGTGTCACTTGAGCTGGTCAGCTTTCTCACAAGGCATTCTGGGGCTCCCAGTTGGTCCTGGCATGGTGCAATTACACTGTACATTTTGACCTTAGACAATAAACTAATCATCTACTTGTGGTTGTTAGGAAAAACTAGAATGCTAGAGATCAGTCAGTTCAATATGTTCAAGGGGGGAATGGGGCTCAGGGGGTTTGGGCAGCCTGCCTAGGTCAGAGCCAGTTCCCAATGCATCTGACTGGAACTCGGCTCTTCCAGTTCCTTCCAGGGCTCTGCATTCTACTCTTTGACTTGCTCAAGGCTTCTCCCCAGAGGCTCATTCTGAGCAGGCACTGCCTGTCCACTAACCTGGGAGAGATTTTTTTCATGGAACAAATGAGAAAAGGAAATGATCTCAACCCAGGGTTGAGGCTGGGGAGGCCTGAGCGAGGCAGCTGCTTTTCCACACTAAACGTGACCCTGGACACATTCCTGAGGGGCAGGAAGAGGATCTGGTCCAGTGCCAGCTTCCCGGCCTCCTGCCAGGGCCACGAAACAGAGAAGGTTTGGGTAGTAGCGTAGAGCAGTCTGGGTGCCCAGAAAACCCTCAGGGAAGGTGAGCTGCGAGGTCATAGTTACCCTCAATGAACCCAGGGCAGGGTGTGAGGCTGGAGGCATCCATGCTCCCCCTGCTCCTGCCCCTGCCCCTGCCTTGTGGTTAAGGTCCAAAGGCTGACCTTCTACCCGTGTCCTCAGCCTTGGGTCCTCGGTAGCACTCACCTCTCTCTCTCTCTGAGTTCTTCACCCACAGATTTAATTAGTGAAGCTTCCAGAAGATGCGTGGAGCCCACACCTGTCCTGTATCACTGCATCCCAGTGTGGGCGGCAGTGACCAAGGGGAGCTGTGCCTGGGAAGTCATTTGCCCCTTTCTCGGGTCTCCTTCCATGCAAAGCCCCACTCTGGGATGCCTGGTGGTCACTGCCCTGGAATGTCCACCTTTTCCTCTCATGGAGAGCTCGCAGCCCCTTGAGGGGAGGGCCTTGGGGTTTCTACTATATAGACATAGACCCAGAACCCAGCGCAAGCAGTCAAGGGAGGTCACACCGTTTAGTTACCCAGGGGTGCAGATTATGGAAGGTACCGTCAATGAGAGGTAAAGACTTCACTTTTTTAACCTCTCTGTCTAATTTTCTAAGTTCTGCTGCATGTTTGTTTTCTTTAGGGCAGCCGATGGACAAAGCACATATTTTTGAACCAGCAAAGTTTTTAGTGTTTTCTTTTTCTTCCTTTCTTCCTGGGAAACAATTCAGGGTTTTCTTTTCATGCTTCATGACCATAGTGACTGAAAAAAAAAAAAAAAAAAAACAACTCTGCTTTGGAAAATCCAGGGAGAGTCCAAGTTTCCTAGGGAGGCTGGCTTGGCTGGTGGGGTGTGGGCTTTCTCGCTTTCTTTGGTGCAGACGTGGTTAGCTAGTCCCTGCCGGTCAGCTTCAAACAGCCCTTTGTGGGCCTCACGCCCACTGTGGTTTTTAATGTTGTTATGTTTCAGAGTTAAGAATCTGTGGTTTTTAATTGCACCTCAGGATACCACTCGGCTCTGTTCTCAACAACTGCGCCCCCTACAGGCTGAGCAGAGAGACTCAAGGTAAGGTGTGAGGCTCTGTCATGCTGGTAATCCATGAAAAAACACACAGAAATCTGTATTTATTCAACCGGGAGATGTCCTAGAAACCTTTGCAGAGAACTAGATATGAATTCTAATTTTAAAATATTATGTTTGTGTAAATTAATATTTGAGTTGGACAAATATATAGAAAAGTTCAATAAATCTGTGTTTTGGGATGCTCTTTACTGCTTAAGAGTCCACCCTCCTTATGGGCTTCCTTGCGTCTGCTCTTGACCCTTACGATCTCTTTTCAGCATCACGGCCAGAGCAAAACTTAAGGCACACACATTTAAGACAGGGGTCAGAAAAGTTTCTCTATAAAGGGCCAAATAATAAATATTTAAACTTCATGGGTGGTACAGTCTCTGGGGTGGCAACTCAACTCTGCACAAAGCAGCTATAGGCAATAGTAAACAAGTGGCTGTGGCTGTGTTCTAATAAAACTTTATTTACAAAAGCGGACTGAGGGCCTGATTTAGCCCTTGGGCTGTATTTTGCCAGTCCCTCTTTAGAAAAAGGACAGACATAAATGACCTGTATGGTGAGGAGGTTGAGGTATATGTGGATTAGTGGAAGAATTGCATGGGGTTCCATGTGGAGAAGACTCGGAGTGTTGGACATCCCCCCTTAAAAGATCAAGGGATGGGAGAGGGACCACTCAGTGGTCCCAGAGGCAGGCCATTATGAGGGGAAGCTACTGGAGGTTTATTTTCATTCATGAGAAGATAAACCCCATAAACAACAAAGGGGCGAGTTCCCCATCATTAAAGGCATACAAGCAAAGGCTGGGGCATGGGAGAATTTGGTTGGGTGTTCTTTAATGCCCAATCTTGCTCTTGGAGTCAGAAGTCCTCTGCTTCTGCTCAAAACTCTCCATGGTCTCACCATGGCCCCTGCTTTGCTTAAAGTAGAAGCCAAAGTCCCCACAGAGACGACCGACAGCTCTGCTGCATCCCCCTCCTCTCCCTCTCTCTCCACTCCTGCCCTGCTGGCCTCTGGGCTGCTTCCTGAGCCCCAGACACACACTCACCCAAGTGCCTCTGCTCTGGCTGCTCTGTTTCCTGGAATTCCGTCCCCAGACCTTCTCACAGCCAACATTCATATGGCCAACTGACATCTATGTCAACCCCGACCCCCCACACTCCCTAGCCCTCTACCCTATGTTACTGTTTCCCTTAGCACGTACCCCTACTTGATATGCCTTTGAGTTTACCTATGTATCTGGCTGACCTGTTTATTTAGTTTACCGATTTGGCTGTGTTCTCCAACGAGAATGTCAGCTCCACGAGGCAGGGACCATTGTCTCTGGGTCACTACTGGTTCATAGTAGGCACTCAATAAACAGTTACTGAAGATGGCAGGTTGTCCTTTTCAAAGATGGCTGCCACCACACCTCCCACCCCACTGGCTCTTCTTACAGTGTGATTCCGACACTCACCCCTGTGAGTAGTGAGGGTCTCTGCTCTCTCCCCTTGAATCTTGGTCGGCCTGTGACCGTGTCAGAAATGAGGTTACACGACTTCACAGATTGGGTTCGAGGAAGCGACAGAGCTCTGTCCAGTTCTCTTGGGATGTCCACCCTTGGAACCCAGCCACCATGGTGTGAGGAAGCCCAAGCCACATAGAGGCCACGTGCAGATGCTCCATCCAGCGGCCCCTGCTGAGGTTCCTGCTGGCAGGCAGCCTTGAACGCCAGACTCAGGTGACAGGAAGTCTTCGGAATGGCTCCAGCTCCAGCCACTGCAGCCACACCAGAGGCTCCATGTGAGAACTGGCCAACCCCCAGAACTGTGGGATGTTGTCATGAAATGTTATTGTTCGAAGCCACTAAGTGTTGGGGGTGATTTGTTATCTAAAGAACATTCAGGAACAGCATGCTGATGTGGTGTTTATAACTCCCATGTTCCCCACCTCAGTGCTCTGGGACCCCACGTGACCCTGACCCCTTACTGGAAATCAGCCCCCCTCCGAGGGGGTCCTGCCGTTTCTGCACGTCTTCCTGGACACTGCCTACCTCGTGTGCTCTCTGAAAGCTTCCCCTGGGGCGGGGGTGGGGCCTGCCCTCTTCTCTGGAGTCCGCTGAAACTCCTTTTTCTGCCTGGCTCTCTGCTGAGGCCTCAGGAGGCATGGGGACATGGCTTTCCCCGGGGTGTTTCCCCCTCCCTAGAGTGGCCAGAAAGATGCCCCTGCATGGAGGTCATTGTTCTTGATACCGCGGTCCCAGAAACTGTTCACCACTCTGGGCGCCTCTACCACCCACAGTGGGAAACAGAGGCACAAGCTTGTTTTTACCTCCCAGCTGCCTCCACGTGATCCAGGAGAGCTCACCCATCAGCAAGACCACTCTAGGCCCTGCAGCTACAAATGTGAGTCCAAGAAGGGAGGAAATCCTTCCATCCTCCTTGCCCCCACCTCCGTGACACTCCCTTTTCATGAATGTTCTTTCCAAGATGCTTGGCAGCACTCGTTCCGTTCAGATTTTACCTGACAAACGTGCCAGTGTCCACCCAGGGTGTGGTTCAGCATCATGGTCCCACCCATGGTCCCTAGGATCCCCAGAGAGCCCAGCACTGGTCTGGTCTATCTATGAGCACATGGTTCTACTTCTTTTCTTCTTCCAGAGTCCTCTGGCCCAGGTTGGGGCAGGCTACCCTGCACCTGCCCTCTGTCCGAGAGCTGCTGAAGGGGCTGAGAGCCCGGGCAGGCCTGGGGCTAAGAGTACAGACTCCAGAGTCAAGCAGACGCAGGTTTTCATCTGCTTTGTGGCTTTGGCCAAGTCACTTACCCTCTGCGATCTTGGAAAGCAGAAGTGGTCTTTCTGGGGCTACTGTGAGGATCAGTGAGGTAATATGTAAAACGTGCTTCGCATAGTGCTTGGCACATGGTAGGCTTGTAATCAACAGTAGTTGTCATTCTTGTTGTGTGACTTGCTAAGGTCATGCAGCCAGTCAAGCCACAGGCAGCCCTGTGTCCCTGTTTCCACGCTTCCCCTGGCTCACTGTGCCCTGCCTCACATCATGCTTGCACACTCCCACTTCCTGGGGCTTCGTCCTCTCCTCACTGCCACCGCCTCTGGAGAGACAGCCCAGGGCGCTACGTCAGGGCCACAAAGCCAGCTCCCCCTGGGGCTTCCTTCCTGGGCTTGCAAATCAGAATAAGCTCTTCTTCTCTGCCTTTGCAGACCTCCCCTTTCTTCTTATTCCCCCCAGACGAAACAGAAAGAAGGTTCCAGGGAAGGAGAACATGTCACTATTTGGCCTTTGACTCAGGGTCAAAGGGATCAAGGCTTGGCTGCTGGAAGCAACATGAACCGCCAGAGGGCTTGGGGTATGCAACTCTGCCCTTTACTAGTTGTGTGAGCTTGGGCAAGTCCCTTTACCTCTTTGAGCCTCAGTTTTGTTATCTCTGAAATGGGCATAGTAGTACTAGCCCAGGGCATTTGGTGCTTCTGCCTTGCTCTGGGGCCACCTCTTCTCTGGAACCATAATCTCTTTTACCTCCTCCCCAAAAGAAGTCTCATGGTGATGATGTGTACAGGTTTGCTTGCCCTTCACTTTTAAGCATCTTGAGGCCTGGGACCTCTGCTGTGTCCCCCGTTCGTGGCTTCACACCCAGCACAGGACCATATCTGAAGAAACCAACCTGTGTCAAAGGAGAGGCTGTGGATGGATTTGTGACCTCACAGCTCCAGCTGGGATTGAGAGCCCAGAAGAAAAACTCCCCAACTAGTGCCCCAACAAGGCAGAGGTAGGGGCAGGGGCAGGCCAAGGAGGGCTGCTCTTACCTCACCTGGCCTTTGGAGAATTCTTAGACAGTGGCCCAGGGGCCAGCCCAGCCCAGCCCACTGCAGGTGGCACTAACTCAGAGGATGACTAACTGCCCCAATTCCCAGAATCCTAGAGCCCCAGAGGTACCTCAGCTAGAGAAATGTCTAGATTCCACAGGCCTGAGATGTTTTATTTTCCCCAAGAGTTTCATCTTGTAATCTTTGTTATTCTCATTGTCATCATCAGATAAGCTTACATAATGCTTCTGATACACCGTGGCTTTTCTAAGTGCTCAAAACATGTGAATTGACCTAGTGTACCAACTCTAGAACATGGATACTCTTCATTAACCTGGGGCCCAGAGAGGTTGGGTAACATGCCCATGTCATGTGGCTAATGGGCAGAGTGGGGCTTCTTGTTGCCTTCTGAGGGCAGCAACTGAGAACAAGGCACAAAATGCTTCTAGGCCCATCCCCAGGCACAACTGTAAGTTCTCTCCCATGCCACCTGGGGCCTCGTGAGCTTTGGTTTCTTCATTTGTAAGTGGGGACAGTAATGGCCAGCTCTGTGGAGGCACGGGGCTGGGTACAGGAAGGAGCTCAATACTCAAAATCTGGCCTTCTCTCCTTCCTGTCCACCCTCTGGCCAAGGCTGGCTCAGAAGTCCTTGCTGATACAGTTCTGCTGGAACAACATTCTGGGGCGAGAGGGGGTAATAGTGGGACCAGGGAGGGGCCTTTGACTCCAGGGCTGGCTGCACTGGGGTGCAGCCCAAGTGTGCCATCCCCAGGCCAGGGAGCATGTGCCCAGACCTTCCCCTGTAAGGCAGAAAGCCTCAGCTGGCCCCTTTAAAGAACACTTGGCCAGGCTCACAGCAACCCCAGGGCCAGGCCCTGAGCTATGGGCTGTTTGCCAGGGTAGGGTGACCCTGGGTCAGAAGGCCTCCCCAGGATGGCCCCCCTCCACCTTTGAGGAAATCCACTCTGTTCCCCAAAGGATTCCCTGTGTGAGTGTCCTGCTGGCCAAGGTACACAGGGCCTTTGTTGGTGGAGCCTGGGGTGTGGGCAGGAGGGGAGGATGGGGCTTGGGCCGGGAGGAGCACCCGGTCTGGCGGAAGCCCATTGGGCACTTGCCCAGGAGTCATGGGTATCCCTGGAAATAAGTTTCTGGCCCCCAGAGCCCCACCCTTGGCCCTCCTGGGTCCTCTGGG
Source organism: Mirounga leonina (assembly GCF_011800145.1). Lineage (NCBI taxonomy): Eukaryota > Metazoa > Chordata > Mammalia > Carnivora > Phocidae > Mirounga > Mirounga leonina. Next base: position 13,022,313 of record NW_023270825.1, on the reverse strand, counting down.
TGAGGTGAGGCGTAACAGGAACCTCAGGGCCGGAGAGGCAGAGCTCAGAGTACAATTTGCCCTTCTCCTAGAGGAAGGGAGCCAGGGAGGGTGGCACTGGCTGAAGGTCACACAGGAGCCCTGGCTGCTGGCCACCATGGGCTGGGCCTGTCACGGGAGGCCTCTCAGGCACCGAGGGCTTCAAGGTAGTCCTTTGATATTCTATGCAAAGGAGGTGACAGCCCTAGGCATGACTGAGATATCCACAGGGCTAAAGGAAGCTCATTTTATAGCCACCAGGGAGGGTTCCCTCACCGGATACACCTCCTTGGCCCCTAAGCATGTATATGCAGGAAAGAAATCCTTTACCTAGCTGGTAGCTACCCCGGGATACTATCCGGGGACGCGGCTTTAAAAGCTATTATTGATTAATTGCAAGCATTCAAAACAAGACCATGATTTTTTTTAACCCTATCTTGGTATGTCTTGGTTTGGTAAAGACATTAAGACCCTTAAAAATGACTGTGGTTTCGGTTGTTCTCCATCTCCGTGGGCCTGGGCCTGGGGACTTCTGGGTGAGCGGCTGGGCAGCCTCCCCCTGACTCCCCACCCACCCTAGGGATGGCAGGAAGGTGGTGAGGAGTTACATCTGAGCCAAGGGCTGACGACCATTGTGTGGGGGACAGGCGGATGCCTCCCAAATCAGCTCAATGCCGAAGATAGACTCTCGGCTGCCAGGCCTGTCTCAAGCAGCCTCTCCTCTGTGACCTTGGGCCAGAGACCCCCTACCCTCCTCACCCCCACTCCTGCCGGGGCCTCAGGGTCTCCACCTGAGTCTCAAGGGGCTGAGGTGAGTGACCTCTCTGCTATCCTCCAGCCCTGCCCTGCATGGCAAGGACACCCCAGCTTGGTGCTGGGGAAGCCCCTCCAATGTGGGGAACCACCTCTAACAGTCCAGGGCTTGAGCAGCCTCAGGAAGGAAAGAAAATGCTCTTTAAGTTGTCATAACAGAGCGGGCCTCCAGGCACCTCCTGTTTACCAAGCCTGAGTAAATACAGCCAGGCCCTTAGCAACAGGCACAAAGGGGCCCTTGTGCCTCCTGCTCGCCCTCCCTCAGCTCCCTCCCTGAGCTCAGCCCCAGCTGGGAGCACTGAGAAAGGCAGGGTGGCCTGGCTCAGGGCCACCTGGTGGGTGACAGTGGTGGGTGCAATACCTGCTTTGGGAGGGGGGTGGGGTGTGTCAGGGAGCCAGGTCCTCAGGGGTCCCCATCTTCTGCAGGCAGGAAGTTCTGCCCTATTTTGATATGGTTTGTCAGTCAGAGATGGAGCAGGTAAACCTTACACCAAGGAAGCAGGGAGTTCAATGTCAGTCTTAACTGTGAAAGTCTAGGCGTGTGATGAATCCGCCTTGAGCCTCAGTTTCCTTGTTTGTGATCAGGGACGACCATACCACGCCTGCCTTACCTGGCCACCTGGACACCAAACGAGATGGATGTTCATTCTATAAAACCTACCCCGGCAGACAGAGGGAAATGCTTCAGGCCAAGGGGCAGACCAGGAGTCAAGAGTCAATGTTAAGTGGGTGGTGCCTCCGTCGAGCCCTAGGAACTCCTAGAGCTCCCTTTGAACGATGAGGAGTCTCATTACTGGAGGCGTGCTCTGTGCCAGGCACTGGGAAGCAGGTGGAGAGGCCCGTACCCCTCTCCCCTTAAACCCTCACTGTCTAAACAGGGGATAAGGCAGGTGATGACAAAGGGCTGATTTCTGTAGTATGTAGAGTGTTACTGCAAATCAATAAAAGGATGAATGGCCTGGTTCAAAAATGGGAAAGGATGTGAAGAAGTAATTCATAAAAGAATGGCTGATAAACAATTGGGAAAAAAAAAAAAAAACAACACTACCAGTAACAAAATGAAAATAAAAGTCACGGTGAGATTTTCCTTTTTTCCCTCCCATCAGGTGATCAAAAGATTAGAAATGTTTCTCCGAATATTCGCACAAGTGGGGGAAATGGGCGCCTTCACATATGAACGCTCTGCTACTTACTAACTCTGGACCACTGAAAAAAATTTCCCTGGGGCCTCACCTTTCTCATCTGTAAAATGGGTATGACAGCATCCACCTGGCAGGTTTGTGGGGGGAATTAAATAAGTCATAACGTATAAAGTGCTCAGGACTGTGCCAGGCAAGAAAAAGTGCTTAATACACGGTAGTTAGTTATTTGTATTATTACTATTGGTTCAAAGTATAAATTGGTACAACCTTTCTAAAGGTCAACTTGGAAACACATATCCCACTTTTAAATGTGCCCACTAATTCCAGCTCGAAGAAAACAATCAGACAAGCGAGCAAAGTGCGACACACAGGATATTCATCAGAGTATGGTTTGTGAAAACAAAAAACTGGAAGTAACCTAAGTGTCTGTGAATAGGGAACAGAATAATTAGATTATAATCCACCTCTCCGAAGGAATACTGCCCAGCAATGAGATCAGATTGGGTAGACATATTTGTATTGACATGGAAAGTTCTACATGTCACCCTGATGGAGGACAAAGCAGGTCATGTGACATCTGATACAAAGAGATGGCGTTTCTGTGCGAATGTAGACATAGGTTTGTAGGGGTGTCCGCGAATGGAAGGATGTGTGCAAACATACTCGCCTGAGTGCTAGGGAGAGTGTTCTCTTAAGGTAGCTTGTATTTTCTTTTTTATACCTTTTTGTATTATTGAAACCAAAATACACACAAATAAGTATACAGTTGTTTTTTAAAAGCTTATTAAAGCTATTTCGTTGTTGTTGTTTTTCATTAACGTTCAAAGGCAGTTATGTGCTGAATGTGGAAACATGGCCTGACGTTCTGCATCTGGAAATGGCCCAGTGCCGTGGAGACTTCAATGGGGATTCTCAGCAGGGACAGGAAAGGTGGGGTCAGTCCTGATGCGGGGAAGGGGAGGCTCCATTGAGGGCGGGCACAGAGGACAGGGAAGGGCACGAGGTCAGGGCCAGGGGACACTGCTCATGGTCAGGACTCTGGAGGAGCGTGGGCGGGGAGGGATGAGGAGCAGGGGTTCGAACAGTAGATGAGGCCAGGTCGCGGGGGTCGGAAGGCCAGAGGCAGGGCATGGATTTTATTCAGAAGGGACAGGGAGCTGGGGCAAGGCATGGGCCCTGACCTGGTGTCTCTGTCCTCTTTTGGTGGCTTACATTTGGGCCTCACCGCTCTGGGCAGGAGAGCCTTGGAACAGAGGGGACAGGCTTGAGGAGGTAGGGGGACCCTCACACACGAGCAAGTTCTTCCTGCCTGAAGCCGGCCGGGGCTGTGGCCGTGACCGAGTCTCTCCCAGTCCAGTAGAGCCTGGGCCACCCCGTGATGCACAAAGGGAGTTGGTCCCCATACACCTGCTGGGATTGGGGAGCCTGAGGGAAGGGCTGGATCCCTGTGGTCAGCAGGCTTTCCCACCCCGGAGCCTAACAAGGACCATGTGCCACTCCCCAGAGCCATCTGACGGCAGCCCAGTTAGGAACCACAGGGTTTCCGCCAGGGCATCGTGTAATTCTGGGAGCTCCCAGGCTCCAGTCTCTGGGCTCCAGCCACTTCCCTGGTTGGCCAGAGTTGCACTACGGACACCTTGGGGTTCAGATGATTCCATGTGGTGGGGCTTATCCTGTGTACAGCAAGATGTTTAGCAGCATCCTTGGCCTCTACGCACAGTTGTCAGACAGAACGACCCAAATGTCTCCCATCTCCCCCTGGGTGGCACAATCGTCCCCCTGCTGGGAACCAGGGCTTCACTGGGACCTCCGTGGCCGTCAGCCCCTCTCCTGGACTGAACATGCCTCCAGGGCAGGGTGGCTCGTTCGTGGAAGGTGCTCCAGTAGTTTGTGATGGCTGAAGGCGAGCTCCAGCACCCGCCCCCACCAACCCTTGTCCCTGGACCTCTTGGATGCTGGATGCTTCTCCCTGCAACCAGCCCAGAGAAGCACTCCCCGCCCCTCCCCTGCAGTGGGTCTGCCTAGCCCAGGACGCTGAAAGCCTCATTGTGCCTCCCGCCTCTCCCAGCTCTGGTCTGCAGGTCGCCATGGGGGAAAGAACCAAATCCTTTGAGTGCCACTCATCACACCCACACGTGGGAAGCCAGTGGCAGGCATGGCCCGCGGGGGGGACTCCTTGTCCTTGGATCACTACATAGGTGTCCTTCCTGCCCAGCCTTCCCTGGAGCTGACTGTCAGAGGGCAGGGCCACCCAGATGTAGCTCCCCGCCCTTAACACCCCAAATCACTTATGGGGAGCTAAATTCTCAGAAGGGAAGCTGAAAGGGGGCCATAGACAATGTGTTTCGTGAAGGGCAGGGAGGAGACAGCCCGGAGGGGTCCTGCACCAGGCACAGCCCTGGTGAGAAGTGAGCCTCATGAGGGGCTCCTGCAGCAAGCATCGGGGGCCAGGATCTGCGCCGAGGAGGAGTTGTTTCCATCTCAGACTCAGATCTGGAAGGATTCTGTCACATGCAATGCTTGGGACAAGGGAGCTGGGGGGCCAAACATAAAGCAAGAAGCCATTCTCGTTAGGCGGGTGGGCGGCAGGGCACGGAGCACGTTGAAGGAAGGAAGGCCACGACGGCAGCCAGGCTGGCGCTGGGCAGGTAGGGAGCTGAGAGCCCTCGCACCTTCAGGGACCGCCCCACCCCCAGGTTGTGCATGCGGTGACACGGCCTTGGGTCAGGAAGGACTCCTTCCCAAGACCCATGACCTGGACGAGAGCTCACAGGGCACGCAGGGCCTCAGCAGAACTCTGGAATTTGGGGTCCCTTTCCCTCCTCCCAAGGGACTTCAAATGCCTGTGCCTTCTGGAGTCTTCTGTCCTCACATTGCCCCCTGGAGGAGGGATGGAGGATGGAGCTCATGGCCAAAAGGGCACGAATGCCAGGCATTTTAACTGGACCCTTCCCCTCCTCTTCTTGGCCATCAGAATCCTGATTCAGTTCAAAACAGCAGAGTCCTGGGGCCCGGGGGATGAATCTTGCCTCACTGATGGTCCTGTGCCCCTTTGTCAGATTCTCTCTTTCCTGGCCTCCCCTGTTGCTCTAGGTGGCCAGGGACCCAGTTCCAGGCAATAAAATATAAAGGAAAGTCTGTGGGGAGGGAGAGGGTGGGAACTGGGAGAGCTTTTGTTTCTTCAGAAAAGAGAGGGATTTGAAAGGAGAGTTCCCTTTGGCCACCTTTCCTCTTCCTTCTGCTGGAATGCAGGCACGATGGCCAGAGCTGCAGCAGCTATCCTGCAACTATGTGGCACCAGGTTAACACCGAGGATGATGGGCAGAGAGATGGAAAGAACTTGGGTCCTTGATGACCTCACTAAGCTGACGAACCACCCAGAAGTCCCCTATGCCCAGGGTCCTTGTTAACTAAGCAACTACTGTACATGTGGTTTAGCTAGATTCTTATAACTGAACATGTTAGGAAGGCAGGGAGGTGTGACTTGCTCAGTGTGAGTGTGTGTGAAGGACCCAGCATGGTGGGCACTCTCACCACCCTGTGTATGTGCTTACACATATGGACGTGTGCAGATGGGTGATGGTTGTGTCGCATACACGTACACGTGACCTCTGGGGGCAGAGTGTGATTCAAGTCCAGGTCTTATGACTTGGCCCGTGTCCTTGGGGCTCTCCCTTGCCCTTGCTGAGGTGCAGCTTCCCTCACTAACCAGGGAGAGTAAGGATGACTGACTACATTGGCAGTTAATAGGTCAAGCATCGCGATATCCCAGAGGTAGGGCAAGAGTCCTGGCTCCACCTGGCAGATGGGAAAACCGAGGCTCAGAGAGGTTAAGTGATATGCCAGGGTCATGAGCCAAGCTGTGGCAAAGCTGGGACCCGAACCAGATCTTTTGCTCTCTCGTGTGGCCTCACACAGCCCTCTGGCTGCTGGAGGGCTGCACATGCGCATGGTGTGTACAAGGCGTGTAGGTAGGGGTGTGTGTTTGTGGGCAGGGGTGTGTGTACAGGGGCACGAGTGCAGGGTGTGTGTGCAGAGGTGTGTGCTCAGGGTATGTGCTGGGGTATGCATAGAGGAAGGGTGCAGGGGTGTGTGTGCAGGGGCATGTGTCCAGGGTATGTGTGCAGAGGTGTGTGCATAGGGTATGCGCTGGGGTATACATGCAGGAAGGGTGCAAGGGTGTGTGTACAGGGGTATGTGTGCAGGCTATGTGTGCAGAGGTGTGTGTATAGGGTGTGTGCAGGGGTGTGTGCATGCAGTCACACAGCCCAGTCACATAGGCGCTCCCAGACTCCCAGCTTCCATAATGGCCATCCCTGTCGGACAGACAACTCCCTCCAGCTCCCTCCAGCTCCCTCCTGCTCCCTCCTGCTCCATCCTGATCGCTCCTGCTCCATCCTGCTCCCTCCAGCTCCCTCCAGCTCCCTCCTGCTCCCTCCAGCTCCATCCTGCTCCCTCCAGCTCCGTCCTGCTCCCTCCAGCTCCGTCCTGCTCCCTCCTGCTCCCTCCAGCTCCCTCCTGCTCCCTCCAGCTCCCT
>NW_023270825.1:12925054-13015403 GCF_011800145.1 Mirounga leonina | reverse complement strand
CCAGGCTGCCACCAGCCAGTGTTTTCCAGGCCCCAAACCCTTTCCCTCCTCGCATCTTTGAGGGCCAGCTTAGGTGCAGCTGCTCCTGAGAAGAGCTTCCCTTTCCTTTGCTGCCAAGAGCCTCCCAAACAAGGGGGGGCTTCCCAGCCTTCTCCAGTTGGGCAGCCTGGGGGGCAGCGGTGGGGACCTGTGTGAGATAGAAGGAAGGCAAATAAGTCAGAAGCTCATAGGGATGGTTCCAGGTTCCTCACCCCACCCGCGTCCACATCCTTGTCCAAGCAGATCTTTCAGGTTACCCTGAAGACAGAGGTCCACTGGGACCTCAAGCAAACATGCTGGAAACCGTCCTGTTCTCACCTTACCCTGAAGGGTGCCTTTCTCTTCCTCCATACTCCTTGTCCTCACCTCCTCTTCTGCATCTTGCCCCCATCTGGAGCTCAGGGCCATCCCCCTCCTGGGCCCACCTGCCTCCTCCAGCTCCTGAGCCACAGGCTTCACCTCTATGATTTTCTCACAACAAACACACTGTCCTGTTGTCTTCCCCACCGGGGAGTCTTTGATCCAGCTCGAGCCCTGAGCCAAAAAGTCATTAGAAGAAAGTACAGCCAAGGAGATGAAAAAATTGTTCTTCTGACAGGACAAAGCCAAACACTGTCACATGCCAGGGCCCCTGGCTTCCTCCCAGGAACTTGGCGAGAACTGCTGGGGGTAGGGACGGGGTAGGGGCCAGGGAAAGAGGCAGGAGAGGGGTGGCGGTGGCCAGGGCCTTGCAGTCCAGCTGGGGTGCAGAGCCAGCTGCGTTCCTGCCGTGGCCTTGAGTGGGCACCCAGCCCCTTGGGGACGGCCACCTTGCAGGGGTGGGTGCCTTGGAGGCCCGGCGCAGAGCAGGCCCGAGTGAGGAGGGCCTCCTGATGTCTCTGCTGCTTCCCACAGCTCACAAAACTGTTTGAGAGGGGACGGTCACCAGACAAGTGACCAACTGAGGCTTGGGAGGGGTGAGCGGCCTGACATCACGGTTGGGACACCCTTGGCTGTTCCCACATCCCCCCACAGTCCCCATGCCTGTCCCCCACCTGGCTTATGGAAAACAACACAGCAGTAAAGATAGCATCCTTCAAGAGCCTCACCTTCTCAGTCCCCAGCTGGAGAAACCGAGGCCCGGGGCTGGAGCTCTGGTGGGACTGGGGCCAGAGTATAAGCTGGCTCTCCTTGCAGCGTGCCTCGCTGAACAACACAGCTCACGCTTACTGGCCGCTTCCTGCATGTGGGGCTAGTGCTCCGAGCTTTCACTATATGATCCTCCAAACGGTTACATTAGGTGCCTTTATTATCCTCCCACTTATAGATGGGTAAACTGGGAGGGCAAGAGACAGACCCAAGGTCACACAGCGGACACATGGTGGAGTCAGGACTTAAACCCAGGGCAGCTGACTCCAGTGTCCATGGCCGTGGCCTCCCATGAGGGCCTACTGTTTTAAGTGTTCTGCGTGTATTGTCTCAGTCCCTCTGTTTCTTCTATGGGGTCTCGGCCCGAGCGCCCTGTCACTGTGACAGCTCAGCCTGTCGGGGTCTCAGTTCAGTGCCACGCCCGTTGGGTGCCTACAATGCACTAGACACGCCACAGAAGGGGCTCCTGTGCCCTTCCCCCCGGGCTCAGGGTTCGGGGAGGGGCAGAGAATGGCTGGTGACATCTCTCCTCAGGGGAGGCGCGGGGAAAGGAGTGGGGAGGGCAGGAAGGGCTGGGGAGAGAATGGGTGCCTTGGTCAACCCTCCAGACGGCCCTGTGGGTCAGAGAGCATTGCCACCCATTTCGTAGATGAAACCAGGGGACATTACTTTGGCCAGAGACACAGCAGCGAGGTAGAGTCCCTCCCAGACTCCTCCCCGTGCCCCACATTATCATTCCTTCTGGCTGTGGGGGCAGGGCCCAAATTACACCTTTTTCTCTGTCCCGACAGGCTCTGCGCCTGGTGTTCTCAAGGAGAGCTCCTGGCTCCCCTGCGATCCATCCTCCTGGGGTGAGTTGGGAACAGCCGTGCAGGAGGCCCCATCCTACTGGAGTCCCGAAGCAGGGGCAGAGCGTAGACCACACAAGGCTGAGGACTGGGGAGCCCCCGCAGGAGATGACAGGAGAAGGGGCCATGGGTGCCGGGCCTGGCCCCACCCTGGCCAGCCAAGCACCCACGGGCTGGCCGAGGGGCCCAGGCTCCTGCATTCATCACGCCATCCCTCCTGCCCCTGAGCTCTGGGGAGGCCCGGGGCTCTCTGTGGGGAGAGGCAGTGAGCAGTGCTCTGCTTTCCAGAGACCTTGGTGGAAAGAGCGTGGGGAACAGCAGGTCCTGGCTTCCAGTCCTGCCCCAGCCACTCCTCAGCTGTGTGGCCCTGGATACGGTTCTGAAGTCTCTCCAAAGCTTCGGCCTTTTCACCTGTCAGGGGCCCGTACGAATCTGCTTGTGGGGCCATGACAGAGTCCCACAGACTGGGACTTAATCACCAGACATTTCTTGTCTCACAGGCTGGAGGCTGGAAGGCCCTGGTCAAGGTATCAGCAGGGCTGGTTGCTTCTGAGGCCTGGCCACCTGCCTGGGGTCTCACGCACGTCATCACCATGACCCCCACAGCTCAGGGGCTGCGACCTGATGCCTACAGAGCCCTGTGGAGACGGAGGGTGCCTGGCCCAGGTGGGCCCTCGGTCGGGAAGTGGCTTTCCAGAGCCTGTCCTGTCCCCTCCACCACAGGAAAGGGCAGGCACGCACCGTTTTCGGGGCCCGTCCACGCCCATGGCCCGGCTGTCACAGCCCAGCTCTAGAGGGGGCAGGGCAAGGTAGCGGAGCGCTGTACTTCCCAGCTGGGGAAATCAAGGCACAGAGGAGCTACGCGGGGTACGCATGGCCACACCACAGCGAGGGGCTGGAATGCACCAGGGCTGGAAGCCCAGCCCAGGGGCAGCTGAGGATGAGGAGGTCACTCACTAGCTGCTCTCTCACGTGCTCTTGGAAGCCTGGCCCTCGTGGGGGAGGGGCACAGGAGGGGGACACTGAGCACGGGAGGAGCCCCGGAGGGGCCCCGGTCCATTGGTCCATGGCCCCTGCCCGAGGCCCTGCTCCACCAGGCCTTCATTTCCTGAGCCGGCCGCCAGGCCGGGCTGGGCTGCCGAAACCCTTCCTAAAAAGGAACTGGGCTGTGATGGCCCAGGCTATTTTTAGACAATTGTGTTCAAAAATCCCCAAAGTACATGTAGCATCATGCGTTTTTTGTTTTTTGTTTTTCCTTCAGGGAGTAAAAAGAGAGGGAGTAAGTGGGTCCCTCCTTCCACTGGGAGGGACCCCACAGCGTCCCCTCCTCGGAGGGGTGGTGGCCAGGGCCCTGCAGCTGTCCCGCCGTGAAGTTTAGGAGCTCAGGACTTTGGGCCAGGGCTGGGGCTCACACTGACCTCCACCTCACCCTGGTCTCTCAGAGGGTGCGGGGCACATGGGATCATCCCCGCACTACAGGTGAGGAGACTGGGGCCATGCTGTCCTTGTCCCCATACTCAGGCTTCACGTTTTTATTTTTTAATGTATTTATTTATTTTTAATGTTTTTTATTTTTTAAAGATTTTATTTATTTATATGAGAGAGAGCGTGAGAGAGAGAGAAAGAGAGAGAGTGCTCAAGCAGGAGGAAGGGTAGAAGGAGAAGCAGACTCCCTGCCGAGCAGGGAGCCCGATGCGGGGCTCAATCCCAGGACCCCGGAATCATGACCTGAGCCGAAGGCAGATGCTTAACGACTGAGCCACCCAGGCACCCCCACATTTTTACTTTTAATTTTAACTTAATTTTATTTTTTTTTAAATTTATTTATTTACTCATTTAAGTAATCTCTAAACCCAACATGGGGTTTGAACTCACAACGTGGAGATCAAGAGTCACAAGCTTCAGCTGACTGAGCCAGCCAGGCACCCCAGGCTTCACTTTCTGAAAAAGCAGCTTTATTGAGGTGTAATTGGCACAGAATAGACTGCATATATTTAAAGTGTACAATTTGATATGTTTTGACACATGGATACACCCATGAAGCCATCATTACCACTGAGTTAGTGAATACACCCATCATTCCCTGGTTTCCTTCCCCACTTTGTGACCCCTCCCGCCTCACTCCCCACCTGCCCCCAGGCAACCATTGGTCTGCATTCTGTCACCATAGATGAGTTTTCTGTAAATGGAATCACACAGTACATTCTCTTTTGCCTTCGTTAGCTCATCATCATTATTTTGAAATCCATCCACGTTGCCCTACGTCTCCACAGCTCCTTCCTTTTTCTTGCCATCAGCACCATGTTGTGGGCTGTGCCACTCTGTTTAGCCATTCCTCTGCTGATGGCCATCTGAGCTCTTTCCAGTTTGGGGCTCTTAGGAGTGAAAGCAGCTCCGAGCATTCCTAGACAAGTCTTCGTATGGACAGATATTTCCTTTTCTTTGGGTACACACCTCGGAGAGGAATCCCTGGGTAATTCTCTATTTCACTTTTTAAGAAACTGCCAGCCTGCTTTCGAAAGTGGCTACACCGTTTTGCAGGCCTGCCAGCAGTATAGAAGGGCTCCAGTTTACCTCCACATCTTAGCCAACACTTGTTGTTGTCTGTCTTTTTGATGATAGCCATTCTAGTGGGTGTGAAGTGGTGTCTCCTTGTGGGTTTGATTTGCATTTCCCTCATGACTAATGATGTGGAGCATCTTTTCCTGTGCTTGTTGGCCCAGATCTCACTTAAAAAAAAACCCACACATTTAATTTTGGAATAATTTTAGCTGTACTGAAAAGTTGTAAAGATAACACGGATACCCATATACCCATATAATTTCCCCTAATATTAACTTCTTACATCACCTGGTACATGGCACCATTAAAGAACCAACACTGCTATGTTCCTATGGGTTGAACTTCAGACTCTATTCCAACCTCACTAATTGACAACACTAGCGTCCCTTTCCTGTTCCAGGATCCCACCCTGGAACCACGCCACATCCCATTTGGTTGTCATGTCTCCATGGAAGCCTCTGGTTGGTGTCGGTTTCTCAGAGTTTCCTTGTTTGTCTTGCTCTTGACAGTTTTGAGGAGCACTGGTTGGATAGTTTGTAGAAAGTTCTTCCATTTGGGTTTTTCTGATGTTTTCTCAAGAGTAGACTGGGGTTATGGGTGTGGGGGAAGCAGACCCTAGAGGTGAGGTGCCTTCTCATCCCATCCCATCAGGGGTACATGCCATCCACATGACTTATTGCTGGCGACATTGGTCTGGATCACGTGGCTCAGGTGGTGTCACTATTTTTTCCCCTTTCCAAACTCTGCTCTTTGGGTGCACATCACTGAGTCCAGCCTACCCTCGAGTGCTCAAGCTCCTGAAGCCTCACTTTTATTTGAGAATCTTCTATGCCTGGTACTTCACACTGACACCTCACTTAATCCCCAAACCTATTGCTGTCGCTTCGGGAGAGGTCCCAAGAGACCCTAAACTTGGTAATGTTTAAGGTTTCGTACGAAGGATCAGGGTTCCTTTAGAGAAGCCCTTTTCTTGCCCTTCTTACAGATAAGGAAACTGAGGCCCAAAGGGAAGTGACTTTTCTGTGTTCACACTGCCACGAGAAGGAAAAGTATCTCAGGGCCCCAGACCAGGGCAGAGATCTGGAAGGATGTCCTGGCCCAGAGAAATGCTCAGTAGGTATTTATTGGTAGATGAAGTGAGTATGTTGAATGCATAATAAGGACATCCATAGGCGATAAGGTTTCTCTGTGGACAACACAGACACCTGCCACCTCCTAGTCGCTTGTACAAACCCAGGGAGCAAGAATGAGCAATGCCGAAGGACAGACAACCCCACTCTCCCCGCTGGGAGACTCGAATGCCTTCCAGGCTGGCCATACAACTGAAAGGCTAGAGGACGCCAGACTTGGGGCTTCAGCTGGCTACAGATGACCCTCCGAGTGGTCAGTAAGGAACCGGAACCCCCATAGTGAGCAGACACAGTCACATCTCAGAGGTGAGAGTCAAGTGGTAGGGCAGTTTATTAATACACATCAAGGGCATTCAAAATGTTAATGGTTTTTGCCCTGGTTCCTGCAGGCAGGCAATGGAATCAGATGGATCCTGGATGGAATACAGGTTGTACTCTTCGGCAAGTCACTGCATCACTCTGCCTCAGTTTTCCATCTATAAAATGGGGATAATCACTGCATCTTTTTGTGTTATTTTTAATTACTTTAATATACTTCAGCAAACTCAGTGCAACATATATATGTTAATTTTGATGTACACCTAGAGATGATTACTTAACACTTAACGAAGTCTAATCAGGAATACACACTCCAGGGCTGGTTGGTTAGCACCTGAGAGACTCTAATCAGAAGCTCTTAGACTAAGAGGCAGCTATTACCTGCTTAGCATTATCTTATCTTCCATCAGGTCCAAAGGGTTTGGGCGTGTGCTAATCAGTGCAATGGATATGAAAAATGCTCTTTTTTGTGGGGGGCGGGGGGTGGTGTTAACGTGTGGATTAATCCGTGATTAGTGTGGATTGGCTCTAGCAATAGTGTACCCACCCCTCTAAGTGTCCAGCCCTCCAGGGGTAGCCCAGGACCAAAGACTCGATCTAGTTCTATGTCCAGACGCCTTTGAAGATTTTGTTGCCCGATCTGGCTAGAAGGACAGCCGACTTCTGAATCTCGCCATCAGAATCCTGTTGTGCCACCCCTTTCCTAGGAGCGCTTCTGGGCGCCTGAGATGCCCCAGGACTGGGACTGCACCCAACCCAGACCATGGAGATTATGTGGTCTTTAAATTGTCTACCGAGTTCAGTGACAAGGGAATATTAAGTGAAAAGGTCTATAAGTATTATATTTAGTAAAATTTCCACTTCATTAAAAAATACCCTCAGAGGAAAATGCTGGAAGGCAGTAGGCCAAAATGCTGAGAGGACAAACACTAGATGATGAAATCTAATGACTTTAGTCTTTACATTTCTGAGACTGTCCATGGGGGGGTGCCGTCAGCAGAATAACGATCCCCAGAGATGTCCACATCCTAATCTTTGGAGCCTGCGAATGGGTCACCCTTCCCGGCAGAAGGGACTTTGCAGATGGGATTAAGTCAAGGATCTTGGTATGGGGAGATTATTCTGGATTATCCAGGTGGGTCCAAAGAAATTGCAGGTCCTCACCTGTGAAAGGAGGAGACAGGAGTCGGGGTTGGAGAAGGAGATGGGGCAAAGAAGATCAGAGGTCAGAGTGGTCCACTGTTGGCTTTGAAGATGGAAGGAGGCCACGAACCAAGGAACATGGGCTGCCTCTAGAAGCTGGAAGCATTCCTCAGAGGGAACGTGGCCCTGCGGATGCCTTGATTTTTGTTCTGTGAGACCTATGTCAGACTTCTGATTTCCAGAACTCTAAGCTAATAAACGTGTTGTTTTAAGCCACGACGTGTCTGGCAATTTGCTCCAGCAGCAATAGGAAATGAACTCGGATGGTATGTACGTTACAACTTTAAAAGAAAAGAAAAACATGGGTTTTTGTTTTGTTTTGTTTTTGTTTTTTAATGTTGCAGGTGAACTAGTTTCATTTCCACGCGGGGCTGTGTGTATCCGCCAGTGTAGACAGGGACTGCCCAGATTCAAAATGTTACTACCATGAGGCGAAGTTTGTAAAATATCTTCATAAAGCTGAAAGCCAGAGAATCCAAGACACTGTACCGAAGAGTCCTGTTGTCTTTGAATTCTACTTGGTTTCTTATTTAATTTTGTTGTTTTTAAGATCACTGTTGGCTAAATAAAAATATTTATAAAAGGTAACTTAGTTACCTTTGAACAACCATATATATATATTTTAAACAACCTAGGCGAATTTAAAGCTGATCGCATATCTTCAGCTTAGAGGACGAATGCTCCTGGCTGCCAACTAGCAGGTGGGCCACCCTTTTGCACCCCGCACGAGCCCGGCAACTAGCAGAAAGCACAGAACCACAAGCCTCTGGGCCATGGGAAGTCTGCACAGAATCCTCTTTGAGGCAGAGAAGCCTAGGCTCCAACATCTCTCCAGCTCAGTGTCACCGGCTCACAGAATTGTCCCCTGAGCACCCAGTCTCAGGTAGCCCTCTACCCATCACTTAGAACTTGCTCTGGCGGGGCGGGGGAGAAGGGGCGCCTGGGTGGCTCAGTTGGTGAAGCATTTGCCTTCGGCTCAGGTCATGATCCCAGGGTCCTGGGATTGAGTCCCACGTCGGGCTCCCTGCTCAGTGGGGAGTCTGTGTCTCCCTCTCCCTCTGCCCCTTCCCCTGCTCATGCTCTCTCTCTCTCACTCACTCTCAAATAAATAAATAAAATCTAAAAAAAGCCCAAAAAACTTGCTCTGGCAAGTCTAGGTATCTGGTAATTATCTATTTACATTTGTTTGCTGTCAGCCTCCGCAATTCCCATCTAGATCAGGTCTCTCAAGGCAGGAGATGCTCGATACAGGGTAGCTAACAAAGGAAGGACGGCCTAGTTACTGCTGGGATGGGGTTCCATAGGGCTCCATACTGAGGAGCCTCAGGGGCACTTGAGGGGGTCTGCCTTCCCAACAGCTGTACCCTCCCAGATGCTGCTGAGGGGCTGTGAGGTTGGGGGTGGAGCTGAGGCTCAATCTGGGATCCTCCTTCTTGCCATGACCTTGGGGAGCGGACCCACTGGGGTGGCAGCATGGGAGGGTGAGGCTTGGCTCTGGCCTGAGTAAGTATAAACACACTGGGGGAGCCTGATGGAGCATGTCGGCTCTTGCTTGTTTTCCACATGCCCCGAATCTCTGCAGCAACCTTGTTCTGCCCATTTGAAGATGAGAAAACTGAGCCTCAGGGAGGACTGGTGACCCAGTGACCCTCCCCAGGGGTCCTCAGAGAGCAGGCGTCCAGGCCCAGATTCAAACTCAGCAAACAGCACAGGAGGGCAGGGCTGGGTCTCACCTCCCTGCTGAAGCTGGATGACCCAGGGCCTCTGGATGACCCCGTGGGGCCGAGGAGGCAAAGTCAAGGGGAGGCCACCAGCTGGGACCCTGGGGACACCAGCCCAGGCCCCTCACCTCCTCCTCTCCACAGAGAGGGACTCTGGACGTGCAGTGGGAGTCATGGCGTGGCTTCCAGCTCTGCTGCAAATAGCTGTGTGTGGGAGGGGGAGAAGGGGAGGTGGCCCGTCCCCTCCCTGCCTGCCCAGGGCCGCTTGGCATGTCCCGGGGCTGCTCAGCTCTCCCCCCTTGCTAGGCAGGGAAGACAGAAACACGTCCTTGCGGTGCACCTCTGGGACCATCGAGATTATGTTAGCACCCCCACTAGCCCTGTGAGGGGAAGTGTCACCCCACTCTGAGACAGGAGCTTGAGACCCTTTTCCATGGGAGGTGACGTGACCCGGCAGAGCTGGGATTCCAGCCGGATCTGTGTGACCCACAGCCCAGGGGTCACCAGGAAACCCTATTGTCCTCAGAGGGTCAGGGGGCAAGCAGCAGAAGATGGAGGAGTTAGGGAGGGCTGTGGAGGCTGTGGGTGGCCCAGATGGCCGGCTGGAGCTCCTAGCTCCAGGCACGCTTGCAGAAGGCACCCCATGACTGCCTGTTATCTGCCCGGAGCCAGCCCCACTCAGGGCCTGAACCCCCTGCTACAGCCTGGCCCCAAAGCCCCAAATGGTGGCCCCATGGGGCAGTGTGCCCTGCCTGGCACCCCACAACCCCTATAGCTGCCTGCTGACTCCCATTTCAGTGCAGAAGTTAGGCTGGACAGGGGAGTCTATCCCCCCTGTACCCTGAAGCCCAGAGGGGCCTTGTGACTCAGCCAGGGTCGCCTCCAGGCAGGCACAGAGTGGGAATGGGTCTCCCAGGGCATGGCCTTGAGGAGGGGGCCCCAGCCTGGCCCCAAAAGACCTTCCGGAGGAGGCCACGCTTGCCCGAGACATTGGCAGGATGTCCTTTTCCGGGTCTCGTCCGGCTGCAGCGGGGGCGGGGGCGGCAGGAAATGAGTGACCGCGAGCGCGGGAGGGAGGCTGGTGACAGGGTGGCGGGAGAAGTAGCAGCTCTGAGGGTCAGCCTCCTGGGGCCCAGCCCCTGGCCGTGTGTGCGCCGGGGACATGAGGACTTGCTGGCCCCCCGTGGCCGGCCAGCTGCCCATCTGCTCCCCGGAAGGACCCGAGCGGGGTCTCAGGGGCCGCAGTCAGCGTGTGGCTCTGAGGAGGCAGGAGGGAACAGGGAGAGGAACTGAGAGAGGGACAGGGAGGGCAGGGAGGGCGCCGGGAAGGGTAAGAGAAGAGGGGCCACCACCACGCGCAAGGCCGGAGAGCGCTAGTCACAGTTCACCCGCTCCGCTGGTGCCCCTGAGTCCGACGACACCTTCCCTGCTGGCCCTGAGAGGTAGCGGGGACAGAAGTGCACGAAGGACACAAGAGGAGACAGGAAAGGGGGAGCTGAGCAGTGACTGGCCCCCCCGCCCCCCGCAGGATGGGAGACGGGATGGCAGGTGCCTCGGAATCCCCTTCTGTCGCCCCCTCTAGTGGGTATTGGCTGTGCAGGGTGTGTGTGTATGTGGGGGGGTGCTGGGGGGGGCTGCTGGGGTGGGTGGAGGTGAGAGGTCCCCGAGGCGCTGCACCGACGGGGTGCAGGGCACCTGGCAGAGGGCAGGGCCTCCTGTGGACAGATGGGACGGGCATCCGAGGGAGCTCTGAGCGACCATCTGGAGTGGTTCCCCGTGGTCACAGACACGGACACACGCATGCGCTCCCTTGGGCCATGAAGACAGGTAAGGGCACAGACAGGAAGCCTTGGTTCTCACCTGGGGACATCGGAGCTCACATCCCTCCCAGCCCTGAGGCCGTGCAGAGCCCGGGCCACAGCCCACCACCCAGGCTTCCAAGATCCCCAGGATCCCCAAGATCCCCAAGATCCTTCTCTGCTGGCAGGGGCTGGCCTCCTCTCTTCCTTTACCTTCTTCGTCCTGCCTTCCCTGGTCCACTTGCCCCCCCTCAATCCCCTCCAGTTGCCCACGTGTTCTCCTCACCCTCACCCCCAGCTTGCTCTCTAGCATGCTGAGAAGTGGGGGCCACAGGAGGAGGACTGCCGAGGTTCATCGGCCTCTGGGGTCAGGTGCTCTACCCAAGGAAAACAGCTGGGCTCCTAGCTGAAGTAGCCTGCTGCCTCTCGGCCGCTCAGGGAGGCAGCTTCAGCCCTTTCTGCCTCTGTCCTCCCAGTCCATCAGCGAGCCCCTCTGCACACTTGAGTGTGGGCCCATCTTAAAAACACCCCAAGCGCACCGGCTCCCCCACCTTCTCCATGACCCTTGGCAGTGACATGCTTGAAAGAGACGTCTACACTCCAAACGTTTTCCCCACTCTTGAACCTACTCCAAACTGGCTCTACCCCACTACTCTGTCCGAACAGCTTATCTTAGTCATCTCAAGCTGCCATAACTCAAATGCCACAGGCCGGGGGGCTGAAGCCACAGACATTTATTTTCTGACAGTTCTGGAGGCTGGAAGTCCAAGGTCAAGGTTCCAGGCCATCCAGGTGGGGGTGAGAACTCTCCTCCTGGCTTGTCATGGGCCGCATGCTCACGTGGTGGAGAGAGAGAGCGCGTGAGCTCTCTACTGTCTCTTCTTATAGGGAGTCTAACTCTATCGGATTTAACCCTAGTTACTTCCTTAGATTCTATATCCAAACACAGGCACAGTGGGGCTTCCGCTGTAAGTGGGGGGCACAACTCCATCCCTAGCACAGCTCTCACCAGGCTCATCACCAACGTCCACGTTGGCAAACCCAAGGGTCACGTAGACCTGCCCTACTGGACCTGTGGGCACGGGGCACAGCCAACTACCCTCCTCCTCAGCCTCTGAGACTCACCCTCTTGCTTCTCCCTCCCTCACCGCTGCTGCTTCTCTTTCTTTGTTGGTCCCTCTCCATTTTCCCACCCCGTTACCCTCGCCATGGCCTGGCGCTCAGCCCTGGCATTTCCCCTTTCTGTCCACACTCGCTCCTGAGGTGGCCCCGTCACAGCCCCGTTCACTGGTGCCCCCACATTGACACCCTCATCTTGGACTCTCGCCTGTCCTCAGCCCTGTCTAGCCAGTTGCTCTACACTCAGAGGCTTCAGGGGCGTCTTACCCTCCACTCGCCTCCAACAAGCGCCCGCAGTCCTCCCCACCTCGCCAATCTGCTCCACCTGTGGTCTTCCTGTCTCAGTGGCTGCCATGCTCCCTCCTTTCCCTCTTTCCCTCACAGCCCGGGTTCGACATGTGAGTGCATCCTTTTGGCTCCGTCCTCGGGATAGTCACGGTCCCACCACCCCTTACCACGTGGCCTGACCACCATTGTGCTCACCTGGAGGACCACGGCAGCCCGCTGTGGTCGGCTCGTCACGTCCCTCCTCCCCCAAAGATGTCCACATCCTCATCCGTCCCCTGTGAATGTGTTACCTTATAGAGCAAAAGGGACTTCAAAGATGAGATGACACAAAGGGCTTGGAGAGGGAAGATTATCCCGATGGTCCAGGCGGGCCCGCTGTCCCTCCCTCTGAGAGGCAGGAAGAAGGACCGAGGCTAAGGTGATATGACAATGCTAGCCGAGGGAGAAAAGGTGGTGTCATGTGGGGCCGTGAGCCAAAGAATTCGGGCAGCCCCTAGAAGCAGACTCTCTTCTCGAGCCTCCAGGAAGAACACAGCCCTGCCAACACAGAGCTCTGAAACTGTAAAAGAGTAAGTGTGTGTTGTTTCAAGCCACTAAGTTTGTGGTAACTTCTGAATTTTTTATAGCAGCCACAGGAAGCTAATGTACACCCTCAATGTGGACCACGGGACCCTACGTGGTCTGGCCCCCGTGAAACTCTCTGGCTCATCTTCTTGGTCTCTCCTCCTTTACCACCCTGGCCCCCTCCTGCCTCTGAGCCTTTGCACATGCTGTTCCTGCTTCCTGGGACACCTTTCCCTCACAGATCCACCTGGCTTGTTCTGGCCAAATGGTGCCTTATCAGAGCCTTTTTGTTTTTGTTTTTCTTTCTTTTTTTTTTTTTTTTTTTAAGATTTATTTACTTATTTTAGAGCGAGAGCATGTATGTGCATGGCAGGGAGGGGTAGAGGGAGAGGGAGAGAGAGAATCCCAAGCAGACTCTCTGCTGACTGTGGAGCCCCATGTGGGGCTCAATCCCAGGACCCTGAGATCCGAAATCAAGCGTTGGACACTTAACCGACTGAGCCACCCAGGCATCCCTATCAGAGGCTTTTCTAACCACGTCTGTAAAATCGTGCCTCCGATGCCCCCTTGTGCCCCTCCATATGTGTATCACTATGTATGTATGGTACATACGCTGTATTCTATATTTCTCTATTGTCTTCTCCAGAAATGTAAGCCCCATTTATATGTACCACTGACCCTCGGTGCCTATAGTGTCTGGTGTTGTAAGCACTCTTGGCTGGATGAATGAATGAATGAATGAATACATTTTACAGATGGGGAGACTAAGACCAGGAAAGGGGAATAAATCAAACACGGCGTCTCCCACAACTCGCTGCCCCAAACCGCCTCTGCTGGGCAGCCTAGGGCACCTGTCAAAGGTTCATCCCTCGGGCCCGGGGCCTCAATCCCTGTTCTTACCCACCCAGCTTCTGCTCCCTGGTCTCTTAATGAATGAATGAACGCCTCCATTCATTCATCGGGGCCCTTGGTTGGGAAAGCCCTGCAGGTTAGAAGACCCGGAGCAGGGCTGGAATACGGAGAGACTGCCGGGAGGAGGAGGGCCCAGCAGGGCCAGGCTCTGCAGATTCTGGGGAGCACGGAGCCTGGTTGCAGGAGCGAGCAGGGGAAGCCACAGAGCGGGCTGAGGGGGCAGAGGCCTGATCCAATCCTCACCTTACAGAGGACCCTCAGGGCTGCCCTGAGGATTGCAGGGGCCAAGGTAGAGGCAGAGAGGACCCTGCGGTGGTCCGGTCAGAGGCGGTGGGGCTGTTGGCTGCCGGGGCCGTGGGGAGATTAGAGATGTGATCGGGCAGAAATGACAAGACCCGCTGAGAGGTAAAATGTGGGGTGTGGAGCAGGTGGGATTAAGGAAGAGGATCGAGGGGCTTGGGGAGAGTTCCCGAACGGGTGGGGTGACGGTGCCTCCCAGAAACCTGCTCTACTGTCTCAAACACAACAGGGAAAAGTCTGGGGTTCCAATGCCCCAGCCAGGACTCTGGGATCCGGTCTCTCTCCTCACGTTCTTTTCCCGAGTTGGCCTCATTCTCAGGCAGGCCGCCCCACACAGTGCCCGTAGCCAGCAGCAAGCCCAGGCTGCATCCTATCGGGACAGCAAACCCAACAGAAAGAGAGTTTTTTCTAATATTTCCATAACACAAGCCCTGGGGCGGGGGGCGGGGGCTCCCATTGGCCAAGCTTGAACCACATGCCCAAACCTGAACCACTGAAATTGGGGGCCAGCTGGCAAGGCTGGGCCCACGTGCTCGTCTTTGAGCCATGTGGCTGGAGAGCTGGGGAGGGAGTGCGACACTGTGGAGGGGCTGGATGGTGGGCAGGGAGACAGGAGATATGACCAGTGCCCTGCCCAGGCTGGCATGCAGGGGATTTTCTGAGGAAGGGCCCGGCATGGGGCTGGCTTGGGAGAGAAGGGCTGGTATGGTGCCTGGAGCGTGATCTGTGGGCCTTCCTGGTCCTTATCTGGGCAGGCCTCTCCCGGCATTCCTGCACAGGATGGCAGGGCTGGGCTCTGACCCTCCAGCCGGGGTTAGCTGCCGCCCCACTGGATGCCTGCCCTTTCCTGCCAGTCTCTCATGTTGAAAATTCCGTGATTTATGTGCATCCACAGCCTCAGATGCCTCCTGATAACGTCAGTGCTGAGGCTAGGGTGCCTACCTGCTCTGCCCACGGCCTTTGCTAGCACTGCAACCTCCCCAGACCTCAGCTGCTCCCTTGCCTGCCTGCCCGGTGAGTGAGGAAGGTTGTGCTCAGCTGGGGTGGGGCGCCTCGAGATCGGAACTCAAGCCCCCCCGCCCCCATTTCCTGGGGGTCCTGGCAAGGATTGGAGAGGTCTGCTCAGCTTCTCTCTGGTTCTTGCGCTTTACTATCCACTCTTTCGGTGTCAGTCTCTGGCTTCACATTTGGCCCCAACACATCTCTGCCGACCCTTCACGGTGGCAGGAGGGCTGCTGAAGTTCCAGCCTCAGCTCTTGGGTTTAAGACCAGCAGGAGAGTGAGAGCCTTTCCTTACAGCTCCCTCCTTAACTGGGCCACTTCAGGTCGCATGCTCGTTCCCAATCCTCTGTGCCCATGAATGCAGATATCAACTGCCGGGCCTGAGTGCCCCGCTCCCATCCAGACAACAGGGCAGCAATGGGAAAGGGACAGTCAGGGGGGCCTCCCAGTGCCAAAGGCTGACCCGGCGCACACTGCTTCCCACCCCAGGAACCAAGCCTTAACCCCTCGGCTCTGTGGGCTTTCACCAACGACACAGGCCACGCGTCCATTTAAAAATCATTTTATTATTAACATCATCTTCCCATTTAGCCAAGTGTCTGTCATGTATAAGGAATGTCGGTAAATATTCCATTTGAAGCTTCTTTGTACATATTTCCATCGATAAATAAACTCTGAATTCACATAAAAAAGTTAAACTTAAATAGCTCCTATTTCCTTCTCTTGTAACAGGCATATATTGGTGAAATAGAAACATTCTCCAACTCAGGCTTTGCTCTAAGTGAGGACAGGAATTCACATGGTACAGTTATCGACAACAAAACCAAGAAATTGTCAGCTGGTGTCCTGGCTTGGACTAGGACTGAGGTGGGAAACAGAAAATTCACATTTGGTTTCCGGGCCGAGGTTGGGGCAGGAGTGGTAGGGGAAGGAGAGTTATCTTTACAGCTCTGATAAAAATAATCTGCTCTGCCACTGAATTTTAACTTTGGATATATTCTTCTACATTGGCTGATTAAGTCCATTATCATTTGACTTTAAAACGCAGATGTCGACTCACAAAATATGGCACATAATCCATTTTGGACAATGTTCAGTAGGTTCAAAAACTATCATCGGGCTGGCCAAAACAGTAACAGAAATGCGCGTGGGGACAGCGATGAACCGGGGCTCGTTCGGTTAGTTCAGTGTGGCCAGTCACACTGAACTCGTGGCCATCCGTGGCCTCGGTGCGGCGGGGTGGGGGTGGGGGGTGCCCCGGGCGGGGCCCTGGGGGCCTGAGCAGCAGTGAGGCTGGCAGGCGCCTGCTCAGAGCACCCGAGGGATGATGGTGAAGGGCACGGCCGGGCTGCTGGCCTCCAGCTCCAGGGCCGTCAGGAAGCACTCAGTGGCTGCTACATCATTGCCCTGGGCTTGCAGGACCTCGCCCAGCCCGTTCCACACCTCGTGGGCCGTCGAGTTCACCTGCACAGCATCCCGGAGGATCTTCTCTGCTAGACTGTAGCGGCCCAGCTGATGAAGGATCAGGGCCTGCAGGCATTGGGGAGACAGACACACAGACAGACAGTCAGAGAGACTCTGCAACTCTCAGCTCTTACCTGTCCTCGAGTTCCCGCAGGTTTCTGGGAGGCGGGCATGGATCGCCATCGGGCTGGGCACACAGAGGAAGTTCAAATTCTTCCTGCACTTGGGGGCAATCATCAAAAGGGTGACCCGTGTTGGGCCATTTTGGAAAGATAAAACATTGGCAATTTGACACGGTTCAGGTGAGTGCTTAACGCCCGGGAGTGAACCAATCGGGATGGCCAGTGTGTACTGACCCAGGGGCCGCCCTATGTGTGCTGGCTGGTATCTAACGGTTCTTCTGACCTAGGAAACGTTATTTGTGGCGTTACTGTCGGTCATGATTAGGACAGAATTTGTTTTCATTGCTCGCAGTTCCCCCTACCATAAACAAGCCCCTGCCTTCACCGCCCCCTGCTCACCCCAAGCACAGCTGTCATTTTCCATAGTTTTACTTATTTCAAAGATTGATTGATTTTAGAGAGAGCGAGAAAGAGAGAAAGAGTGCAAGCAGGGGGTGGGGCAAAAGGGAGAGAGAAGCAGACTCCCTGATGAGGATGGAGTCCGATGTGGGGCTGGATCTCACGACCCTGAGATCATGACCTGGGCCGAAATCAAGAGTCGGACGCTTAACCGACTGAGCCACCCAGGTGCCCCCATTTTGCACAGTTTTAATTAGGATGTAGGCGTTGGTCCCCAAATATTTTACCATAACCGTGTTTCCCAGTCATGCATCCCTATGACTGATGGGTTTGCACTCTTTCATCCCATGACAGACTCTCGTTTCCTCAATCTCTCCCTCACGGGGCAGACACTGAGGTTGCACCCACTCTCTTCGCTATTATAAATCATGCTGTGATGAACATCCTTCCAGATAGTGCCGCTGCATTAAAAAGCAGTGAGGGGGCGAGAGGGTCAGCTAGCTTGTGTCCAGCCCAGAAGAAGAAATCTGCGCAGGCTCCTGTCTGCTGAGAGAGGGCAGACAACTACTTAACAAAGTGGAATTGAACATGTCAGGTCTTTGAAAGGATGACTTTCAGAGCTTTGAAGTGACAAAAAAACCCCCAAAAACAACCCCCCCCAAAACGCAACACTTAAGTTCAATGAATCCAGTTTAAAAAACTAAAAACTTTTGTTCAAAGAAAAAAAATCTCAAAAGTTAAAGAACAGTCTAGACAATTGTGATTGCAGATGGAGAGTAGTCCTCTAAAAGATGTAAACAAAGACATGGAAAATATGTGACCTCGATTGTTAGTAAAGAAATGCAGGTCTCAGTAAGGAACATTCTGTGCTTATGCACTCGGCGGCAGACTGAGCTGTCATGCTGTGGTGACGCGGGGGGCAGGGGACCGATCCCTGACACTCCGCTCGCGACTCCAAGAGGGGCACGGCCCTGTGGGGATATAATGTGCAGAGTATTTGGAGAACCCCGGTCAGGCCACTTTGGGGAAATCTGCTCTAAAGGAAGAATCTCCAAGTGGTTGTCAAGCTGGTTCCACTGAGCCCCATCCAGGGCTTCCGCGAGGAGCCCGCCAGGGACTCTGCCCCACCCACGAAGCACCCAGCGCAGGAGCCGTGAGGACGAGCCGGGCAGAGCTCAAGGCCAGCGGGGCCACAGCCAAGGAGAACCACGACCCCAGGGCAGTGCATGATCTGTGGAGGGTATGGAGAGATCTCCATACCGTAGCTCTGGCTCCCTGAACGGCCTTCCCGGGTGAGGAGGCAGAGGAGGAGGCCTCGGGCAGACAGAGGCTGTCCTCCCCTGGCCGGGGTGCAGCAGACCTTAGTGTCAGTTCTACTGTCTCTGGGGAGAAAATCGGAAGGAAGCAGTATACATTCCCTCTCTTATTAACATCTATGCATGCCTTAAGCATGTTCACGCGGTAGCCCAGGTCCTAAATCGGATCCGTCAGGCAGAAGGGTGGCTCCCTCCCTGAGGCTTCAGGACAAGGGCAGTGGCCCGGAGTCAGCCCTTGCCATGAGGACTTCCCCTTGCCTCCTGAAGCTTCCTCTCGTCAGACTACAGGCCTTCCCGTTCTCCAGTGTGAACTGCTGGGTTTCAGCGGCCTTGCCCAGGCTGCTCAGGGTCAGGTGTGCAGAGACCCCCAGGGAGAGCCTCCCAGCTCTCTTCCCAGAGCTACTGTCCCCCACCCACCCGTGAGCGGGCCAGGGAACTGTGTGCAGAGAGCAGGGACAGACGTCCAGCAATGACCTGGCTTCCTGGCGGGACGACGGATAGTGATAATAGAGGACATGTCCACACCTGGCTGCAAGGCCCGCTTCTGCTGCTGTGGGGTAAGAGCCCGCAGTGGGGGAGCACCTATCCACGGTGGCCAGATCTCCCCACGCACTGCCCCATTTGGGCGCCTACAGGCGGCGTCCCCGGCCCTAGGAGCCCAGCCAGCTACTACGGAGCTGGGCTAGAACCCGCATATCCTAACTCTTAGGGCCTGCCTGAAATCCATCTGGGTGCCGAGTCCCGGGTGGGGCAGTAGTAAGTAGGCACTTCTGTCTCCTGGTGGGGTGCTGTCCCCGCTCTGGCCCTCCTTCAGAGAAACTTGGACAGCTCGAGGCCCACACTTCTCAATCTTGGCGGTCAGGCGGAGAAGAACGGGAGGCCTTCCCTAGGTGGTGTGCAACAGGATGTGAGGGCCACCGAGCTCCTGCCTCCTTTCTTCCAGGGGAGGTTATCAGCTTGAGCTCAGTCTAGAACATTCCGATTTAACCAACAGAGAAGTAAGAGGAGGGAGGGGGTCTGGGCGGTGGCAGCAAGCAGAGGCCTGAGGTTGACAAAAGTTGCCCCATCCTACTCCTTCAAGGTGTGACTTTCTCAGTGCATCACATTATTGAACACACACAACCCTTTTCTGAGGGGCTGTACGTGCTGGGGAATGGCTGATGAGGGACAAGCCCCCTGGTGAGACAGAAAGAGGCGTCCCTGGTTTCTTGGCTGCAGGCCGGAAATATAATTTAGGTCCCGCTAGGCTCTGCTGCAGAGCCAGCCCCACACTGTTTTCTTCCTCTACACGGAATGTTTTCGAATGTTTTCTCCCCATCAGGCGCGATGCTAGGCACGTGTACTTGGCTCAGCTCACATTACCACCGCTTTAGATACAAAGAGACAAGGTTCAGCAAGGCCAGGGATCTTGGCCAAGGTCACAGGGCCAGTGAACATGGAGCTGCAGGCCAGCCCAGGTCTGCCTGCGGCGAAAACCCCCATGCTCCCCACTACACCTTCCTACCCGCTCCCCTCCTCACCGCTGCCTCTGTCGCTTTAAGAGACAAGCCTGGAGAACCTCGGGCACTAACCCAGTTACATCTGAGCAAGTGCAAATGGGCATCTGCCTGGGTGGGTCTTCCCTTTCATTTCTCCAACCGTGGATCACTGGCTCTGTCGCTCCTCCCCGTGGTTATGACGTGGTTCCTCTCCAGCCTAGCTTTTCTCCAGCTCAGACTGCTGCTTGGGAGCATCCTATATATTCACTCAAGGACTAGGAGGGCTCCTTGCTTCCCTTTGGTGGCCCACAGGCTGCCTGTAATCTTGAGGCTTGGGATGGATGTAGGTGCCAAAGGACTGGGGGTCTTGTTAGCCAGAAAGTGGGCCATTGAGAGGTGGAGACCCAGGAGGGCCAGGGCCTTGGCCTTGGCCCAGCAAGACCCAGAGGTCACTGCTCTCAGCATCAATGACCTGCCCCCACCCTGCTGGAGTGGAGACAAGGACCCCAGCCTTTTTGTTGGGAATTTTGTTTAGAAGATGGCAGGCTGCTAAATCTGGCTGTAGCCTATCCTGGGGGCTCCACCGTATACAGCAGGGGGCAAGTCTACTTACCCCCAAATGCCTGCAGAGAACCAGCCAATGGGCTAATCTGACCTATCACACTCCATCCTGGGCAGCTGAGAGTATTCATGTTCTCTAGGGTTCTGGGGTTCTTGTGGGCTTGGAAATTTCCAGCCCATATACCTGGACTTATATTCCTAATGTAGGAACAGGCTACCCTTTCCAGATGACCTTGAAGCTTCCAGAGCAATCTGTTTAGTGGAATTAATTCCTAAAGCTGGAGCTGCTCAGGGAGACATGAGACGCTTGCCAGGGGCTGCCAGCTCAGGCTTGGCAAGGGAGTGAAAAATCAGCCTCTGCCCAGTGCCCCTGCAAGCCAAGAGCGACTCAGAAATCAGTCACATAATGGGATCAAGCAGGACAAGCTCTGGCTGGGCTCTGAGCCATTGCAGGCAGGTTGACCAGAGGTGGGCTGGGACCTGGCTGTCAGGACTGACAGGGCCCCCACCCCACCCCATCCCCTGCCCTCAAACCCCGGTGTGCTGGGAGGGGCCTTCCTTGGCTCTGTTGTGCTCTTTTGCACTAGAACCCTGACACCTTTTCCAATTCTATAGGCCCTGCTTCCTCTCTTCTCCAGCCGTCAAAGCCTAACTCCTGAGGCTGGCATTAACTATTCGCACCACTGGCTGGATCCAACTTTCTCTAGTACAGACCTCTGAAAGCCCATGCATTTCTGCAGGATGCATCCCCCAGGCCCCTTTCACCTCTCCAACGTTAGCCGTTCCTGGTCTGGCCCCTCCTGCTGCAGCTCTAGTCCATCTGCTCAAAGCCCTGTTGATCGCCATTCCCCCAAGAGCCCAGGCCACACTGCTCCCCCCACCCCCAACCTTAGGCAGTACTACCCAGAGGCATGGGTCCTGCTCCCAGCCCTCAGACTGGCAGGAGACAGAGATTTCCAGGACTGACATATTTCATTACCAGAATAACCCACCTTCTCCCCCATATCAAAATCCCAAACCCCGCTGAGTGACTGTCCAGATCCCAGCCATGTGCTGGGGACACAGAGGAGGCCGAGGAGCAAGGCTGCTCTCCAAGCTTGGGGCCCAGTGCAAATTCTAACGAGACCAAGCGATGGCTGCACGCCGGGCGTTGGGCTGTGCCGAAGACCTAAGACACCTGGCCGAGCTGAGACATGAACTCGCGTGGTTCATGCCTGCTCCTCACACCAGACCCTCTTTCCTTCTCTGGGAGAGGTTGTGCAAACAGGCTCTCATCCTTCTCAACCCTGCCGTTCCTGAGCCGCTGCAGGTAAGGAGCCAGCGGGGCTGGCCTTCCTGGAAGCAGGGGACCACCCACAGGGATCTCATTTGTCCCCTTCTCTGGACACAAATGAAGACAGCCTCCCAAACTGTGATTATTATAATCAGGTGTTCTGTACAAACAAGATCCTGGTGCTGTACCAAACTGGAAGTAAGGGAGGAAATTAAACCTGTTACTTCAAACGAGACAAAACGGACTTGGCTAATTTGAGGACAATTAGTCTCTTCCTCACTCATGTCTTGAGTGTGTGTGTGTGTGTGTGTGAGCTAACTGATGCTCGAGGACTGAAGACCTTGCCACATGCCGCAGGCAGGCTTCCTGCTCCAGCCCTGGGTCAGGTGACCAGCAGCGAAGGCTGCAGGACCCAAGCCCCTCTAGGAGACCTCAGACATCCCCGCGGTGCTCTACGCAAGTGCCAAGTCAGCCCTTTGCTGGGCTCAAGGGCACGGCGCGGACCACTGCTTGTCCCTGGAGGCGTACGGGCACAGAGAGATAACGTCCCTGCAAGGCAGCGCCCTTTCCAATGCTGAGCCGCCACCAAAAAGCCCAGCCGTGCAGCTCAGCTCTAGCTGGGGGTCAGGCAGCAGTCTCCCCGTGCCTATCGCTTCTCCCCAGGCAGGAGGCCCTGGAAATCCCACACTCGGCAGCAGAGTGGGGACCGAGACTGCCTCGCGCTTGCCCTGCCCCCTGTGGGCACGGCTCTCGGCTCCTGGAGCAGAGATCAGCGGCTGCCCTTGCCGTGTCAGAGCCGGCCTGGGCTTTGCAGAGACCTACCAAGGCCAGGGTGGGGGAGGTCGTCTGGTGTGAGGGGCGGCATTGGAGTATTTAAGAGTCTGGGTCAGAGGCTCCACCATCGCATCATTGCAGGGCTCGGGGCCGGAGCTTAGGGCAGGCTTGTCAGGAGGCTCCTCCAAAAATACAGATAAACCCGAGAGGACGAACGCACGGATCCACCAGGCTCGATTCATTTTTAACGTGCAAAGTATTATAACCAGTGCACTGTGTTACCCATCGCAAAATGCCTCCGTAACTGTCCCGTGGTACGAGGCGCCTTATATCCATCCCGGCTCGCCCACTCGGCCTTGCTCCGAATGCCTGCAGGGCGGGGACTGGGCAGGAGGTGGTCATCTCTGTCCTGTCAGGCCTGGTGCCGAGCAAGCGGGCTACATTCAGTGCGGGATGAATAAATGAGGAGACCCCAAATATCTATGAGGTGAGAATCAGGTGTAAAGCCACTGCTGACCAAGTCCAGGTCTGTCTAGCCCAGGGCCGGCGCCCCCGCCCGCCACAGCATGCCTCGGAGAGGGTGAAGGATTTTGCCAGCACTCATGAGCCAGGGGCCTCAGGGCAAGGGCTATGCCCGGAGGAAGCAGACAGGGGCTCAGGACCAGATCTACAGCCTCTCTGGGGCCGTTCAAGTCAAACCAGCACCTCCAAGGCTTTCGGACAAAGATACATAAGCCTCCCCCTGGTGGGACTTCTGTTGTCAGGGCCCTGGGATTGTGATGGCAGCTAAAGGAAAGCCCATTTCCCCACCCTGTCACCCTCCAGGACAATGACAGGTTGCAGCCTGAGCTGCTGGCCACAGCTGGCTCGTTGGGGGGTTCAGGACCCAGGCGAGGGGTTACAAAGATCTCTGCAGGCTCTGGCAACAGCCAGAGGACCCGCCCAGCGCAGGGGAAAGGACTGGCACTCTCTTAAAAGAGGGCGGAGTGTAGGGTAAGAGTGTGGCCTGAGGCTCCCTGGGACAGGGTGTGAACCAGCTCCACCAGTGACTTGGACGACTTCTGGGTCCCAGATGCTTTGTCTGTATACTGGGGACAAGTACCAACTCACAGGAGAGTCGTGAGGCCCAAATGAGAGCAAGTTCATAAAGCGCTCGGTAAACCTTTGGTGAATGGTCACCACGATCGATATGATTACCACCATTATCGTTACTCTTACCGACCGAGGGGAGGGGAGGCCCTTCCCGATGCCCATGGTTGCAGGACTCTTCACTGCCAACCCTGTGTCCCTCTGGATAGTTCTCTGTAAGAGCAAGGATTCTCTGATTTGTCCTCGCATGTGCAGCCCCCAGGGTGGGACGGGCACAGAGGAGGTTCCTGGTGCGTATTTGGTGAAGGGATGGAAGGATGGACGAGTGGATGGCGTGGGACACTGCGTGATGGTGGGGAGGACAGAGGTGGGCATGACTTCTTGCTAGAGCTCCAAACTCCTGGCCTCAGGTCACCCTGTCCACACTGCCATCAGAGCCCATCCACTCGGAGCCTCCTCTGCCTTCCAGGGAAGGCCAGAGTGGGGCTAGATCCCTGAAGGGGCTGGGAGGAGGGGGCCTGGTGTGGTGCCTGGCACGGGGCATGGGCCCCGAGTCTCTGACCCCAGGCTCTGTGCTCTGACTCGGCCCTCAGCCCCGCCTGCTTGGAGCTGTCCTGCCGGGGGTTATGTGCGCGGCAGAAGGAGAGCTTCCTGGAAGCCCACGGGGGGCCCCCCGCCGCCGAGAGGAACAGGGACCCCCTGTGACCTGCCGCCCCTCCCCAGACATTGTAGATTGGCAGGACTGGAGTCTGCATTAGCTGAAGCTGAAGCATCACCGAGGAAACCAGCACGCTAGCCCCCGATTCTCGTCAGGGATTTGCCTTTTCCTTCCTGAGGATGCAATCCATCAGGCAGGAGCAGGGTGGTGGTGGCTGTGCTCCTAAATCAGAATATAACAGGCTGCCTGCCAGGGCCACCCTGAGAAGGCCAGGCGAGACAAGGGCTCTGTAAAGACTTTCTTGGATCAGCCGTGGGAAGGCAAGGTGAGGGGCTGCCCCCTATCTCCCTTCCCCGGGAGTGGCCCTTTCTTCCCTCGTGAGGATCAAAGGCACAGACAGTCCCGAGCACCTGGCATTTTGTGGGCGCAGCTGAGGGGCCAGCCGGAGCCCCGCCCTGCTTCCCAACAATGCCTCGAAAAGGAGCTGAAAACACACTTGGATGGGGTGGGGGCGGGGCTCAGCTTCTCTACCTGGACTCCAGCGGCTGCGGGTGAGGTCTGGTCTATACCCGGCTCTGTTTTATGTTTCCTTTCTGCGTGTTTTGAGTGCTTAGAAATGCACGCTGCCTTGCCAGGGGCCCGAGTGTGTGTGTCCTGGCCAACTATGCCGGCCTTGGAAGGGCCTCCTAACCAGGCCAGGAGCTCCAAAGGCGCCAGATCCTAGGTATCCTGGCTGATGCCAAGGTCATCACTGCCCTGCAGCCCTTAGACACGTCTGCCCACTGAACCTCCGGAGTCAGGTGGGGTTCACACATTGCAACTCAGCCCCCTTTTGGCTAGGTCAGTCAAGCGTGAGTTGGGGGTGCCCCGGAGAAGGGCCTCCTGGAGGGTCAGATGGTCGGAATTTTGGGGTGAGGACTGGTATGGAGCTGGTCTTTTCGTTTTGGCCATTTTACTTCGTTTTGGCCCAGTTTCTGCAAAGGCCAAGGCCAGCCATTCCTGGCAACCTCATGACCGTCCACAGAGAGCAGGCTCGTGTGAGGCGGCCACAGCCACCAGCCAGGTTCTCCAGGTACCGTCCACCCCACCTGGCCTAATGCAGGGACAGAACATTCATGAGACCACTTAACCTTCCAAACAAAGGACCACTGACATCCTGTACCAGGGACTCGGACTGAAGAGCAGGAAGGAAGAGGCTGAGGGACAAAGGGGAGGAGGGAGACATGGGCTGAGCGGCTCCTGGGGAAGGGCTAGTGACTGGACAGGCCACACTGAGAAGGGGCTCCTTGTGACGAGGTGAGCGGAAGCCAGGCCCCCGAGGTAGCTGGCCCTGCTCCATCCATGATTGGGCCAGAGATGGACATTACAGGAAAATGTTCTCGTGTCCGGGGCTGGCCAGGTCCGGGGGAGGGAGGGGCAGGGGTCTGAGCGCTGAACAGACACCCTTGGAGGCTTTCCCTCAGGGTGTGCTGTGAATTGGAGCTGAGTATTCCAGAAGTGGGGAGGCAAAGCCCCCAGCCCCTCCCTTCCCTCCACCCAGGGAACAACCAGACGTGCCTGAGAGGCTGCTGGCATCTTTCACTCAGGACATCTGACGCCTGGGGGGGCTCTGCTCTCACGGGGCCCCTTTTCCAGGTCAAATGTTTTATTTGAAGAAATGTGCCTTCTGGAGACCAGGCCTTTCTAGCATTGAACTCAACTCAGAAGGAAACAAAACTCAATTGTCCCCAAATTGTCTTATTTTTCTAAGCCAGCAGCCAACCATCCATGGAAGCAGAGCTCCTCGGGGTGAGGAGGGGGCTCTGGCCTCTGCTTTATGACACATGAGCCTCTGCTGCAGTCCCTGACAGGCAGCCTCCCATTGTTGCTTACTCCCTCCAGTGATGGGGAGCTCACCACTACCCCGGGCAGCCCACACCATTAGTGGGCAGTCTGAACTGTCAGTTAAAAATGTGGAGCCCTAATTAGGCTTTTTGTCTAATTCCCACTCTCTGATGTTCGTTGAATCCCCTGGCGTCATGTGGAAAAAGTCCCCTCCCCTCCCCTTTTTACCTGATAGCCCTTCAGGATCTGAAGAAAGCTTCCAGAATCACACGCGCGCACGCGCACACACGCAGTCCAGGGCATTAGAGGAACAGTAAACTCAGGCCTCCCTACTCCCCCCACCTCACCGACTTCTGCCGCTGAGCACAGCCCCCGAAGGAGACCGTACTGTGGGTCCAGAAGGACGAGCCATTAGGCTCCAAGACGATGTGAGTGTGGCTTTTCCTTTACGTAAAGCATCTGACTGGCAGCATCTTTCAAAGCTTCTTTCCTCCAGAATGGTTTGGAATATTCTGGAGGAGCTGATTCTGCAAATAGCAGCATGACAGGCTGTCAGGCAGGAAACATGCCAGCAGTGAGGATGGGGGCAGTCTGGCCATAAGCCAAAGGGCCTGCCCAGCCTCGCATGGATTTCACGCAGAAATCCCAATTTGGCCCCGAATTTCCTCTGGCCTCATTTCTTTGAAACTGGGTACTTCAGTGTTGGTGCCAAAATATCCACATGCTGTGGTGGCTTTTAGAGAACAGTTGCTGGATCATGGGGACGTTGAGGGGAGGGACCACAGTCAGCCAGCCGGCCGGCAGCCTCCAAGCACCAAGCAGCCCCAGCCTGCCCCTGCTGTAGACAAATGGCCAGAGAGTGGTCAGGGATGACAGAGAAGAGCACATGAGCATTCCCCAAAGGGCCAGCCTCCTAAGTTCCCAAGCAGGAGACAGGGGCCCTGAGTGGGCAAGCACTCCACCCAGATCCCAGCACCCAGGTCCCAGGCTGGGGCTCCGTTCGGTCGACCATAACCACAGGCGCTTCTCGTTCTTTCCTCCCTTCTGAAAACTTCACTGAGCACCTGTGGATGTTCTGGCCCCAATGTGCTGAGGGCTGGGAGCTCAGTTGCATCGACCGTCACTCTGGTCATGCGCCCTGCCCTCTCTGAGCCAGGCAGGGCTGAGTGCCCATGTGGAGGCCCAGCATCTAGAACAGAGAAAGGCCCGCTGGAAGGAGAAGGGAAGACATTCCAGAAGACATGACACACCCTTTTCTTAACTAATGAGAAAACTGAAGCTCAGAGTCGGGGTGACCGGCTCATGGCCACAGAGCTACTCCTGCCTCTGAAAGCTTCGTGCGGACAGGCGTGTGGGCAGCCACAGCTGGGAAGGGTCTTACCGATGACAGAGACACAAGAAAAGGGCCTTGAGCAGGCCAGCACCTGGCTCAGTCCCCCAGCCAGATGGAGGCCAAGTTGGGTCTAAGAACCCAGGTTCCAGAGGACCAGCTCAGGGGACCAGGGTCTCTGGAGGGTGTTGGGCATTTAGGAGACCAAGAGACACATTCTAAGAGGACTTCTCAGGGTTATCTGGCTCTGGATGGGGCTGTCCAGGGAGCAGTCCTCTTTGGGGGAGAAGTTCTGGGGATGTGACTTCCCTGTCCAGCTCTGTCAGCCTGCCTGGGCTCTGCGGGTCCTTCTCCCATGTGGTGGCTGCCACACTCCAGTGGGGCGAGACTGGGGGCTCTCCAGACCCAGGTGAGCACCAGAGGACCTAGCTCAAGAGGGGCTGACGGGGCTGCTCAGAACTGCATGACGGGAACAATGCCCACCCTACCCAGCACGCTGTGCTGGCAGCCCGGAGGGTCACCCACCTAGCTGTCCCTCCAAGTCAGGACCCTGCCGTGTGGAGCAGGACAGCCCAGCTCCCTCCCATTCGGCCGGCTCTGCCCATCCTACAACCTCAGCCGGCGGCTGAGATCATTTAGGAAACTGGTCACCCTCCAAATCAGAGATGGGGTACCCTGTGCCCTCAGCAGTCTCCCCTGCCCTAACTAGGACCCAGCTATCTAACACTCTGACTCCCTTTCTTTACCTGCCCTTTGGAATGAATGGTGTGGAGGTTTTGTTAGTCAGGAAAAGAAAACGTCGGAGCCCCTCTCTGACTTCAGCATTGTAAAGGCTAACAAGGCATCTGCTTCCTCCCTGAGAACATCTCAAAGGCAGCCTTTGAGCTGCTCCCTTTGGGTCCCAAGCACAGCCCCCACCCCAGCCCTGGCAGGTGAATCACTTGGATCTGTGTGCTAAGGCCTGGGGGTGAGGCCAGGCCAAGGGCAATGGGGGATCCCCCTATCTGGTGGGGTGAGCTCTCTTCCCCCTCCATTGCAACCCCCGGGGCAAGGCACGCACAGATCCCATGCACACACACACAGAAGCACTGGCATCAATGCCTCTACGGCTTGGCTCGGCTCGGCGCACTGACCTAACTGAAGAAATGTCAGACCAGGCAAGTCCCATGCACTGTCAAAGGACACCAGTGAGACCGTCCGCCTCTGAGCACCTCAGGCTGAGCACCCTAGCGAGGGGTGGAAAGGGGACAGGAGAAGGCCCTGGGGTCCCCAGAAACATACAGGGATGCTGGGCATCCTCCTTACTCTGACGCCTGTGACAGCTCTTGGTAAAATTCCAGATGATTCTCCACCTTCCCCTCCCCTGATTTGCCATTTAAATTGCACGCCCCGGCGTTGCAGTGAGTATCAGCTCAGAGGCTCCACATAGACACGAATATTAGCCACCACTTCTTAGGTGAGAGAAAGCCAGAGCTTGGCCCTGGTGATGCGGGACCTGCACATCCCAGGCAGCATTTCCTGTGGGTGCTAACCCGGCTCCCCTTGCTCGTCTTTCCCACTGATAATGGGCAAGAGACTGCTGTTGGCTTACTTCTACATCTCCCTGGTTGACTTATTTATTTATT
Source organism: Mirounga leonina (assembly GCF_011800145.1). Lineage (NCBI taxonomy): Eukaryota > Metazoa > Chordata > Mammalia > Carnivora > Phocidae > Mirounga > Mirounga leonina. The sequence goes on along the minus strand of NW_023270825.1, from coordinate 12,986,557 downwards.
TTTATCTACCTTCCCCAACAACAAGTCAGGCAGGGCGGCCGGGAAGTCAGCGCTTCCCCACGGCCCCATGGCCCGAGTTATCCACGCAGTGGAAAGTTTGGTGCTAATCACTCCCCGGAGGTGGAGGCCCAGGCTTCCACCCTCTGGGGAGGCTGCTGCCACCCCAGGCGGGTTTGGGAAGATGGCGTTCCACCCCAGGCCTGTGTGGCCCAGCCAGTGAGGTGTGGGCCACGGGGAAGCTCTGAGCCAACTTCAGGCCCAGCCTGCCCCCGGGATCTGGGGACCCTGGCTTCCACAGGTGAGAAGGGTGGTGCAGGCAGACGCTTAGCTTCCCAGGAGGTGACGAAGATGGGTGGGCATGGAGGCAGAGACGTGGCCCAGAGCTCTGGGGGGGGATGTGTCTGACAGGCCCCAGCTGGAAGTTCTCTAGCCTCTGGAGAATAGTCATACATGACCTCCACAGAGCTGAGCTGAGGGCTTGCTGGGAGCCCCTGGGCCAGAGCGTGGGAGAGTCCTCGAAACCCCTGCCCCATTCCTGAGGTCCAGGGGGAGCATGTCACACCTTTCACTGGAGTGTCGCTGACTTGTTTCTGACCATTTACCACCAAACATGGCAAAAGCTTGTCCCAGTTATTCCCACAGAGAAGTCCTGGCCTTCCCTGGGGCAGGAACACAGGGCTGGTGGGCATCCTGCCAGTCGGTCAGTGGAGGGCACACTGCCCCAGGCCAGCTCTGTGGCCCACACCCAAGCACCCAACTTGGGCAGAAGCTTCTCTCTGCCTCACTTTTCCAGCCTAGAACGCAAAGCAGTGGAGCAGATGCTCAAGATGACAATTGTAGGGTCTGGCAGAATCTTCCACCAACAAGTATTTTTGGGGAATCACCTATTGTACCTCCAGTTTCAGAACTTAAGCGTTAACTAGAGAAACAAGCAGAAAACGTTACAGGGCAGCATCTCTTTCTGCAGTCTGGGGGAGAGACTGCTCACAGCGTGCCAGGAAGGGACAGGGCGGGGGCCTTCCTGGAGGAGGAGAGGCGGACCCAGACCAGGCAGCGGCCCTGGAGCCCGGCTTCCCGCGGTGCTATGTTGGCCGGGCTGAGCGCTGAGGGGTCGCTGGGCCGTGCCTTGTGCCTTTCTCTCTGACACTTGAAAGCTAGCCAGTGGCTGGAGACACTTCGGTGTGGACGAGTGTCAGAAGACAGGCTCACTGGCGGTACCGGAAGACAACTGGATTTACAAGAAACCCTGAAAACTCAAGAAACCAACAGTGCACAGGAAAAGGGCTCCCAGTTGCTGGACTGTGTGCGAACTCAGGAACCTGGAGGCAGGGCCTCGGGGACTCATCTCTGTCACCCCAGGGACCCGTGTGGTCCTCGGGACCCAGTGGACACTCATCTCCCGGCCGTGAGACAGTCACCCCCTCCTGTCCAGGCCTGGGTCCACCAGAAGGGCCTGGAAACTTCATCCGGCCGCCGTGCCAGCTGGCACCTCTGGGCAAGGTGCATCTCTGTCTGGGTGGTGGGGTGACAGGTGTGCTCCTCAGCCAGGCCGGCCAGCAAGGCTTCCAGACCCCAGCCCTGAAGGCCACCTGGGGACACAGGCTCATCCAGGCTCCACCAGCAGCCGCCAGGATGACACAGAGCCAGGGTGCACCCCAGGTCTGAGCATTCAACAGGCCCTGCTGGGGGCCCCCGGCCCAGGGCTCCCCCCACCGCCCCGCCCCAGCAGCACCCCGCCGCCACTGGAGACAAACAGTTCTCTTGACAACGCACTGAGACGCAAACGCTGCTGATTCACTACCTGCCCCAGGGGACGCGGTCCTCTTGGCAAGCGCCTTGCCCATCCCTGCCAGGGTCTGGCACCAGCTCTTCTTTCCACGTTTAAACAGAAACAAACAGAAATGATAAGATACTTCTGATGGAGAGAGGACTGGAATCGATACGCCTTGGAAAAAGTTTTTCCACAAATGACAAGAGAACTTAACGACACGGAACCCAGGCAGGCAGGGCAGGGAGCTCGCTGGACAGTGCTCTGCTCTGCCCTGACTGCCCCTCCCCGCCCTCCAACCCCCGCGGCATTCCTGGTGCAGAACAGCCAAGGAAAGCTCCCACCCGGTGAGAGAAGAAAACAGGCGGTTTGCTCAGAAACGGGGAGTTTTACTCCTGGCTTTTTGCCAAGACTTTCTCCCGGGGCCCCCAGACTTGTCCCCAGGCTGCAACAGTGACAGTGGCAGACGGGCCGGGGACTTGCGGAGAGCCACTGCCATCAGGGAACCCCGTGGCTGCTGCGGAAATGGGACAGGGACTCAGCCTGGCACTTTCTTTTCCAACACAATTGAGCTCTTATCACTGGCCACTTTGATATGGAAAAGATCAGCATCAAGATCAGAGTCATTTCCTCAAAAATCCCCCATGAGCTCTAACGGGAAGAGCACAGGGATGTGCCCACCCCCCCAAACAGAGGCTGGCAGGGCTGAGCTAACAGGCACCAGCCACCTGCTGTGGGGTGGGCCGTGGCTAACAAGGAGCATCGAGCCTCCCCCCAAGCCCGGTGCCCATGCACAAGCCCCGAGACAGACTCGAGAGGGGCTGGAACAACCGTTTGCAGGGAAATGGGAAAGCGGCAATAGCAAGAATGGCTCCCGAGGTTCAGCGCACGGGCCTTGCATGCCACGTGGATTTAGGAAAGGTAATGCTGAACACTGCTCCCTGGGGTCCACGAAGTGGCTTCTCACAGCCGTGGCTGACCTGCTCGGAGGCTGTGGCTGCCAAGGAGCTGAGGGGATGAGGTCTCAGCCTCCCTGTAACCCACTTGGGCTCCCCCAGCTCTCTGGTTGTGATGCTGAGCTGAGGAGGGAGCCCTTCCCTTATCTCAATGAGGAAGGAAGAGTAGGACCATGGGGATGCCTAATGTCCATCCTCTACGGCCTCTGGGGGACCTCTTCACTTCGCACATGATTCTCACAGCCACACTGGTTTGGGAAAAGGAAGGCCTGGAAGACTAGCAGCTGCTGGGTAGATGTGATGTGCTGGGCAGGTGCTCAGAACCGTGTTCAACCTTTACGACAGCTCTGTTAGGGTGGAATTTTCATTTCTGTATGACAGAATTTCATTTCTAAATAACATGTCCTAGTCATACAGATTGCCAATGAATGAATGGTAGAGCTAGAATTCAAATGTAGGTCTTTTTGCTCCAAGCCACACCCCCCCTTCCTGCCACCTGTCCGGGCAATTCCGAGTCTCGTTCTTTCTCCCCTGAGCCTCCGCTGGGCTGTTCTGTCTCTGCCTAGAGTGGCAAGGTGAACTCCACTGTATCTGTGCCATGAGCACTCTCCACCCCGGGAGTCCTGAGTCAGGGACACTGTCTCTCTGCCCATATACCCTCTTGCTCCCCCTTTGCCTCCCTATCCCCCATTAAACCATCTAGATCTGAGTCCAGTGGAGTTCTGATAAACTGGCTCTCTGAAAGGAAAGGCCCTGGCGTGTAGTGCTTGCCAATTTCCATGGTATAAATACTCCACCGTGGCTGGTTTCAAGCTCCCCATGATGCCACTGCTGGGAAAGAGGGGCAGAGCGGGCTCACCACCTGCACCTGTTAATGGGCTGGAGCTCCAGGAGGCCAAGGCACAGCAGCGGAGGACCACGGAAGACGCAAGGGACACTGGTGCCGTACCATCCGCCCATCCTGTCGGCCAAAGCACACTGCTATCTTGATGGCTGGGGCCGGGGTGGGGGTGGGGGGCGGTCAGCCCCAAAACTCTTCAGGGTTAAAGGAGGCAGACAGGGAGAAAAGAGATATGTTTTCTTCTGTGATCGAGCAGCTTGACTGGGGGAAAGCTGAAGGCATCATGGAACCCCCTCAGAACACCTCCAACACCTGGGAAAATGGGGCTGGGGGCTTTGTCTTCTCCCATTTAGTCTCCAAAAAAACATTCAGCAACACAGCGCTTTGAGCCTGCTTTCTCTAAAGCCAATTTTCTTGTCAACTGGGCTGTGTCCCATGTCTTACTTGCTGGTGGGTGTGTGGGCGTCCGCACCGTTGTAGGGGTGGCTGGAGGGCGCTGCTGTCGGCAAGAAGGATGGGACTGTAGCCGGCTTTCTTTAATCATTCCAAAGGCAGAAGCAGATGTGTCACCTCTATAGAAGATGCCAGGCAGCAGGTAAAGAATTTAACAGCTTGTGGGAGTTCTAATTAGATTGCCAATTATAACTCAATTGACCTGCCTGGCTTTGAAAGGCCTGGAAAAATGCATGTTGTCCTTAGGAAGAAGCAGATTCTGCTTCTAGTTTGTTCTGGGAGATCCCTGTGGGGATTGCTTGCTTGCACTTTGGTTCTAGCCCCATGCCTCTGTCTGGACACTCGCTGCCCCGATGCAGAGGATGAGAGGAAATCTGCGGGGACTCGGATCCCTACAGGGGAGGGGCCGTTTTCTGCGCTAGGCATGCTTTGCTCCTTTATTTATGAAAAAAGACTCAGCATCGTGTACCACAGGCTTCCCTGCAGGGGTGGGCCAGCAGTTTCTGCTTCCTTTGGAAGGACATCAGCCAGCACTGCAATTATGGATCTAATCAAGACTGACCTCTTGGGGCGCCTGGGTGGCTCAGTCGGTTAAGGGGCTGCCTTCAGCTCAGGTCATGATCTCAGGGTCCTGGGATCGAGCCCCACATGGGGAGCCTGCTTCTCTCTCTCCTCCCCGCTTGTGATCTCTCTCTCTCTCTCAAGTAAATAAAATCTTAAAAAAAAAAAAAAGACTGACCCCTTGGCAAGGGCAGATCCCAGGCTCTGTGTGTGTGTGTATGTCCAAGATTCCTTGCAGAAAAGGCCACTGTTGTTATCAGCCTAGGTCGCCAACCTTCCCTGGGGGCTCTGGCACCTGGCAGGGGGATCAGGGCCCCAACAGACATGACAGGGGAGGTTCCACGTTCCTCCGAGGAACCAAGGCATGCATTCACTGTCAGACACCATGACAGTCCTCTGGCTCACACAGGGATCACATCTGATTCTCCCATCATCATCCGTCTTCATGGAGGAAGACACTGAGGTCCAGAGGAGCCCAAGGCCCTCAGCTCCTCCATGTGGGAGCTGTGTCTATAATTCAAATCACTCCCGTCTCCCACACTTATCACAGTGATCTTGCTGACCGGGACCCTTCCTCTGCACGGCGGCTTCATGGACATCCCCTAAACCAACGCGGCATGCAGGGCTGGCCACAGCCCTGAGCCGAGAGCAGAGCGGGACTGTGGGAACAGGAGGGCTTGCGAATCTGGCAGGGTCAGGCCCAAATGCCAGCTATGGTTTGGATGAGCCGTGTGGATGGGAAAACTGTAAAAGGCCAGAATGTATATTTCCTCATTAGCCAAATTTCTCTCCTGCTCCTCAAATGTTGGTACTCCTTGGGTTTCGCCCTTGGCCCTCTTTCTTTCTCCCTCTCTGATTCACAGCCCAGCTGGGAATGGGTCTCACGTCCTCTCATTGCTTCAGCTGTTCCCTCCAGGCCACCATGGCTTCCTAACCATGGCCCCCGCCCTGGAAATGCCTCCAGACCCAGCCAGCCACACGCCAGGCTTGCATTCCTCTTCCCAAAACTGCCCCTCCTCCCGAGTCTCCTTGAGCTGGGGAGGTCTTAGCCATCCAGGGACCTGAATCAGGTGTCTGAGAATCAGACAAGAACCTTCCAATTCCCTCACCAAACCTTACTGAATCTGCCTTCTCAAAATCTCTTATCCTGGACTGTCAAGATGTTACCAGCTGAGTTTAGTCCTCCGTGTCTCAGCTTCTGCCTAACTTAGCCTCCACGGCTTTTAGAATGATCACTCCAAAATGCAAACCTGACCACGTTACTTTGTTTTAACCTGTCTTAATCCTGAAACATTTCAAGCATGTGGAAAATCAGAAAGGCTAATATAATGAACATCTATATACCTATCTCCTAAATTTAACAACTGTTAACTTTATTCACACTTGCTTTGTCTATTTTGGGGGCAAGAATTGGTTTTTTAATTATAGGCATTGTGATACCTCATCCCTAAATACCAAGTCACCACCTTCCTCGAGCCCCTGGGTTTGAGACTTGTTGAGATTTGGTTTTTTGTCATTGGTACATTTGTCATTCCTTCCTCCTAAGCAACCCCGCACTCCTCCCCGCTTGGCAACAGGAGGGGTGCCAAAGGCTACCCTGAAAACTTCCCTGTGCCCAAGTGGGCTCATAAATCAGTGCTGATGCTGGTGATCCAGGCAGACGGGGCAAGGGCAGCGGTGAGAAAGGGATGCTACCCAGTAGGGGTCACCTCGAGGCCAGGTTAAGAGGCAAGTGGGGAGACCAAGTCTGGACTCCAGTTGGGAGCAAAAGAGAGAGGATGCGCTTGGGGGATACTGTGTGACCCTCAAGACAGACTGGAGCCCCCCAACCCCCTCCTCCCCCACAGCAACGAATGGAGTTCTGGGCGCTCATCTCTTCTCCACCCCTACCCCAAAGCGAGAAGGCACTTCTCAGACAAAGTGGGCATGAGGCCTTTGGGAGTGACGGCATCAGGGTTCCTGGCGGGTCTGCCGCTCACTGCCCTGTGCTCTTGGCAAGTCCCTTCCCCTCTCTGGCCTCAGCTTCCCCATCTGTACAAGGCAGGTGCTTAGACCGGGGAATTTTGTTGGGTGTTCTAAATCCCACAATGCCTTTGCTCTCTGGTGAGTGTCAGGTTCAAAGACTTCCCGGCCACTTTGGGCCCTCATCCCTGACACTGACGAAGAAAAGCTGGAGTACTTGCAAGAAACTTCTAGGGCATCCTCCCCAGGCGTGGGCAGCCAGCCCAGGGGGGCCCGAATGTCACTGCCTCGTGGTGACAGCCACACCCTCCTGTTGACTTCAGGAGCAGGCAGCATAGGGAGGAGGGTGCCGAGGCAGGGCTAACATCCAGGGAGGCCCGAAATAAGGCAGGGGAATTAGGGACGGCTATCTGGGAACACAGAACAACGCAGAGAAGTGAAATCTTGGATCCGATCGCCTGAACCAAGCCAGGGCGCAATAACTGTGGCAAGGCAGGAATGCAATGGAAGTGAAATGTCAAATCATACTGGAATAATGGGGCAGAATTTCTAACAATAAGTGGTTTGGATAGAGTACGTCAGATCTTAAATAATTTTAGGTCATAATTACTAACGAGACACTGGGCTGCACTGCCTGCAATTAGTCATCTAAGACTCCAAAACAGAAAACAGAAATAAACACAGAATTAATTTTTTCCATAAGCTGCGGCAAAGGAAGGCCCAGTGACATGGCTCGTATTCAGAGCCTGCACCGGGCCTCTGTTGTTTCTGGGTCTGTGATTTCAGCCCTCGATGAAAGCACCGGTGGCCCGATGTCCTATCTCCCTGGCCAGCACGGAGAAAATGCTGCAGTGGGTAGGAGGGATCCAAAAACCAAGCGGAAAATGTCTGCAGAGAGTATCTCTGCCCCCGCTAGCGGTGGGAGAGCTTGTGGGAGGGACTGGCCAGAACGAGGGCCATAAGCCACACAGGAGTCACGTGGATGCAGAAGCTCCACGTTGCCAGGGGACACTCCTTTCGCTCCAAGGACGACACACATACCCAACAAACAGAAAACGCTCTAAGCTAAAAATACGTATTTTCAAAAGAATGTGAGGACACAGCTTGAGTCATAAAAAACAAAAAACAAAAAACAACCTTTCAAGTACCTGGTTCTTCCCCCAAATCATTTCCAATCCCTCCCCCTCCTCCCTATATGGTTCTCGCCCCCTGACCTGGCTCTGCGGGCTCACTGTTATTGCCACCATGGTCGTCCGACCCCAAACGGGTGCAGGCATGGTGCTAACCCAGTTAGAGCAACATCCCCCCCCCCCCCGAGGAGCTCACCCTCAAAGCTGGACGTGAAAGCAAGGGACGTGTCTTGGTGCTGTGGAAACAAGAGAAGCTACTTGAATCTGGGTTTGGGGGTACAAGCAGAGACTCCCTCAGCCTGGGACCAAGATCAGAAGGCATGCCCTGAACAAGATACCAGGCTCACAGTCTACAGAGGGAACCACATAAGAAGGGCTAAGGATGTGTCCTGGGTCACCATCAAGGGACAAGGGAGTGTCCTCGGGAAGAGGTGACCAGGGGGCGGCTTGCCAGAAACGCCACAATAAGAGAATTCATCTGAACAGAGGGAGTGGGGTTTGGGCATCTGTTTTTCTCAAATAAAAAATGGTATTTAATGATATTTGTATGGCACACTGGGGCGAGAGGACCAGGTTGCTCTAGGCCAAGGGTGACAAGCTCCCCACTCTCTTTGGCACTCCCAAGGGCAGAGGCTGTCCCCTTCTTGGCTCATCTGGAACCATGGGACATTGCTGGGGACCTCTGGCCTAAAGGGAAAGTGAGAGTTGGAGAGTCCAGGGTCCAGGAAGGGGCTGTCTGTGTTGGAGGCAGGGCTACGGCCTGGATCTGCACAGCCCCAATCCCTCAGCACCTGCTATGTCTCACCCTGTCTGCCTCAGTGTCCCAGGCTGTGTGGGGATGGCCATTTCAGCCTCCCTGGCATCTGTCTCTGGGAACCTGGCATCTGGCTTAGAGGGTGAGCTTCTCTGGCGACGAGGAGGGGTGGGAGAGCAGGGGGTCTGCCCAGGAAAGGTACCATTCTTTATAAATTACCATTTCAGTTCCTAGTCTGAAACTAGGTCTCTCATGGGCATGGTTATCGTGGGTCAGCTTCTCAGAGGGGGATCCTCTCCGACTGAGCTGAGAGAGACAGAGAGCAGACTGCCAGGGAACACACATGGGCCCGGGAAGACCACTGTGGACTCCAGCACGGCTGCCTACACACTGTTTCATGGCAGTTTCTGGTCTAAGGACAGTGACCCCCACAAACCCCAGATGGGGTACAGGGGCCAGCAAAGAAGAATGTGCTTGGGAGCAACAGGACAGAGCATCTGAACTTAAGTGGGGTGGCCACTGCTCCCACCCAGGGCCCCAGGGCTGCCCCCCATTCAGCCGCTGGAGCAGGTGCTGCAGGTCAGCCTGGGGACCCAGATGTGCCAGGCACATCTGACAGGAGCCCCACCTTCCAGCGCATTGCATCCCTTTTGAGATTTGGCCTGTAATACACTCAGATCCCGCTGCACTGGAAGGTTCCATTAATTAGCTGACTTGGTCTCCATGGCCTTGGCCTCATGTGAAATCATGCGCTGCAGCCTCCAGTCCCCCCTCAGTGTCATTTCCTATACTCATGGTGGGAAGGGAGTGTGCCAAGGCCAAGCCAACAAACACCCAGAGGCCTCTGCACAAACAAAGTTAACCTATTTAAAAATAGCATGTTCCAATGATATTTGCTCACAATCTATTCAAGGGAAAGCACCCAGTGCTTTGAGGTGCCTCTTTTTTTTTTTTTTTTTTTTAAAAGATTTTATTTATTTATTCATGAGAGAGAGAGAGAGAGGCAGAGGCAGAGGGAGAAGCAGGCTCCCCGCGGAACAGGGAGCCCGATGTGGGGCTCGATCCCAGGACCCTGGGATCATGACCTAAGCTGAAGGCAGACGCTTAACCGACTGAGCCACCCAGGGTCCCTTAGGGGCCGCATCTGTAAAAGGGGAATAATGACATCTGTCAAGGTCAACTTGGCTCTTGAACTTGTTGTTCTCCCTCTCTCCCTGCCCCACCTCATCTACCCGCCACGCCTGGTCTAGACCGGCCACTGTGCCACCTCAGGCATGGAGCCTCCCCCAAGGAGCAGACGGATCCATGAGAAAGGAACTCTACGTTTGTTGCTGAAGCACCTCTTGAGGTACTTCAAGGGAGGGAAGTCAAGGGGCTGAGAGCCCCTTGGCAGGGGTGGGTGGGTAGGGGTCAAGAAAGGCTTCTCAGAGGTGTGACACTTGAGCTGGGCTCCATGGCAGGCTCTGCTGCCCAGGCCAGTCTACGGAGCCTGCCCAGCTCCTCCGTCCAGGTCCAGGGCCTGCTCCACTGCCCCCCACCCCCGGCCCCAGCCCAGGGGTGGGCCCAGCTGCCGGCAGCCCTGGTCTGGCCCCCTGAGCCCAGCCAGAGATGCTTCCCGTCTCTGCCTGACAAGTCACATCCCCCTTCCTATTCCTTTCAACTCTAATAAGCTGGGCTACAGGCTCCAGAGAAACAAAGTAATACTTAAAGGCAAAAGCACATGGTTTTGGCCAACCACGTGCCATGATACATTCTTATTTCGGCTCCTCCAGCTGCTGAAATTTGGTTCAGAAGGAAAGCCATGCCCGTGGGAGGATCTTTTGGAAAGGAGATGCCCCCCCTCACTGTCAAGTAGATTCAGAGAGGCTTCTACCATAGGTGTGACCCAAATTATAGAGAATGATAGTAATGTTCACAGCTAGTGTTTACAGAGTGCTTTGCAGCCTGTATTAACTCATTTTTAAAAAATTTTATTTATTTATTTGAGAGGGAGCGCACAGAGGAAGGGGGGGAAGCAGACTCTCCGATGAGCAGGGAGCCCGACTCGGGACCCTGAGATCATGACCTGAGCCGAAGGCAGATGCTTCACCGACTGGGCCACCCAGGCGCCCCTGTATTAACTCATTTAACCACCCAGTAACACCATGGGGGGCACTGTGGTTCTCCCTGCTTAATGGCTGATGGAATGGAAGGCTGACGGAATGGAAGTAGGGACAGATTAAGGAACTTCCCTCAGGCTGTACTGTTCATACGTGACAAAGCTGGGATTTGAACCCAAGCCCAGGCTGGTTCCAGCGCCAGGCTTGTAACCCCTGTGCTGAGCTATCACTCAAGCTGTAGACGCTTCAGTGATTCCACAAATGTCCAATCTTAGTATCACCCAGCCCAGCCGTGGTTCTGCTCCTAACTTGCAATGTAGACTGCGACGGGTCACCGAGAGCAGGTTCTCCAGTGGTGAAAAAGAAATTGTCCACCTTAGCGCCTACTGTGAGAACAAACACAACTGGCAGATGAAGTTTTACATTTCTTTGTAGAGTTTATATTCATGCCAAATATTAATAGTTCTCTAAAGGGCGTTGAGCTACTAAGGGGCTCAAATGTAGTGTGCACCATTATAAGAAGGGAGAGAAAGTAGAATAAGGAACAGAGTCCTAATCGCCCAACAGAATGCACTACTTTTTCTTTTGCACTGTTAGTTTGAATCCCAGTTATAACGAGTAAAGATATTAGAGAAATTAAGTCTTGTACACTTAAGGGTTCTATCAACCAGAACATGATGTGTAGGGAAGGGAAGACATCTAAACATTTCATTAAGTCTTTCTTCAATGGAAAAAAAATTCTTCTTAATTTTAAAAGCATTTTTTTTAAACCCAGGAAGTAAGTAAAATGCAATTCATAGATAAAAGAGCCTTCTCACTTGGCCATGGCAAGGTTTCGTTCCTGCCAATCATTCTAAGTGGAGGAAGAAAATGGATACTTCAGATGAAATGGATCCATTTCCAAAGATCAGCATTTGAAAGGGGCAGGGTGTCTTGATTCTGTTTCATCCACTTCATTGTCTTACCCAGAGTGACAGAAGGGATCAAGGGCCGCTCTTCAAGACGGGGTTTGTTAGGAGAAAACTGGAGCCATGCCCATGTGAAACCCTGCCCGGTGTGTCTGAGCCCTGGGCTGCCCTCAACCCCAGCGCCCCCTGGCCAGACCGATGGATGGATCAGACAGATACACAGACACAGGCTGCCCACCTCTAGGGTAACACTGCAAGTTCATCACCGTCATGCTGCATCTCTCTTCCAACAGAGGCACACATCCGAAAACACGCTTCCAAGTAGTAAAATGCGAGACACAAACAAGGTCCCCCCAAAGCTCATGAAACAGACGGACACTTGAAAAGACGCGAGGGAGAACAACGCCCAGGTTCCATCACTTTGCAGTGCAAGCTGCCGGCGGCAAGCCAGAGCTCCCCTCTTTCCCTGGATTCAGACCCTCCCTGCCACCCAGCCAGCTCGTCATGCATCCTGGGAGGAAGTCTTTTCCCACAGTCAGCAAGCCCGAAGACAGTTTAAAGGGAGCTCGGACGCCCGGCCCCGCTCTGAACCTCCGAAGAGCCTTCTTCCTGATCAGTGTCGTTAGCCAGCCTCGTTGTGACGAATACTTCTGGGTCAAACCTTAGAGCTGGTAGAACAACTTAAACGTAGTAACAGTCCACAAAACACGTCCCACCGCACGGCCCACTGGCTGTCCTCCTTCCAAACCCGCCATCCGCTTGACATGCTTCTGCCACTTCTTCATCAAATGCACTTTTCCAACAGCTCCGCCATCCTGCCAGTCTTGCCCACTAATGTACACCCTGGAACAGAAGTCCAACGCCACTTCTAACGGCTTTCATGTCACTCCAGACTTCTGGAGTTTTGGACAACGTAAGACCGTGGAGAAAACCCTCAAAGACAGCCTGTGTATGAGACCACCTGAAGCCATTGTGACTGACCTTCGGGGGGCTTTTCATGTCTTAACGATCCTTCCACAGAAGACAGGCCTCAGCCCCACTCCTTGGGTGGACTGCCGGGCCTACCCCATCGCCCCCAACCGCCTCTCTTCTCAGCCATCTTCCCGTTTCTTTGGGGAGCCCCAATGGTCTCTCACCACGACTTCGGCCGAGGGGGTGCAATTTCCCGCCTTCCCCAGCCTTCTGGTTACCCTCCTCTGAATGACTGCTGACTTCTGTCCCTTTCTAGGCCTTGTCTTGGGAACGTCAACATTCAAGAGGCTGGCCCCTTAGTGCTTTTAGCCTATATTTTCTCCTCTCTGAGCAACAGCTCTGGAATATCAGTGCCTCTGTCGTACCAGACTTGCTCTAGGGGGAGGCTGGCCCCTCAGGGTGACACACCAGCTCTCCTCCTGCCCCCTGCGGGGGCAGGGTGGGCTCTGGCTCACCCCTGCCCTCCCCTGCTCCCCCTGGGCCCAGTCCCTCTCCAGCTCACAGCCCTCTTCAGCGCTCTGCCCCTTCTCTCTGGGAAGCCCTGGGCGGCCCCCACCACTTGCCTCTGTGCCACACCTTTTCTCACCCTGTCACATGGTCTGGAGGAAGGCCTGAGTTTTCCTGCTAATATGGTCTAGGATAAATTTATTTCTCCCTCTTCGCTTTATCAGCGCCTCTTAGACCGCCTTCTTGGCTCCCTGCCACACTCTTTCCTCTCCTGAAAGTTCTCCCTTTCTCACCCTCCAATCTCGCGTATTGCCCCCGAGAGCCCAGGATGACATTATCAGATGTTAAGCAGATGTCCCTGTTTGCAAAGCCTGTCCCTATCCTCCTGGTAATTCTGTCCTTGGCTGCCCTGAGTCTCTGTGCCTGTCCCTGGCCTGGGCAGCACTGCCTAAGGAGGCCGTTCCTCTGCCCCCCAGGCCAAAGGCAGCCCCGTTTTCCTCCTCTCCCCTTATTCCAGATCACAGGACGCTCTGGGTTTCATTAATTCATGTGGGGTACTGGGAATGAAATATGGCAGGCAAATGCATGTAAATGTATGCGCTTATGCAAAAATGATATGAAAATATGCCTTTAGATTCTCTGGAAGAAGTCTGATCACTCTCCGAATTCCTCCCCTTGTCAACAACATTACTTCGTAATTCCTTATCCCTTCAGCTCACTGGTCCTTTAATGTCTGCCCACACTCAGCTCTCTGCCTCCCTTGTCTGGTGCTAACTCATTATTAATATTAAACACATTATTTCTGCTCTCCCTTCTTTTTATATGTGAATTTAAACACACAGATGAAGGCTAAAACTATTAGAAAAGTGTTCATTTTCACTGGGGTGTAATTTACATTTCTTTTGTCAAGTCTGACCTTCTATTAACCTTAATGAATACCAACTCCTCCAGGTCATTATTACTTTTTTAGCGATATGAATGTGTTTGCATTTCTGCTTAAGTGGTACCTCTCCTCCAAGCTGGGTCGGGCGATCTGGCGCACGCTGTCACTAACAACCCCTAGAAGTCAACAAGTCATTGTTCTTCACGGAATAAGCCGAGCTCCTGACCATATTCAGGTCTCTGCCATTGCCATTTGCTACCTGGGTTCCACCTACTGTGGACATGGCTTCCTTCCTCCAAAACAGCTCCCTCCCACTGTCCCTCCACCTCCCCACTTTCCTCCCTGAGCAGTACGGCTGGTGTGGATACACTTTCTGTTGTCTGGTTTTTTCTACGACCCATAGTCCGCCTGCAATTGGTTCCTTCCCCGGAAACCCCCTTGGTTGGTTTTCTGGAAGTCTCCATTGCTCATGTTCTTCAAACTCCTTCTAACTTGGATCTTCTGAGCCTTGCCCTGGCCTGGCCAAGCCCCTCGCTTGCACCCTCCTCACCCGGAGGGCTGGGCGGCTGTCACGGCTCTCAGCCGTTTCCACCCCCTCCACCACAGAAGTCTTGAGCCCCTGGCTCTTCCCTGGGCCTTGGTGGTAAAAGGCTTCTGATCTCTCTGCTGACCCCTGTCCCTCAACCTAGGGGCCTGCGAACCAGTCTGGTTTCCGTGAGGGCAGAGGCAGGACCTTTTGTGCCTTGATAAGAGATTTCAGTTCTGTGCTTTAATTTGTGTCTGGCCCTAATATTATCCCCATTCATACATCTGAGGACACTGAGGCACCAAGAGGGTGACTTGCCTGGGGTCCCAAAGCCAGTAAGTGACAGAGCTGGGATTCAAATCTCACACCTTTTCTGGCCTGGAGCCTCATCCTTAGCTTCTAGAGTGTATTGCAAAGGCCACCTTCTTCCCTTTGTAGGCCCCATGCCATAGACACACAGCTTTCCTGCACAGCCTGGGGATGGAGGCAGGAAAGAGAGGGCTGTGATGTGTCAGGGCTGGGGGACCTGGGGGCTCTGGCGGCCTCCCCTCCACAGACACCATGTGGGGGGGCAGTCTGGGGAACACAGGCCAGGGAGCGTCATTTACAAGGTCACCACAAAGGGGCCATCCAAGCTGCCCTTTGGGGTCATCCCAATCACAGTCCCTGGGCAGTATTAGACTCCAAGGATCTAAACCCTTCGAAATTTGTAGGCCTCCTGGTCTCAACCTGCCTCTAGTCTGGACAGTTTCTTTTTTTTTTTTTTTTTTTTTAAAGATTTTATTTATTTATTTGAGACAGAGAGAATGAGAGAGAGAGCACATGAGAGGGGGGAGGGTCAGAGGGAGAAGCAGACTCCCCGCCGAGCAGGGAGCCCGACGCGGGACTCGATCCCGGGACTCCAGGATCATGACCTGAGCCGAAGGCAGTCGCTTAACCAACTGAGCCACCCAGGCGCCCCAGGACAGTTTCTGAATATATCAGGATGCACTGAGAAAAGTCTTAAGGGTTTATGAGGACTATTTTCTACTGGCAAGAATGCCTCTGAGCCAGACAAGGCTCAGCTGTTGCCCCTGATCCGGCAGGCAAGGCGAGCCCTCACCTGGGCCCCGCTCACCAGCTCCCCTGGCCGGGGCTACTCCTTTTGAAAGGAAAGCATCTGCCATTGGTTGGGGAGCTCGGGTGTCTCAAAAAGTTCCAAAGGTGAAACAGAAAACTTCCCCAGTGCGATTTTCCTATTTGATCTTTTGTCTCATGTGTTCCCCTTGGGGATGAGCAAGAAATACTTGTCTGAATAATTCATAGGCCCCGGGGTAGAAACACGCTGCTTCTTTTCAATAAAAAGGCTGGGTACATGGCGTTGATTATACCTCTTCTGCGATGCTCTAGCAAAAGCACAGAGATCTGAAAAGCTCTTTACAAATCCCTCTTACAATAGAGAGACAAAAAATTAAAAGCCATGTAATATTTTTAATCAAATACACTAATGTTTGGATAATATGTAAAATTATTTATAAAGCTGTACTGAGCTACAAAATGCTCAATAAAAGGAAGGTGAAAAAATCAAGTAGCTGTAATTATGGTAAGGTCTGACTTATTTTTAAAACTGGAAACCAGTAGTCACTTTTGAAAGTGCTGAGCCCCTCGTACATTCTGCCCTATTACTATGAGAAATGGCAAGAGAATGAAGGCTTTGGGATCCTTTTGAGAACATCTGACTTCTTAGGTACAAAACATTACCCTCCTAGCGCTGGATGAGACTCACAGCCCCTCGAGCTGCTTGTTTTCATTTTACAGAAAGGAAACTGAGTGCAGACAGCTTAGGGTCTTTTTCCCCAAGGTTCAAGAGCCAGTGACTGATGGCGCAGGGTCTGTTCCCAGACTCCCTGTCCAGTGCTCGCTCTTCGAATCCCACACTAACCCCTGATTACGGACACCGGGCTCCCAAGGGCTGCGGACACGAAGGCCACCTCAGCTCACTCTAAGGCTCCCTCTTCCTGTGGTTCATTAAATCAGAGATACCCTATCCCTGAGTACGAAGCACAAATCCCGAACCTCAGCCTGGCACGCAGGGGCAGAGAGACAGAGGGCTTTTTAGCAGCAACTCAGACTTTGGTAACTTTTGAGTTTCGATTCAGACCCTCCCAAGAAGGTAACAGGAGACCGCCGGCTTTGTGGGGCAGCTGCTCGATACATGTGCCAAACTCCGTCAGTGCAACGCCGAGAACGCTGCAGGGCGATCAGGTCAGGTGACCCCCACCTGACCGAAGCCGAGGCGGAGGGAGAGCTGACTCCAGGCCAGGCAGGGAGGGGGGCAGCAGGGCAGCCCCAGGCTTCTGGCCTGGGCATCTGGGAGGGTGCAGGTGCATTTCTGGGGAGCCACTGCCCCCATACGCAGAGTGGAAACTAGGTGACTTGCCTCCTCTAAGATGCCCCTACTAGCCAGCAGCCTCGGAGACAAGCTGGAGTCTCCCTGGGGTGTGAACACCCGCCGAGGAGGCTGCTACAAGCAAGGTCCAGGGGACCAGTGACTCCCACCGCCCCTTGCGCAGAACAGGACCACTGGGTACGGCGGCTAAGAGTGAGCACTGCCAACTCCCACGGGCTCCATCTGCATAAACCACACGGGAATGGTGCTGCTGGCCCCATGCAACTCGACAGCCTGGCAGGCTAAGTGCATGGGCCTTCGAAGAGGAAGGGGGTTTAGGGGTCACGAGCTACCTGCTGCTTCCAAGGGGAGCCCCAATCCAGGAGTGGGGTCCTAGCCTGGCTCTGAGACTCACCAGTCGCTGCATGCTCTTCACGTGCGTGGGACTGATGGATAAGGCTTCTTCGTACCACCGCCGGGCTTCATCGAGGTTTCCCCGGAGCTCAGCAACCTGTCCGCGCATGTACAGGACGTTGTGGGACATCGGGAAGAGGTTGGCAGCTTCCTGAGTACAGGCTGTGGCTTCTGCAGGCTTCCCGATGCCAATGTAGACTTCAGCTGTGGGGAGAGAGCAGAAGGCAGATGCTTTCCTGGTTCACTGCCCTTCACAGGCCCTGTGAACGGCTGTGACTCTGGCTGGGGACATTTACAGCCCCCCCATGGGAGTCTGGCAGGAGCGCATCTGGAACACGCAGGGCCCAGAGCCAGCCAATGCCCCAGGCTGAGTGGACCCGCCCACTGTGACACAGGGACTCCAGTCATTCCTGCTGTAGGGCCTCGGAGGGCACACATGTCACCATCCGCCAGAGGGGAGGTAGGCCTGCCTGGCCCTGTCCCCCTCTGAGGACATCCACGCTCAGGGCCCACCCTGGTATCCGGGGCACCTGCCCTCAGCCCTGACAACCGTAAAACCGTAAAGAAGGGGCTGGGATGGGCCCAAGGACAAGTAAGCCAGAGGCACACAGCCCTTCGAGGGCACCAGCCTGTTCTCCTGATGCAAGAAAGTGTACACACGGAGCAGTCCACGGCTTCCATGTTTACCGGCAGGAGATAAAATGGTTGCTCCATCACTCCTACCCTCCAACCAGGCAGGGTTACTGCACCCTGGAGACTATGAACCATTCAACATTGACACAGCCCTCTGAAAACCAAGCTGTCGCTTTCCAAAAAAGCAGGAAAGTGACCTTTCCTCCACTCGCAGGCCTCCGCTCTCTCCCGTGGAGTCCTGAGTTGCGTGGCAGCCCCTGCCTCCCGAAGAGGAGGGATGCTCAGGTGTCACGGGCCTGGCGCTTGGGCCTGTGCTCAGAGTGCTGGGCCCGCGTCTTCAAGGACATCGGACCCCTCTCCTCTTTCCTTGGCCGGATCTGTCAAGACTACTGCCCGAGTCCTCCTCAGGTGGTTGCTGTGCTCTGGGCCCATCGACCCCTTCTCCGTCCCGCGCAGCCCCTGGCTTGTCGGTTCCTGCCTGGACTACTGGCCCTCTGCCTCTGGCACCTACACCTCCAAGTTCCACCCAGAGTAATATTTTATGTATAATATAATGCAGGCCAAAATAGAAACGGTAGGACAACACAATACAAAAGAAATAGAAAAGTTTACTATTTTCCTTGGCAGCACCTCACGAGTTGCCGTCTGGAGGCCACTTTGGAACTGCCTTGACTAGGCCAGGGCCTCCTCGGGCCCCTCACCTGCTGCCTGCCACATGGTCTGTCCCACCCAGCCACTGCCAGGTCAGCCTCCTGAGGTGACTCGTCCTCCCGCCTGCAGAAAAGCGCCGGTTCCTTAAGGCCCCCTGCTTCTGTTCACCCCTCACGCCCTTCAGCCTTCCGTCCAGTGGCCTCCTGGGGGGGCCTCCCCTGACCATCCTACTTAAAGTGCTGTTCCCCACGTCCTCAGCACGACCCTGTTCCTCTCTCTGCTTCCTTGTCCTCCCTAATTCCGACCAACGGGTTCATCTCGTTTATCTCCCGTGCTGGCCACGGGCCCCCTCTAGAAGGCAAGCCATAAGCCACACGAGCGTAGGGACCGTGTTTGTGCTGCTCGCTGCTGTGTTCCCAGGGATGAGAAGCACGCCTGACCCAGTCAGAGCTCAGGAAACAGTTGCTGAATGAATGAATGAATGAACGAACAAATGAATGAACAAATGAATGAACGATAACAGTAACAACAGCAGTAGGTAACGTTCATTCAACACGTGCTTTGCGCCAGGAAGTGCTCTCATGCCTCCCTTCACCTGCACATGAGCCCATGGTACCCAGGTGCACGGGACCACTGCACAGACGAGGAAACAGGTACAGGGAGGCTGAAGAGCTTGTCTCAGGGCCAGCTGGAGGCAGGGCCTGGCTGGAGGCCTGTGGATAGTGGCTCCCCTGTCCCCAAATAACATCCAGCTCCCTCGGCCTGGCATTCGGAGCCCTCGGGGGTGACTGGCTCTCCTGCCCTCACGAGCCTGTGTCCCTCCTGCTCCCCGACACCCCAGGCTCTGCCCTGGGGAGCCAGTGCAGTTTCCACACAGGCTTTGGGTCTCCTGCCTCTTCCGGTGGTGCCAGGACGCCCCAGCCTCCCTCCAGGCCTGCTCCGCAGCCGCCGTCCCCGGCAGCCATCTCTGACCCACGCTTCCCCTCAGAGGGGAGCCCAGCCTCGGCGCTCTCTGATGGCCGTGGCCCTACATGTGCTTTCCTGAGGGATCTGGGGTCCACGCCTGGACAGCAAGCTTTCTATCTCCCCGCCTCCAGCTTCGAGTCCTGAGGCTGTGGCAAGGGCAGGTGTGTATCACATGGCTGTGGAGTGTTAATGCTGCTCATTTTTTTCACCTCAACCCTCCTGGGTGGCCCCTCTCCGGAAGCACCCTCTCCTTCCTGGTGATCATGTTCCCCAATGACTGCCTCCTCAGGCTAGGAGAGAGCCCTGGAGAACTCGGGTCCCGCGCCTGCCGGCTGTTCTTCCAGCCCGTGGGTCCCCTCCTCGACAGGGGGATCCAGCCTCGCCCAGAGATGACGGGCTGGCCCAGGGACCCGTGGAGGGGAGCCCCCCAGGGCCCCCCGGACAGGGAAACGGGCCACTCAAATCCAGCCAAGCCCCACCAGCGATACTGGCTCGTCGTGCCTCCTGTCCTGCAAGGTCCCGCCCCCCAGGTGTTTACTGGGCACCTGTGACACACGGGGACCCTGCAGGAACAGGGCGACACGGATCTGTCCTTCGGTTTGGGCCCTGGCAGAAGCCTGCCCCTCCCGGGAGATGAACACCCTCCTGACGCCACGGCGGGGCCGTCTGCTTCCGTCATGCTGTTCCCAGCCCGCTGGCCAGCCGGCGGCGCGCCCGCTGCGGTTTTGGGTTACCCGAGCGTGCCAGGGACTCGGGAGAGCTGTACAGAATGTTCCTCCCACTGGACACTTGGCTCCTGACTTGCTCCCGTTTTGAGGGTGGGTTTATGGATTTCCACGGTCCCCAGGGCCTGCAGCCGACGGGGTGGGTGACCCCCTGGGCCTCTGCTGTCTAACTCACTATGGAAGAAGGACCAACTTGGGAGTGGGGACCAAATGCTTCTAGAATTTTTATAACAAGATCACGGGGGCGGGGGGGCTTAAGCACTGGCGTGGCAATGTGCCCGTCAGTCCTGTTCTAGGAGGGTCCTCTGTGGGACCACGCGTCTCAGCGAGCACCAGCCACGAGTCTGATATTGCTGCTTCCTTCCTGAGGAATCGATCAGAAAAGACAGGCACTCCGCTGAGTCACGATCATGCAAGTAGCAGCAAGAATCCAGGCCTCCAAGGACTTGTTTTCAGTGGCGCAGAAGTTATAGGAGGAGACCTGTATCGCCGGTAAAGCCGTGCTCCTGATGCAGGGAGGAGGGCAGACAGGTGCAGGGCCTGGCTTCTCCTCCATGTGTCCGTTTGATGCTCAAACACGGCACCATGTGATGTGGTGATTTTCAAACCACCTTCCCCAGGGGAGCCTCTACTTCCAAAGGCCTCTTAAGAGTGGCAGCTTGCCTCCCTCTTGGTTTGGTCCCCCGTCCCAGCCTCTGGGGCACCCCTGGGGACCCCCAGGGCTCTAGGGTGCCCAATTTGTAAGCCAGTGTCCTGAGAACATGGACGGTTGGGTGCCTGCACCTGAGCCGTGTGTGAGGCCTTGGGCAAGGCAGGGCCTGTTCACCTGTCCACCGGGGCCCGATGTCGGCCCGCAGCTCCCCCGGGATAGTGGTGAGGATCGACCGAGGTGGTGCAAGCCAAGCCCAGAGGTAGGTGAAACTGCCGAGGATGGCACTTAGTGGAGCCCTGCCGCCTCCCAGATGGCAGGGACGAGACCGAGGTGCGGGGAGGTAAAACCACTTGGCAGAGCCTGCAGCTCTTTGGGCTGATGGATGTATTTGGAGGTGCAGGGCCAGCCTCCCATTTTACCATGGCTCCTTTGAGATGAGGCTTAGAATAGTCACTCCCTCTTTATGAGGAAATCACATCTTCCCGGGGCACAGAGTCTTAGGCTCCAGGAATAAAACCTTAGTGGTGGGATTCCTGACATCAGTCGAATCATTTGGGGTGCGGTTGAAGAGGACAAGGGAAGGATTATAGAGGCCTCCCAGCATCCCTGAAATCCCCAGAGGGATCTTCTCGCCGAGGCGACACATCTGTCCCTCTAAAATGCAACGAGTCCATGGAGATATTTACTCCGAGCTTATGCTGCGTGGGAAGCCCTCCTTCTTGGGGGTCCACAGCCCAAACAAGGCTCAACACTTTCCCAGAGGAGGGGCTCATGAATGTCTATCCCTGATCCCACAGGGCTGCAGCTCCCACCTTTGTGTTCCCATGGGCCTTCCATAAGCTCTGTCATCCTCTGGATCACATCACCTTTGTTAGGGGACCCCCACCTTTGCTTCTTGTCTCTCTCAGGGGCTCATCTGCCACAGCCAGGCCCCTGGTCCCTCCGCAGCCCGCCCCCAGGTCCCACCTGATTGGTGCATTTGGGAGAGGGGCTGGGGCTGGCTGGGGCTGGCTGACGGCGGCGGGGGGTGGGGGGGTGGGGGCTTCAGAGCCCTCTCTGTCCCAGGCCTTGTCTCTTATTAGACGCCTGCATTCTTGGCTCGCTCTTGAAGGTACATCACTGGGTACTGCCTCTGCAATGGGGAGGCCAGCAGTCTGGGATGGGCGAATCTACCTTGGCCAAGCCACATTCTCTGATTCAACCGCCCTAGTAACTGAGCCTGTCAGTTTGAGCTCCGCTTTCCAGAACTCAGGAGCTAACGAGTATTGTTCATACTTCCCTAAAGCCACCAGAAGATGACCGGCATTGTCTTCTCCCTCTAAACTATGAGCAACTCCCAGCCACAGCCATCTCCGCCTTCCTCAGCACAGGCTCTGGCCTTTAGCAGGTGTTTAAGCCCGGGGTCTGTGGATTAGAGAGTGCTCAGTGAGGGCCGCAGGAGGACCATTTCTGCGGCGCAGGCCCATGAAGAAAGTCGAGGGCCAGGGAAGCAACAGCAGTTTCCCTGACCCTTCACCGGAGGCTAAATTCAACTTAAAAAAATAAGTGAACAAAGGGCCTTGTGAGCTTCTGAAGAGATGTAACAGCCTGTACCAAAGAGAGAGCAAGACGGAGTGAGGCTGGCTCCGGGAACTCAGAGCCCATCGGTCCCCACAAGAACGCAACTGGGTGCTGCAGGGTGGCCTCCGAGAGGTCACTCTTTAAAGAGGTCACGGGAACAGATTCTGGGCTTGTTGCCGGGGCTGCCCGGGGCCATGGACACTTTCTACCTTTCTGAGAGCTCACCCTAAGCTCTGTCTTCTTTGGAATCCCTTGGGTTGTCCTTGTCATTCCGTTGCTGTGACAAATGTTGGAAATAAAATGCCCCTCTCCTCTTGCAAACCTTCAATGGTTCCCAACTGCAGGGGAATGTAACCCAAATATTTTTGCTTAGCGTTCAAAATTAGAGCCCTGCTACCTTCCCACCCCCCACGCCCCATGTTCAGTTCCTGATCTTCCTCCACACCTGTTGGTGCTGTTCCTTTCGCCCCAAATGCCTCCCCTGAATGGCCATCCGCGAAGACCCTCACTCCTCGCTCTAGGCCCCAGCACACCCGCCCCTGCACGCCCCTGGGGAAGCCATCGCTCCCACTCCCGTCCTTCCAATGGCCTGCATGCGCTCTGCGAAGTGTTCACCCCAGTCCACCCTGCCCTGCATGACCTCGTGTGTGGCAGCTTCCCCGCCAGAGGCCGTGCTCCTGGACGGCCCAGCTGTGTCTGCTCTGCCTTTTCCCTGCATCATGCCTTGTGCAGAGGGCCTTCTGAAATCATTGGCTGAACCATCTCAGGACGCTATCTGAAAGGGCTAAGCTCTGCTGTGTAGGCCTGAGGACTGTTTCTTCCTCAAGGGGAAGAGGTGTTCCTGATTGGGGAAGCCAGTGCTGGATGCCCCACAGTCCCACACAAGTCCGGTTTCCTCGTTCACTCATTCTTCTAACACTTGTCAAGCACCCACTCCACGCCAGCTGCAAGGTTGAGAGGTGGCTCCCAACGTGCCTGCCCTGGGCTCAGGACTGTGCACTGTGCAAAGGTGCTGGGCAGAGTGGGGCTGAAACTGAGTCTGGACTCTGCTGACAGGCTGTGTGCCTGGTGCAGGGCTGCGCCTGCCCAGAGGGAGGCAAAGGGGCTTCTCACACAGGTGAGAACTAGCCTTCAGCTAGTTAAGCCTGCTCCCCGGGGGTTGGTCTACCCAGAGGGGACACCTATTTTGAAGCTCATACAAAGGAGTGGCAGTAAATGCTAGAGGCAGCCTGAGGGCTGTACCCATACGGGAGCTGTCAGATCTTCCATTCCACCTGAGGTCTGGCAGACAGGGATGAAGGAAAAGACCCGTGTGCTCCCCAGTCTTACAGGTGAGGCCTGCAGGCAGGCAGGGAGCAAGGCCAGCAGACTCCCTGAATCTTTAAAACCATTTCCTTTACCCCAAACCCTGTTTCCCTAACTTGTGCTTGGAAAACAAACCTTAGCAGCTTGGTTCTGGGATAGCCCCTGCCCATGGGGGTGCTGAGGAGTCCCCAGGGTGAGCACAGGGTACCTTCCAGAAGCAGCAGGTCCTCCCAGAGCACACCGCCCATGTGCTTTCATGAATTCACTCTCATATAAAAATAAGCATGAGGGCCTGGATGAGCTGCCTTCATCCTTCTAAGTCAGGAAGGCCTAGGGGAGGGGGCTGCATCCTTATCAGCTCTGTCTAGAACTCTTTACTTTTTCTTTGTGTGGGGAAGGTTGGAAGTGACAGAAGGCAGTGGTTTTGTTTGCATGTGAGCTTCTCTGGCCCAGGCCCCAAGCTGGGCCCTTTGTCCCCGTGATGAACACAGCCCAGGTCCTTTCCTCAATGAAGGCCTGGCCAAACACCTCTGTCAGGATCTTGGCTGCGCGATTGACACTTATTTCTGAGTTTCCGAGTGGTGGCGTCCACCTGTCCAGAGGGACGCCTTCCCCAGGGGCTTGGTGGGGTGGTGGGGCTAGCTTCCTATCCTCTAGCTGCATTTGGGAGACACTTGATCCCCTCCAGGCCCTGGCCCAGCTGTTCTCCTGATGCCTCAATCCTTCCCCATAAGCCCTCCACCCCTTTGGCTGACCTTGACTCTTCATTCAAAGGGAAAAGAGAAGCCAGCCTCTTCTTGCCACCGAATTGACAAGCGAATTGTTGTCCTCTGTGCCCATCCATTCTGCTCCCCTTCGGCTGTAACTGAGGTCAATCCGTCTGCCTGTGCCCTGGACCCCAGCACTCTCCTGCTCTCCTCAGGGATTCACACCTTCACATATCCTCTCTCTCTCTTTTGGACGAGGAGGATCTCAGTTCGGATGTGATCGGCCCAGCGGCCATCAACATGCTTCTGTGTCAGCCAGTGAAGCCCCAGCTACCCCTCATTTCTCCCCTCTGCTGCACAGGGGTCCTTCCTGTGAGGACTACGCACCCCCTGCCTTGTCTTCCTCACCTGCCAGCGCCCTGTAGCCACATCGGTATGCTCCATCCCCAGCACGTCCCCACAGCCTCACTGTCACGGCCACCAACAACTCCCAGGCACCAGGTCCAACGAGGGCTTTTGTCTGCGCCCATTCGACCTCCCAGCAGCACTTCCTACCAGCCACGTCCTCCTTAATAACAGTGATTTTTACGAATTATCAAGTGCTTGCTACCCACTGAGCACTCCGAATGCCTTACCTGGTGTAACCGTCACAACTGCCCTCATTTCACTGGGGAGCAAACCAGGGCTCACAGGGAGGAGCGAGAACCTGCCCTGCTCACACTGCTGGGCCAAGGTGACACGCGGATTTGCACAAGTCTGACTGTGCCACACACAGGGGAAGGAAACCCCTCTGGCTCCCACAACGCCCCTCTCCTGTTTCCCTCCTGCCTGACTACCCCCTTTCCCTCACTTTGGCTTTCCCCCATCCTGCCCAAATTTTAAATGTGGAAGGGGCTCGGTCCTGGTCCTTTCCCTTCTCCGGGGACATTCTCCTCCTAGGCCTTCTCATCATACCCCTGGGCATTAAATCCTTCCTCCCCAGTGTCTGTTTCTAGCCCAAATCTGAAACGAGGCTGGACTATCCAGCTGCCTGCTTGCTGTCTTCACTCGCATGTCCGCGGGCACCGGACACTTCCAAGTTCAAACATGACTCTGGCTTCCCTTCCTCCCCGACTCCAACACGTCGGTCCCTCCCCACCTGCTTCCCTTTGCAGCAACGGAGTCACCAGCGGCTCACAATGACTCAGGCCCCGAACACAGGATTCTTCCCCACGCCCCCAACATCGCACCCACGGGGAGTCCGGTTCCAGCTCCACAGTGCATCTCAGAGCCCACTTCCCTCCGCCTCCGACACCGAGCTGCCCCCAGACTCCGCTCTTTCTGTTTCCACTTTTGCCGCTTCCATTCCATTCTCTACGTTTAGCCAAAGTGGTCTTTTCAAAACCTGTCTGACCCTTTTACTCTCCTGCTGGAAGTTCATCAGTGGCTTTTTAATGCTTTTAGGATTAAGTTAAAGACCTGAGCATGGCTACCAGGGGCCCTGTCATTTCTCCAACACTCTCTAGCACGGTCTGCAGGCCTCCCCACCACGGTCCCGACCACCGCCAATCCCTCCTCAGGCCTCCGCCCCCCATGCTCAGACCCCCGCTCCCCCCCCCACCCCCGCTCCGGGCCGGGGAGGAGGAGGAGGACCTCTGGCACCAGTTCCCCCAGGGGACCACGCTTCCCCTTCATGGCACGTGGCACCATGAGAATGAAGTGCTTCTTCTAATTGCTTTGTTTCACACCTGTAAACTCCATCAAGGCAGATGACCCCTGACTCTTGAGCCTCGCTCCCATGGTGGCTCATAAACAACGTGCTCGAAGACACTCTGCTGACCGCCCGAGTGCCCACCCTGGGTTACAGCTGGGGTGCCGGGGCCACATTGGCTGGCTCTGAGTCTGGCTCCTCCACTTATTAGCCATGTCATATTACGCAAGAGACTTGACAGCTATGTGTATCAGTTTCTTCATCTGTAAAGTGGGGTAGATAACGTATTAATACCTCACAGGGCCAAAACAAATTAAGACATCTAAAGTCCTTGGAAAAAAGTCTGACATATGGACGGTGCTCGATAAAGGTGCAGACCATTAATCAACCCCCCCCAGGGCAGGAGCAGGGGGGTTTTGCTTAATCTAGATCGGCCCTGAATGAGGCAGGGCTGACCTCCGGGGAACTGAGAGTTCCCTCCTACAGGGGCTCCCTGTGCAGTGACCCACGCACCATCTGTCTGGGTGCGGCCTTCATCTCTTCTGGGGGCCTGGCCACAGGATGACCCCTCCACCCTGCTGATGCGGCCTCTGGGAGGCTGGGAGGAGCCTGGGAGGGGGGAGGGGGGGAATGGGAGAGACCGGGCCAGGGCCAGGGCCAGGGAATTCGTGAGAGTATCATGGCTTTAAATTTGTAGCAGAAATCAGAAAATCTGATTTTGCACATCTAAGAATAGCCGTTGGTTTCAACTGTGAGAGTGCCAAAGTGAAAGCTATAATCATTAGTACGTAACAAGCAGAAATTAACCACCTACCGCAAAGTCATTTTTAGCTGCCATCCCAATGTGGAAATTAAAAGATGGGCACCAAAAAGCTGCCTGGCTTGGCAAAGGCTCTGGTTCAACCCGGAATATCTGTGAATGTCTGACTCTCCGATGGCCAACCATGAGGTCTGCATCCTAAGGAAGTTGTATGGCTCCTAGGGAGATGGGTTTTGTACTACAATAAACATCAAATGTTCTAAGGCAGCCCCCCGACTCTGACTCCTTCCCCAGTAAGACCCCAGAGGCACTTATTTCTATCTGGCCTGGGTTTCCCTCCTGCAAAATGGAGGAGATAACCCCTTCTGACCTTCTTTATAAGACGGTGTATATACCAATGGCCCCAGAAGTTACTTGGAATTTCAGGAAAGGAGACCGTAAAAATAGGTAAATGTCATGTGAAGCCCAGATGCCATAAAGAAAAGATTGATAAATGTATTTTTTAAAGACCGGCCAAAAAAAAAAAAAAGAGACAAAACCACTAACAAAATAAAAACAGAAGAAAATATTTATAGCTCATTCACAGACACAAGGCAAATTTCTTTGGCACATAATAAATGCTTACAAATAAAAAAGGAAAGCTCAGTGTCTAAGAAGATAAATGAGCAGAAGCCATGAACAGACAATTGAAATACCATTTTTCACTGATCAGACTGGCAGAGATCTAGGAGTCTGCGAATCCGCTGTGTGGACAAGGATGTAAGAAAATGGGCATTCGCACATTGTTGGCTGGGCTGTAAACTGGTACTATTCTATGGAAGCCAATGTGACAAAATTTATCACAATTAAAGAGAACACACCCTTTGATCCATCAATTCCATTTTTAGGAATTTATCTTATATGCAATATATAGAAGGATACTTACTGATACATTGTCTGTAATGGCAAAATATTAGAAATAATCTAAATGTCAGTCAGTGGAGTACTGGTTAAATTATGGTAAATTCATACAATGGATTTATACTATGCGGCCGGCAAAAACTCTGAGTCAGCGTTAGGTACGCCGACAAGCAATGATCACCCAGTGTGTGTGATAGATAGCAGGGGCTGCTGGGGGTGACGGTGGCTGAGGCTCAGGGGCAGGATGGAGACTTTTCACTCTGATCCTTTGTACCCTTTCAATTGTGTACCATATGCAGGTACTACTATTTATTCAAAAATAACTTAAATACAACTGTTACATAGGTCCCAACAAACTAAGGAACAAAACAGACACATCCCATGCTGGTCAGCCACCAGGTGTCCTGGTGAAGAGCCCGAGACACTGGAGCCAGAAGCATCCAGGATAGGAGGAGGAGGCACAGAGGGAAGGGTGTGCCCAGGGAGCGGGGCCCACCACTCAGGAATGGGGGGGCCTTGTGTGTCAAACATCATTCGTCTTTCTGGATCCGTGCTCCCTGCTGGGCCACTGGCCCACTCCCTCACAGAGCGGCCGGAGGGTCAACGTCCAGTTCATGATCTCTTTGCCATTCAAATGGACATACCAGTGGCCCAGGGGCCTGCTCATAAAACGGGCTGGAAGTCAAAGGTGGTCTCAGGGTGACGTCACCTGCAAGCCTCAAATCTGGGGCCACCTCACCATGGGCTCTTGTCATGAGCTCCCACTAGACTCAGCTCACCAGGGAAAACAACCAAGAGAGAAGAGACGCACGAATGCCACGAAACACCATGGCCTGGGGTGTTAGGCCTTGATCTTTGGAAGTTTCTTCCAAAGCTTGCAAAATTTACAGAATCTGGCCATCCTGCTAGATCTAGTGATGGAACCCTAAATTGTCCAAAAGTCGGGGGCGGGGGGGTCACTGTTATTTTGCCCCTTGGAGCGTCAGAGCTCAAACCACAGGTGGCAAAACCTTACAGTCCAGGGGACGCTGTCTGTTTTCTGAGTTCGTTCTGAATTTACCTCTTCAAAGACCATATGAGTATATGATACGATTCTAAATCTTGACTTAAACCAAGTCATTGCTTTGAAGGAGTCCATATGGTACAGATCCTCTACAGATTCTAATTTACTCAGTTCCTTCGTATAACAAAAGTACCCTGCGTTTTCTGTCCAGAGTTTATAAGGCAGGTTTGGTGTTCGTTTTCCATAGTTCAATCCCACCAACGTATAGAAGGTTAAAAGCCACGCCCACTAACTAACAACGAGAGCTTTATTCTGTGCTACAGGCTATGCCAGGGAGAAGTGGGTATCACACGATTATGTCCAAATTCAAGGACAGCTCCAAACTGCATCCTAGCTCTCCAGTTCTTCAGTGTCCTAATCAGCGGCTACAAAATTTCCTCCCAAGAGTCATGGGGGAAACACACAAAGGAACAGAGCCTGGATAACTGAATAAGGGGCAGCAAGCCAGCAGGAGAAACTGTCCTGGAACTTAGTGACCCTCACTCAGGTCACTGACTTTTCCAAAAACAGGGGAAGAGGAGCAATGCCTTTGAGGTTAAGGAAGTTCATTCCAGCCTCGAAGGACTGCCTTCAGCCCTGCTGGTTTTATTTATTTATTTTTTTAAGACGTTGGCCCTTCAAAATCTTGATTTCAGTTCCAACTGGAAAGACCCCTTGGCCCCTGACACTGGCCCTGCAGGGTCAGCCGGTCTCTCCTGGCCCAGACGCTGCAGCCTTCTCAGGCTTCTCTCTGTGTTCTCTGCAGTCACTGCTCGTGAGGGCGACCGAACGGGACAGGCGCCAGGCCCTCGAGCAGGGACTGAGCTTGTCTGCGGCGGCGCAGGGCATGGACGGCAGGGCATTCCCGCTGTCCCCGCGCCCCGGCTCATCTGGGACCCAGCGAGAGGCCACATGCCGGCAAGTGTCTGCGCCGGAAGAACAATCGGCACATTCATGAATCATCCCTCTTTTATGCTTCTGCTTAGAAGAATGTCATTTGTTAATTTATGGCTTCATTAAAGATGCCAACACAGAGGAGGCTGGCTGAGCGGGGCTCGGTGACACGCCAAAGCCAGGTAAACCCGACCATGTTTTCATACACCAAGGTCTGCCAGTGGTTCCAAACGAGGCTGAACATCACACAGTTAGCTTTGGCAAGAGAAAGGAGTAAATAGATGGTGGCTAACAAGCACTTTCCCCAGCCAAACCTGGGCTTCTACTGTGCACCCTGAGGGTCCGGCCTGGGAAGGCCCAGGTGGCGTCTTGCAGACCCAGTGCTAAAGCTCGAGGAACAGAAGTTACGGATCGTACAGAAACACGCGCACGTCAGTAAATCAGCAGCCACCATTTGCCCTGAGCCTCTGCGCAGTGGGCCGCCCTCCGCCACACTGCCTGCGTGTGGGACGTATTGTGGGCCTTCAGCCCGGCAGCAGCACCACGTGAAGCTGGGGGACGGGCAGTCCTCTCTGCTCCCTGGGCTGGTTTCCAGTTCGGCGGTGCTCCCCGCTCTGCGGGGCAACAGGAGTGCTGGGGGGGGCGGGGCAGGGCAGGGACATCGAAAGCACTGCCCCTTCCCTGGGTTCGATGAAGACCTCTGAGCCATCGACACACGTGTCCCCTCGCCCAGGGACTCTAGAGGTCACTGCCAGGATGCGCCAGGCACCGTGCTCGTCAACCCTAGGAGGTGGGGGCTACTACCGCCCCCGCCACAGATGAGGAAGCCAGGCTGAGGTGAAGCGATTAGCTCCTGTCTACACAGCTGGCAGAGTAGGGGACTTCCAGACTTCTGAGGCTGGGACACCCTGCCTTGCTGTCCCTGCAAAGGAAGCCTGGGTGTCTGTCGCTCTCCGGCTCCTGCTGTGGCACAAAGCCCGCATCGCGCCCAGCGACCTCCCCAGGCCCCTCAGACGCCCATCAGATCATCTCCACCCCACGGATGCCTGCTCTGCACCAGGTTCTGGGGAGCGATGGGGAGACACAGAGAAACTCATGGTTCCTGCAGAGCAGTAGTGACATTTTGGCACATGACTGCAAAGGCTTTGATTTCTCGAAACCCCTCCAGAAAGGGGTTGTAGGCTAAACAGGCAAGTGCCCACAGGACCCTCCGGCGTCCGGCGCAGCGGTGGGGGTGGGGGTGGGGGTGGGGGTGGGGCAGTACCTGCATGGAGCCAGATCTGTGCCAGCGTCATCCAGGGGTGTAGCGGGCCCTGCTTGGGGGCGCTGCTCTGCAGAGACGAGGCCACTTCTGACAGTGCCTGTTCCACTCTGGAGGCCGCCACGGACGTGGCGTGGACAGAGCCTGTGGGGGGGGGGGGATTCGAGAAGACGGCATCAGAAGTAAAAGGACGGACCCATGCGACCAGCCATCCACCCGCCCCTTCCCACACACAGACACGAGTTCAAGACGAACACACACTCCTTCCCCCATGATGCTTCCAAGTTGTATGTCCATAAAGAAATACAGACAATCATTACGGCCTTGAACGGGAGTTTCCATCCTGCGCTCGAGCTAATGTTTTAGTCAACAACCAGAGCACATGCTGTGGGAGGTGCTCCATCCGGGAGCTCAGTCTCAGCGCGAGTGTTGGGGCAGGAGAGGGGTAGAGCTGGACACACGGCCGTGACGCTCATGCGGAAACGTGGCACGAATGAAGGGCTACAAAGGCAAGTGACACAGCACGCTGGCTGGGCCTAAGTCTAGAAGCCATCTGGGGGGCAGGGGGAGGAGTCATCCTCGCCTCCTGGGGACAGAGGAGACCATTCTCAAGACAAACCCAGCAACCTGCCATTCCTCTCCCTGGCCTTCGAGAGCTGGCCAACACCCCTAGATTTGGAAGCACGTTCTAGGACATGACCTAAGGATAGGAGGAAGAGCACGTTGGCCCTACGTACAAGCAGATGTCCATTGTCAAGGTTGCACTAAGGGAGGATGGGCTAGAGCAAAGGCACCTGGGCTCAGGAGGGGTACCCGTCTGCCTCGGGGGCAAAGCTCGTTGTCCTAAGCGGCTAAGGAGAGGAGCAGACCAAGCACATCCTCTAGTCAAAGGAAGCTGGTAAAGGAACTTCTATTCAGAAATCAAATGACTCATTCCTCGTCCTGCTGCCCTTCCACGGGGTCCTGGTGGCTGCAGTGCACTCCCTCCACAGGGGGCTGGCTCCTCACCTCTCCCCCGCACGCTCCCTCTTGGAGGTGTGGCCTCAGAGCTGAGAGCAGGCGTCTCAGTCATTTCAAACTGCAAACTGTTGATAGTTATGTCATTGGCCGCATTCTTTCATTTTTAATTCATCAACAAGCGTAACATGGAGAGAGACGTTCCGACATCGTGAGTGGTAACTCTCGACTTATTGTAAGGTTTCAAGTAGTGATCATCTATAAAGACAAATGCTGACCACTCCAATGAACCCAGCTGGTTATACTCTGGGTAAGACAAAATTGTGCGCATAAAAATAATTTCTGTTGGGGCTTTGAGATGCGCCACAATTTATTCATTTTGAGAGTATTTGCAGCAAGAGGCTGGCCATCCATATTGTGCTTTGACTGTTCCAACATGAAGGAAACATGGGTACCTCTAAATACACTCAGATCCTTCAGCGGGGGTTTGGTGGAGGGGGCTCACGGGAGGCAGACGGAAACCAGACTGGGAATCTGCCTTCTGTGGATAATCCACACAGAGCACCCACGAGGACGAGCGAGAGGAGAGCGCCTCTGGGGATGGACAGTGAGTCCTGCAGAGGGAACCAGGACACACAGGAGGAGGAACCGGAGGCCGAGTTAAAACACGCCAGTCGATGCCATTATGATCCAGAACTCACGAAGCTCAGCTAAGGACTGACCCTTGCTTAGACAAAGTGTGTCTGACTACTTAAAAAAAAAAAAAAAATCAAAACAGCAAAATGATCAGACTGCTGTTGATTATTTTGGTCTTGTTTTGTTTTGGACTTTCCATGGAAAAGAAATATTTTAACTTTGAGAACAAGGATTTGATACAGTTTTCCTGAGAACTTTAGTAGCAACTGTCAGCTAAATAAACAAGGTTGCTGTATATTCTGATGTCACCACGCTGGCTCGCCTTCTCATCGCCTGCCTTGAACAGTGGTTCTCAACCTTGGCTTCGGGTCAGAATTCCTTGGGGACTTAAAAGACCATGATGTCATAGCTGGCCCCAGGCGAACCGCATCACTAACTCTAGGGGGGAGGGCAGGCCTCTTGCTAATCGCCTAGGTGATCCCGCTCTGTGGTTGGGAGACCCATCCACCTGGAGAGACAGAAAGCAGTTTTTACTAACATTTGGTCAAGAAAAGCCTGCAGGAATATTCTACACATGCCAGGCAGGGAGCATGAGCTCCCCTGCTTCCCTGCAGCCCAAGACCCTGGGGAACAGAGTTCCAGGAAGATCTTGTTCTTTAGAACACTGATTCTCAATTCTCCTGGTCTCAGGATCCTTTTATAGACTCTGCAGAGTCCCTGAGACCCCTGCCAGAGATTTTGCTTCCATGGGTTATATCTATTGATGTTTTTGCCACCTTGGAAATCAAAACTGAGAAATGCTTAAAATACCTCGCCATTAATTCATTTGCAACTAACAATAATAAACAAATACTGAAGAAAAAGTCAACCCGTTTTCTCCTAGGTTCTATGGGTCCTTTGCTACGAGGACCTGTGACTTTTGGAGGGGCTAATTTTGGTTTTTGGATTCACTATTTGGTCTGCAAACAAATTAATCAGAACCACTGTTAAAGTCCCTTCTCTTCGTGATAGCTATACACAACTAAATTAACTAATTATTCACATAATAACATGGTTCCCTGTGAATAAGGTCTGGCAAACGATGACAGTAGTGATTATCAGTTTTAGCGAACATAGCATGGCAGGTTTCAGGCAGTCCAATGAGCACTTTACGTATATATTTCGCTTAACCTTTAAACAATTCTGTGAGGCAACTAACGATGTTACTGCATGCTTTAGACAACAAAACTGAGATTTAATGAGCTTATGAATTTGTCCAAAGTCATACAGCCAGTGGGTGGCAAAAGTAGGACTCGAACAGCAGTCTAACTCCGAATCTAGCCTCCACATCCAGCTCCCGTACCACCTCCTCCAGAAAGGCTGCCGTGAGCCTTCCGTTTCTTCTCCCTGTCACTCCCCTGTAAGAAGGTGGTGGGCCTTGGGTCCTCAGTGCTCCTCCAGCTCCCTGCGGGTACGGCTATCCACTGCACAGACCACACCGTTTTCTGTTAACGTCACTGTCTCTCCTCTTAGACTGTGGTTCTAGAAGACAGGAGGCAGGCCCCACATTGAGGTGCTTTCAGGGGCTGACCATGCCAGGCCCATGAGAGCTACCAGGTAAAGGCTTGCAGAATGAATGAGTACTGTAGACAGACATGTCACTGTCTGAAATCTGGAAGAGAGTGGTCGGTCCCCTCTTTTGGAGGCATGTGTGTGTGCTCTACTCCCCGGGCCTAACAATGACTCAGAGGCCAGAACCTTCATTGTCTCAAAGGGCTTCTCCGCGTGGCTGTCCTCACCTCCAACCGCCCGGACTGCAAATGACTGTGGCACATAGTAGCTTAAACACTGCACCTCACTCCGTGACTTTCCCCCGTCTCTAATATAACTACACCATTTAAATATGGAGGGGAACTGCGGGTTTCCCTCTTAGTCGATCCCTTTTAACACACGCTTCGCAAGGGCAGAGACCCTTCATGTTCTAAACTAGGGACAGATATTAGAGCATTCGGGTATTTGCTAACAATAGCAGGTGACTAATAATAAGGGCCACATTACTGAAGAGTTAACGTCTACTATTCCTGGCAATAATACAATAAGTCAAATTCTTCCATAGGATTAGAATTTGGAGGAAAAAAATAAACATCATTATGAATCAGAATGGATATATCTGATAAAAACAAAGCAAAAACAAAAACAGCCTGTAAGTGACTGTCTCATAGGACTGAAATGTTAAGTGCCAAAATAGATACTTTACCAAAATAGATTTTGATTTATGTAGGTACACAACTAGAAATGCTAGTTCTAACCAACATTTGTTTTTTAAAGCAACCCTTGTCTTTCTCACCAAAGCAAATGTATCCCTACAGTGTACGTGGGGATGGAAGGGATTATTACCCTAAGGGAAATGGACAAATTGAGGCTTAAAAAAGGAATCAGAGGGAGGAATATAAGATATATTTCTAATTTGAAATCCAAGACTCTGGAGGAATGAGCTTCCACATAATCAGGTTCAACAGGTAAGCCGGGGAGAGTGCCCGGCTGTTGAGCATCTCTTATTTACCACATTAATTCGAGATGTGCTTATCACTGTCATAACCCTGCAGGCCGAGCAGGGCTGTGCTCTCCCAGGGCCCTCAGCCACAGGGCACAGAGGCTCTGCAAAGCCACTGCAAAGCAACTGAACCGAGAGCTGGTGCAGGTGGCAGAGAGCGCGCCCGGCAATCTGGTCCAGGTTCTGTGACCTAATTGTCCAAATGGTCCAGGGGGCAGCAGATGCCCTGGAGCTGAGCAGATCCACATCTCCCCAAGTCAACTGCTTTCTCTTCTCTGCTACCCAGATGCCCTAAAGAAAATGTTATCTTGGACACCTGATCCAAAGGCAAAGTGCTACCTGAAGAACTGTTCAGATTCCTACATCCAGGGTTTTCGTCTGGAGGGGTGGGGGAGGACGGGAAGGCAATAGAGAGGACCTGGGGACTGCAGTGGACAGGCAGCTCCCCACGGCTGAGAGGACCCAGAACCAAGGCCACTGACCTCAGGAAGCCGTGAGTCCGAGCTCTGAACCCCTCCCGAGGTTTTCTGACCCAGGCTGTTGTATGTGCTGAAGCCTGTTGAGAAACCCCGAGGCAAATGGGACACCAGGAGCAGCCAGCTCAGATTGCTGGTACAGCCGGAGCCTTCCCAAAAATCCTCTCTCCAAAGCATGCTACCCCTGTGGCCGACCCCACACGGACCTCCGAGGGCGCAATCGCATGTGAACCCCATCTCACCATTCAAAGGGATCTCAGAGGCCACAACCTTGTTAGACACAAGGCGTAAGACATGGCCTGGCTACTTTCACAAGCATGGTCACTGGATGCATGGCCTCTATTTATAGTCTAGCTGTCCTTCGGACTGTTCCGGTGGCACTGGGTAATCGGCTCTCGTCTGAAGGGAGTTCACCTCCCTCTCCCCTCGCAGCTTCCCAGCGTGTCGTACCTAGACTAGATCTTAGATCAATCTCTGCCCACCTGGTGCCTGGGCAGGTGTCAGCGTCCAGGCACAAGGGACAAGTGTTACATGATGTGCAACGAATATCCTTCACTGCACATCTCACATGAGTTTGCTTGGGATTTGGGCTGCTCTTGGCTTCCCAGCCCCAGCATTAACTCAGATGCCTGGTGTGCACGAATATGGAATGATGGAGCACGTGGCCATGCCCCAAGTCCCCTCTCTCTGCTGGGCTCCCACCTTCTCCCTGGCTAATCCCACAGCAGCAGTTACCTGTGCTCCCCACGTTCTTCGGAAAAGAAACAGAGCCGCTCCATAACCCCCTCCCCTCCCCGGCTGATGAACCTCCGGACTTATTGCCCCTCAGTTCTGAAATGATTCCAGATTATCTGTCACTAGACTTTATTCGGCTCTCAGTTCTGAGAAGCTGTGCCCCCCAGACCATTCAAACAGGGAAGGAAGAGGCAGCAGGTCCACCTCTTCGGGACCCCGAATACTGAACAGCAATCGGAATGACTAAGCATTCTTGCTAGAGAGCTCTGCTTACAGTTTTTCATTTTTAACAGGAAAAGAACGTCTGCTTCTCGAGACAGGGCTTGAAAGTACAATCAGTCCGATGCTCCAGACTGCAGGCAGCCCGGTGACCCTCTCTCACCTGCCGCCTGCGCTCGAAGAACCAGAACGTCCCCGGGGCTGCAGGAGGCAGCAGCTCGGGAGCCAGCGAGGACGGTCCACTCTCACATCAAGCCCCAAGCTAGGCACATTGTCTCTATACTTTCTTTTTGGTTTTAACCGTTAAACATTTTGCTCCCCCCCCCCCCCCCCCGGATGTTAGGGCAATTCCCATCTTTGCTGGAGGCAGTCCTGCTTCTCTGAGGAGGCGGACTTGGGCTGGGGGGCGCTCCTCCCTGCTCTCTGAGGCGGTCTGCCAGTGTAATGGGGGCGTGGGTCCCCAGCGCCTGGCAGGTGCCCGCCGTTCCCGCCCGATCCCCACGGACAATGAGGCCTCTCCTGCTTGCGGGTTCCTCTGATGAATAACTTTGGTCCTCGTTCTAGGAGCTACTTCCCTTTTTCACGGAGTGGGAAAGAGATTAAGACAGCCAAGTAAATCAGGACAGCCAAACCCACGGTCTCAAGACGAGATCACAATTTCCATGTGACTTTAACAGACTATCAAGCACATGGAACCTGACAGGATGTGTCTTCTCCTGAAGGGGGGAAAGCTTTAGGGAAGGAGCACCACTAAGGCGGTCGGGGAGGGGGGCGGAGACTGGGGTTTAGGGCCACCAGTGGGCATGCGGGGGTGGCCTGGCATGCTGCTGACGGGTGTTGGCAGGGCCAGGTGGGCACACGGGAAGCGTGGCGGGAAGCCGTTCACAAGCATGCGGGAAGATGCTAGCTGTTGGAGTGAGCTGAGCCCCGGCTCTGGGCTGGAGACAGTACCTTCTGGAGGACTACACCAGGCAGATGCTTTCATTTCCATTAGAAACCCTCCCTGTTGCATATTCATGAGGCTGTGTGTCTGGACTCAAGTGCCTGGGGAAGGCTAAGTTTGTCTTTGAATGCAGCTTCTGGGAAAAGCCTCCCCAGTCTGGGTGACAGTCTCATTACTGGACACACACTCCTTAACTTCCATCTGCGTGCTATTTATTATTGACTCGTCAATCTCCTACTAAAGTTCTCTTCAATCTCGTTTAAAGAAAGACACCACAGAACTAATTGGGGAGAATTAATTTTAATTTCATTAAAATAGCAAGAAAAGGCTCATCCTCGAATCATTAGGGCTGAATTTTTTTAACTGCCACCCCTCAAGAGCAGTGGGGTCATCACTGGAGTAACGTTTTCATATACAGATTCTAAAAACTTGACTTTATTCTGTTAAGCAGGAGCAGAGGGTGAAATGTACACTCCACTGACTAGTCATTTCCTGACCGTGAGATACATTTTTAAATGTCAGAAAATGCAAACTCAATAATGAAATGCTAGCCAAAAGAGGAAAAAGACGACCTTGAATTTGTTCCTCAACCGTATTTCATTTGAGAGGTGTGTTTTGTCATGAATCTGCTTATTCTCTTCCCCAGGGTTACTCGCTCCTAAAGAGAGCAGCAGTTTTCCCTATCACTGGATAGAAGAAACCGAGCCAAGAACCCAAGTCGGCATTCCTGATTTTAGCACCTTCCTGGAGAGGCGAATAAAATGTCAACACGCGTTTTCCTCCAAGGTAATGACTGCGAGAGCGCTCAAGAGTGGGGGCACCTGGGGTCCCCAGGTCTAAGGAGTGGAGAGCGCGTCCCAATAGGGCTCCTCCACCTGGCGGCCACCTCCCTGCGGGGGGCCACAGCTGCCCTCAGGCACTCAGGAGGGGGCACCTGACCCAGGCTCGGAGATCAGGATGAGCTCCTGGCATACCATAAAGGCGTGCATGAACAGAATTAGTAGACTGACATCCTTACAGGTAGGGAAGCTAAGGTGCGGGGAGAGTAACTGAGTTGCCTGGGTTCTTCTGCCGAACTGGTCCTTGAACCTAGCTTTCTTGACAGTGGAGAGCTGGGGTGGTTTCCATGGAAGATAACTAAGTCCCTTGTATAAATGCATCAAGCCTCACTGTAACTAATGAGGGCTGCCTGAGGATTTTAATGTTACCCTACTTTCTGAAAAATCAAATCTTTTTAATGTATCTGAGGAGCCTGATTTGAAAGAACCCTGGCAGTGAAACTTTTTTTTTTTTTTCCTGAAGAACCCTAATATGATGAAAATACCAAACATATCTCTTCTACTACGGACTTTTATTCATTTAAAAATATTTTATTTGTATGGACACTTTTAAAAGCCAGAAATAAAGTCACATCTAAGCTGAGCTGGATTTCAGAGGGAGGAAGTCATCTCCCTGAGAGGAATATTTGCTGTAAGCAGTAAAGGCTCAGATCATTCCAATGCCCTGGATCACTATATACATTAGCATTTCTCAAAATGCAGCCCCTGGAACATGGATTCCATAGGGTGCGAAAATGATGAAATTAGCTGGGGAACAAGGGGTCAAGCTTCAGAGCCTTGACTTTTTTAAACTGCAGGACTTCTCAGAGCCTTTAATGCGCCAATATGCACTGTCAGTCTCTAAGAGGGAGATGCAATATTGCTCAAAAATATTTGACCGCAGAGAATCAGCAGTCTAGGAAACATCCTTGGAAAAATAACTCACTCATGCCTCCTTAAAAGAACACCATCGAAAGTATTAGTCCTACGCCCGGGGAACTACTTAGTCTCCTTTCAGTTTGGGTAGATGCAGGTTATATGTCATGATGTCTGTTTCGCCTTTTTTAAGGAAAATTAATTATTAGAGTTGCTTTTCTACATAGCAATAACGTTTGAACTGGAAAAAAAATTTAAGGTTCAACTGGTTCCCTCTACCCCAAATTCACAGATGACCTGCACTGGGGAGGCTGAGTGTCTCACACTTCCAATCAGCGCCAGTGGGGCTGCGGCCAATCCACCGCATGCCTGACTTGGACTTCTTTCCTGCACTGCCTCCTTCTGTAGTCCCTCCCAGAGAAGTACCGCCTCCCCAGTGCTTAAATCCAGGCTGCGGGGGAGTGGGAGGAGGTGGGGGGATGGGGCTGGGAGGGGTAGAGTGTGTGTAGGGGGGATGCGTTAGCATCTCAGGAGACATGGGCGCCAGGTGGCAGAGTGAGCAAGCAGGTGTCAGCTTCACATCCACGTCATCTCAGCATTCCCCACGATGGACAACTACAACACACGTTCCATGGTGGAGGGAAGCGTGATTCTGGAGACCCTCAGAAAGGTTAATAGATAGATTGGTAAACTACTTACTAACTGAAAAAAGGGAGGGAAAACCATGAAAGTATACTTCTGGAGAGTTGCCTTGGAACAACAAATCAAATCAAAAATTAAAACCAAGAAACAAAACATTTGAAAAATCAAAATTAAGGCTAAAAAAGCAAACAGAGTTCTAATAACCTTCCAACTGTAAGTCTGGCTGTCTCAAATTAGATTTCAGTTCAAGAGTGACACATGTTTTTCCACTAACAATTTTTTTTTTTTCTTTTGGAAACCAAAGAACAGCCAACTGGGCATTCCCCTCTACATTTAAATGTTCACCCAGCACATGAAAGCTGACGAATTCATGTAATGTGTTTTGTTTCCAGGGCAGGAAATTCCAAAGGGAAGGGAAAAATAATCAAACAAGCGGTTTTCAGATCTTTCCACCATTAACCCTAATCATGATTCCGATAGTTTGTAGATTTGGGCTAGTTTTCGCTCCTATGAAGTCCAAGGATTGGAGAGAGAAATTCAGAGAACTTCAGACCTTGGCTATCTGTCCTCAGGAAAGGAGCCGGGATTCAAATTCATTACACTTTAAATCAAGAAATTTTACAGTTATCGGTAATATATGGTATGCTTCTCTAAATGTGGTAGCTATGGGGGAGAAAAAGATTCTCGGGCCCATCACCTGGGTACCGGCAAGGCACTCCCTAAGGGCAGGAGATGACTCAGAGTTTCACAAAGAATAAACAATTGAGCCCTGCTTGGGACACAGCACATTCAGCAGAAAACCCAGTGGGTGCTCATCGCCCCTAACAATTTACTAATTAATCGGGTATCAGGTGTCTCACAGAAGAGTCAGGACTTCAGCCTTCAAAGATTTTGAAGGAACGCAGGGCTCTCTGGGATGTGACAAGATAAACGCTGGCAGGGGGTAGAGGTAGGTGGGTTTGTTGTACAACAGGAGTGGCCAGGCCATGGGAATCTATCATGCTATTCTAGAACGGGTAAGATCCCATTTGAAGACAGAAAACTGGGCAAAAGGCAACGCGCGCAACAACTTTTCCGGAAAAGCTGAAGGTGGCAATTGCCCGTGGGCATTGTATTAAAGGGAAAATGTCTATTTTAAGAAATGGATTAAAAACTACATAAGCAGTTTATAAACATCATCTTCGTCTTGCATTTCATAAAGCCAGGATTGCCATGAAAGCCAAGTTCAGAACACTTAAAATGCAGCTCAGTAAAGCCAGAGTGTTTCTTGGTTTGGATGATTTATTTTAGAGGATAGTCTCATTTCTGCCTGACTGTGTGTGTGTGTGTGTGTGTGAGTGAGTTTAACACAGCAGGGTAGCCATCAGAAAGATGAGCACATTAGAGAAAGTGGTTCTTTCTGACAGAGGCTCCCCTTAGGAGCTTTTGTTCAGCATATAACTGAGCATTTGGGACAGAGATGAGCCCTTATAAATCGTGGATACAGAGATTAAATTTTCTGGCAGTGCCGCAGAAGCGAACATTGAACAAATGAGTGAAAGGAGGCAAGCCTGGCCCCTCCTGGTGAGACCCACATTTAAGTCCCATTTAAGGACTTGATCAACCAGTGTTTCATTTTAATACAGGAATCTGTTTGTTTGTTTCTTTTTTAAATGGACAGGTCCCCGAGCACCATAAAACAGACTTTGAAATTTCCATATTATTTAAAAGCCAGATTAGATTAAAACACTGTCCAATTTCTCCGAATAGTTTCATAGGTTTTCACACAAACCCTATATTTTCTTTCCTTGCAAATGGAAAACAATTTAGAGCATTGTTTCTCAAGATGAAGTATCTAACCCGTTGGCTGGGGGGATCCCCAGTGGGGATTCTATAAATCCACATGCCTGGGCTCCAGCTCAGGCTTACTGAATCGTAAACTCTAGGGGTGGGGCTCGGGGGATCTGCAGTTTTCAAAGCTGTTTGTGCGATTTTAATGCACAGTAAAGTTTGAGAACCACAGATTTAAAGGGCTTATGACCATTATCTTTACGGTATCACCTTGATCACTGTATGCTTGTTACATTAATTTCTAAATAGAAAAATCAGAAATATATAGAAATAAATTATGTGCAAAACGTTCTAATTTGCCTTTTTAAAACATGGGATTTTTATGCATGTATATTAACTCCAGGAAAGCATACGAGTAGCTGAGGACCAGAGGCATTGTATCCTGCTCAAAATAGGTCTCCTTCACTTTTCAAAGAGGAGGTTGGAACTTGGGTACCAATGTCTCCTTCTGACCGACCCAGCTTTGGGATTTTCAAATTGGCAAGATTTTTCTCTCAGATAAATTTGATGGAGTTTCCTATCCAGCTTATCAGTTAGGAAGATTATCAGAAAATGAAACATCAGGCAAATGAAGCAGGTCTAACAAGAAAGGAAAAACCATAAACCATGTTTACACAGAGAGGGTTCCTGGCGGGGACCTGGGTCATTGAATGAATGAGCTGCAGGGGGCCACACAAAGATGTCAGGTTTGGGATGAGAACGAAGATGAGGAGACACAAACAGGTGGAGAGGAGATTCGGTTCTTGAAAGAGAAGAGGAGGAGGAGGAGGAATCTGACACTAAAAAAGTGAAAGAGAAAAAAAAAGGATAAAGGCAAAAAAAAAAGCTTTAGAGACACAAAGGAAAAAAATAAACTAGCTTTTAATATACTCACATAAGCTGCAAAGAAAATGAGGTCATGTAATACACAATCATTCCTCTACTGGACAATAGAATACAAGTGCTTTTCGAAGAAAACAAATTTGTTGTTTTTTCCACTGGTTATTTAATTGTTCTGCAACAACACCATGGAATAAAAATAACTCAGATTTACCTGGGCACAGACTCGGCAGCATGATCCGCTGAAAATAATACATCTTTAACCTACAATATCCAGGACATTCTAGAGGAGACCGTTTTTCAATTGGAAAGGTGTAGACCTTGGCTATTCCTAGATTTGTTTTTTATGAGAAGCATTTATACAAAGTTTACTTGGAAGTGAAGGTTTTCCTAGGTAGAGATACTGAGGTGTAACCATAGGTCATGGTCCCAGCATTGTGACAATGGAGGGCTAAGCTTTCTAAGCTGGTCTGTGGTCGGGTGCACAGGCTGAGCACTGTGGAAAGGAAGTTGTCACCACCACTTTCATGCCTCACCAGTGGGGACATACTCAGTAACAGGGAGACCACCGTGGCCACAATGAAAAATTGTCCCAGACACAATGGACCAAACTTTCAAGGCGAAAGAATAATTTTGCTTTACATAGGTGTCTGGTAATATCTACCAATGATTAAAGATAAATCTCCTTACTCCACATCCTGTTTTGTAGGCAAAAGGAAGAAAAAAAAATTTTTTTTCATCCTCTATTTAAGGAACTACCAACTTATTCCTAAGAAAAGACAATGATTCATGGCTTCAACGTTAAGACTGTCACTCTATCTAATTCCTCTTTTCTGTGGCTGGGACCTATTAGAGGTGGGGGGAGGGGAGCCAGAGGTGACAACGGGAGGGAAATCATGTTGTTTAGGGGGCTTTTTCAATTTGCCACATCCACTTAATGAAACCAATGCCTACTCTATTAGCCACAGTGGACTTGGCCAGTCCAAAGCTTCTAGACATGGGTTCCCCTTATGTTATTCCACAGGTGTTCATATGGGCGATTTTGGAGGTGGAAAGCCATATCCTAGTTAATTAACCACTTCCCAAATTGATAATGCTGAGCCTGTACCTTATAATGACCCAGATGTATAATAATGACATGGTGCTTCTCTTTTTTAAAAGTTCTTATCTCTTTGACATATATACTGGAATTTTAGTATACAAAATATGATGTCTGGGGTATGCCTTAAAATACTATATAAAAACGAAGTGTGGGACAGAAGTGATGGATGGAAAAGGAATACTAATCGTTGAAAGCTGGTCGTAGGTACCTGGGGATTCATTATATTGGTGCCTCTGTTTTGGTATATTTGAAAATCTTCCACAATAGAAAATTAAAAAAAAAAACAAAAAACAAAAAACAAAAGGAATGAAATTTTAGTTCTGGAACACAAAAACAAGTGACCCAAGAGGGTCTGGGGCTTCACAAAGGATTCCACCTGCACCCTGGGTAATTGAGAATGGACAGGGTCATGGTGGTAGAGGTTCACCATGGCCTTGGCCAAGTCATTGTGGATGCCAGCACTGTGCGGCTTCGCTCGTGTTGGATGCCTGGGCCCTTTAAATTAGGGAATTCAGGAAAGGAGAGAGGCACCAGGTGCAGCACGGACCAATACTATCAGAGAGCTGTCACCTGCCAGGGCTGGGTCCTCTCACACCATAGCTGACCTCGGTCACTTTGTTTTGATTCGGGACCATTTTGACCTTGGATAAGTTCCTTTTCTCTTTTCCTCTAGAGCCCAGTTGCTTTCCTAAATGAGCAGTGCTATTCAAAATTGGCCAGCCTCCTCCCTCATGTGCACTGAAGACTGTGGCAAAGAGAAGGAGGAAGATGGCTGAGGTCCCTCGGGAGAGAGAAGCCCGGAGTGTAAAGTCTGCACCATGGAACGCTACATTGCCGTAAAGAACGTGGACATTTTCTGCAGGTGGGTATGGAGGGGTCTTCGGGACATGCCGTGAAGTGAGAAGTGCCAGGTGCTGGATGGTGTATCTACACAGTATTATGCTATTTTTCATGTAGGGGGGCATGGGAAATCATATCTATGATTATTTGCATGAAAAAAACACTGGAAGGGCAAGCATAAAGTTAATAAAAGTGGTTACCTTTAGGGAAAAACAAGATGGAGGCACAGGGATGGGAGCAAAACTTCTCATTGGCACCTTCTGAATCAAAACTCAGAATCTGTGGGTCGTTCACAAGTCAGGCCATCCACAAGGGTGAATGAATGAGAATGTGCTGGCCCTCTGCCTGCCCTGGAGCTGAACTATAGAAAACTGGGCTCTCTTAATCAAGATGGAGGCACCCTTTCCATTTTTAGGTGATTCTTCCTCATTTTTGTCTTTCTGATTTCAATTGTCATTTCAGAATGTTCTACCTTCATTTACAACCAGTCGGCATTGATAAGGCCTCCTAATATGGCCTTCCACATTTCTGATTCCCTGGCCTCTTGGGTAAGTAATCAGTGGTGTGCAAACCAACAACTGGGGGCTCTGAGAGCAGGGCCAGTGAACGATTGGAGGGATTCCTACAAGAATCATCCTGTAGGGATCATACAACAACAATCAAACGGTCAGTGGCCAGGCCTGGAGGCTGTGCCGTCCAGTTCTCCTGTTGTTCGAGGGCATCTGGATCAGCAACCCCACTCCGACCACCTGGGCTC
Source organism: Mirounga leonina (assembly GCF_011800145.1). Lineage (NCBI taxonomy): Eukaryota > Metazoa > Chordata > Mammalia > Carnivora > Phocidae > Mirounga > Mirounga leonina. The sequence continues at coordinate 12,941,586 of NW_023270825.1, read as the reverse complement.
CCAGAGTGAGGGACGGAGCAGACACGCAAACCCCAGTAGGGACAAGGGCGCAGCAACGCCCTGACTGTGCCACATACACACCTCCCCTGGATCCTACCGCATCTCAGAAGGCCTAACCTGGCCGGGGACACTCTTGAAGTCTCTAGGGAAAATGTCCCACGGGGCAAAGGGAGAACAAATAAAGACCTCGCTTATGTTCTGCCACCATCTGCATTCAATGCGATGTGGCATTCAAGTCTTGGGACTTCAGGGGAAATTAAGGTCCAGGCCAGCTGGAAGGAAAGGGAGTCTGAATTTAGTAGGACTGTCCTCACGGGATCCTGAGGAGGGGGCGGAGGGGGCAGCCTCGGGCAGCCGCAGCAGCTGTTCTGAATCAGCCGAAATTGCTGCCAATGCCACAGTGAGCTTCACCCCCTTCTCCCCGTGGTGTCCCAGCCTCACCCCGCAGTGGCTAGAGCCGACAGCCTCATCCTCCCTTGCCAGCAATGAGGGGGTTCGATAGGGTCTCTAGGAGGACTGCCGTGCTATTTAAAGTCAGAGGCTCCCCTCCCCAGGACTGCTGGTCAATGAATCAGGCCACTGCAGGGGGTGGGTTTCTCTGTGGCTTTGTCGGTCTGCATTTTGAGCAGTGGCCGCCAGCCCTGATGAACTGCACTGATCTGCAATTCGCGCTGCATCCAATACCCAACACTCTTAACCTGGGAGCCCCGGGGCCCTGGGATCAGACTTCTGAAGCTGACTTTAACTTTGGTACAAGGGAACCTAGCCAAGGAAGGCAGTCTGCAGGCAGCTGTGAGCATGGGCTTGGGCGAGTAGCACATCTGGCTTCTAGAGGTGGCATCTCTCCCATCCTGCCAGGGGCAAGATTTTTCAGGAGATGGCTGTGCATACCCCAGGGCTGCTCTCTGCCTTTCTCCAGAAGGGCTTGGGCAGGAGCTGGGCCCTGTCACAAGGTCAGGAGAAGGACCTGGAGGCTCCTTTCATGAAGCCAGCCCAGAAAAGAGGAGGCATACCCAGATGGGGATGAAGTCTTACACAGGCCCTCTGCGGGGCACCGTGGTGGTGGACGGGGGGTGAAGAAGCAACAGAACCAGCTTTCAAATGATGCTCTGGAACTACCTTTGAGGCTCGAAGCGGAGGGGAACTTCTTTATATCCTCCAAACCACCACTGAATAGTCGGTAGAACTATTAGAACTACTTGTTTGGAGTTTTGGAAATGACAGAGGTGTATTTACTCCTCTGTACTTGGGCAAATGTGGAAACGCAAATGACAAGGTATACACACTTGCTCGGGGGACAGGAGAATCAGAAGCTCAGAACCCACCTGTGTCCCTAAAGGGCCTTTTTGCTGGGGGGCGGGGGGTGGGGTGGGGATGTTCCTATGGTCAACTGATTAAAAATCAAAACCTGATTTCAGAAAGATCTGAAACTTGGAGAGGGAGAAACAGAAAAGCAGAGGGGAAGCTTCATGGGGATGTGAACAATCTAATTTTAGTTTTGAATTCGAGGCTCTGAGAGCATGGGGACAAATAGAAAGATCGCAAAAAGCTGTGCCAGGCAGGCGCTACCGTGTCCCCCGTTGTGAACACACACTTGAAAAGACACTGGAGAAAATGCGCCTCGACTGAGTGTAAGCTCTTAGCGCGAGGAGCATTTCCGAGCCCCGTCCCTGGCAGTCTTCATCCCACGCCACTCGCCACTCCGGGCCAGCCCCACGCGCTCTCGGACACCGCTCCGTCCCCTCTGGTCTATTATTCTCACCTGTCTCGGGATCGCTGAAGTCTGGCAAAGTAATTGTGTTAAGCTGTCGTCTGTCAGCAATGGTTCTATCTAAGAGGCTGCTCCCACGTCCAGAATCACTGCAAAACACAGCTGCAGAGGTCAGTCCTTGGAAGGGGGACAAGGGAGAGACACAGAATCAACCATCGCCGACCCCTGACGTGCAGTAACACCTTTTATGTGTTTGGGACGCTCCTCAGCACCTCTCCGTCGCCTACAAGGCATCCTGCGTCCTGGCTCGGCCTGGGCTGGGATCCCTTTCCATTCTCACTGTCACAAACACACTTAAACCACACCCACAGACCCTTGCTAATTTTAGCCTCTTTGGTGTCATTATAAGACACAAAACTGAAAACTTAAAGCCAGGTTCTCCGTCCGCCTTAGAATGGGGCACTGATTGGCCTTCTGTGTTGGAAGTCTTGGAGCTCATCAAGCCCATAAATACACCACCCTCGAATTGTCTTACAAATCAACGGTCTACAGCTAAGCCCTCACTGCCCAGGGACAGCACCTGGGCATTTCTAGAAGACCCTTCTGCCTAGGTCCCTCTCCAGACCAAATGCATCAATATTTCTGGGGTCGTCCACATTTTTCTGAGCTCCCCAGATGGTTCCAATGTGTAGATAGATTTGAGAACCCCCGGCTCCTACTTTTCAAAGGGCAATCACAGCTGTGGCCTCCCCTGTGTCCCTATCTAATAGTCGTGAGATCACATAGGGAGCTGCTGGTCACTGGCACCCCCTGACATCCAGCTTGTCCAGTGATGAGAGGCTGGAGAAGGCTGGGCCTTGAGAACACACAGCATCGTTCGGGCACCAGCCTCCAGGCCTGCATGTTACCAGCTTCCTGCACTGAATCCCCCTCCCCAGCGCCCCCTACAGAGCAGGCTTGGCACCATGTGTTTGGCAAGTCACACGGGAGACCACCTGGGGCCCAAGTGGAAAGAAACACAGGTAGGGGACCTTAGCTCCTACAGACTCTCGTTTTGTTTTGTTCTAAGAAGCCTGTAAGCAAAAACAATTGCATTCTTCTTTTTTTCCTCTATCATGATATTCCATCCAAGAACCTCCAAAAAGCAGCCCATCTATATCTTGAGGTTTGAGTCTATAATGCTTTTCTTTGAAGCTATTTTGTTTTGTCGATCTGGGGGCTCTAGGTGTGGTAATTTTTTTTGTTAAGAAGTTCAAATTCTATAATAAAGGGACACAATATCCTTCCTATGTGCAGCTGTTGCTAAAAGTGGTACAAACAAGATTTGGTATGAAACTTAATATGGTTTGCAGGCTGTAATTTCCACGTCCAGTGATGTAGTTAGAGAAATCCACAGGAAACAGATGGAAACTTGCTTCAGTACAGACTATTTGTCAGCCTATACTTATTATATCATTGGATACACGTATTTTGGAAACTGTTCTATTAATTATTTCCACAACTGTGAAACAATAACTGTCTCTGAGCAGAAGACAACATAAAAGTAGGTGCAAATGTTCATGAATCACATTACTGACTGCATATTTCTAACATCGGTCTGTTCATGCCTGTATTTTTAATATAAATATTCAAAAAATATTACAAAGAGTTATGATCTGAATACTGCAATGGCTCCCCACCTCGGAGCTTTTCAGAAGATGTCATCTCAAAATATAGTGATTTTTTCATCGCCTTGGGGATTCTAGGACACACGGTAAGGTGCTAGACATTGCAGAGAAAGGAGTCGCCTGGGTTTTTGATGGGTTTGCTTTGGCCATAAGCCTCCAGGCTTTCCCAGCTCACCAAGTCTCATTGCCTGGGATTAGCTGCGATGTGTGCCGCTGGGTCCTGGAAGCCAGCCAGGGGTCTGGGATCTTACCTTCTATCTGTCCCTAACAAGTAGGTCACTCTGGTCCTACTCTCCCTGTGCCTCAGGGTCTTCCCTGTCAGGTGAAGATAAGGATTGTTTTCCCGCATACAGCGGCATGAGGCTGAACTGAGGTCATGTGGACAGCGCATTCAGAAGATTTATAACTTTCAGGTACATTCCATGCATCATTATAAATACATATACCCACAAACATGCATCTGAGGTGAATGTGGCTGGCTGATTTCTGAGGACCACTTATTCCTAGCCTTCTAGTACAATGGCACGTGCGGGGAAGCGGAGTTAAGGGCCTCCTACTCTCAATGTTAGAAACTGCTGCTAAAACTCAAATCTTAACTTGTGAGCCTTCCCCACTGTTGTAATGACACAGGATCAACTTCCCCTCCACCAGCTGAGAGATTATGGGCTGTCACATTCCTTCTTTCTTCCTCAGAGTTCCTTTTGAAAACCGTGCATAAGCAACAATTCACTCTTCAAAACGGAGATGCTCGTTTCCGCTCTGAACGCTGTGACTGACTGAGAATTGTGCTGGTTGCTTGAAGCGAGTTTTAGTTCTACATTTATAGGGTGTGGAGTCTTAACCAATCGAGATTTGCCTTTGTAATGACCCCTGGGATATGGAGGAAAAGGCAAAGGGAGGCCCTGGCCACCCCTTGAGTCTCCTTACCTCTCTCACTCTGGCCAGTCTCTCTCACAAGAGCCTTCCTCTCTCCCTGGGGGACCCTGCTTGGGCCCCTGCTGTGGACCACCCACTCCCACCTCACTACCAGTGGCCTCACGTCCTGTGCCTGGCCCGGAGGCTGCTGGGGGCCCCCCTCAAGGAGGACGGCAGGAAGGGAAGAACCATTCCTGGTCAATGGTGCTAGTGGAGGGTTTAGGGGGAGGACACTGGCAGGAGCCCCAAATCCACGGTATGTAAGCTGTGGATATCCACACAGGTAGACGCACACATGCAGGTGACTTCTGCTCCCCGTCAGGACTGAACATTTAGAGTACATTCTAGTGATGGTTACAGCTATACTGGAAACTGGAAGCTTCTCTTGGAAATCCTCCACCTCCCACAGCCCACAGAGGCTGTTAAACACAAGAGGAAAGCTGGTGGTGGGCTCTGAGTGAGAGCCTGGGGGTCTTTGTGGCGACCCGGCCTCCTACTGGCTTCTGAACTAGCGCCTGGCACAGTATTTACTGGATGGAAGAGAGGGGCCTGGGATGGGAAGCCAGAGCGGGGCGGGTGGGAGAGGAGGAAATGCCTGTTTTTCTCCAGGCCCCTCCCGGCTGGCTAACTAGAGTCAAGGCAAGCTCCCAATATCCCTGACCCTCAATTCTCATCAGTAAAATGTGTATGAAAGAACATGACATTTGCCTGCTTTATGGGGCTGCTTGGAAGATGGAACGAGAGCACGCTCTGTAAAAAGAAAAGCTTCCCCAAAATGCTGGTGACTATTAATTAGTACCGGATGGGGTTTCCAGCTTCCAACTGAGGTTAGAGTAAAGAAAACTTTTTTTTTTTTTTTTAAATAAAAACTTTAAGTGCGATTTGCAAGTAAGCGATTGAAATAGGACTGGGGAAGAAAACATTTTCTTCCAATGACATGGCTCCGCGATGGAGATGGTCCACGTGGCAGGGGTGAGGGGGATGGGAAAGAAGTGGTTAACAATGAAAAATAAAAATAAAAGAAAGGAAGTTGGTTGCGACTTGGAGAGGCAGCGTGCATGGTGCAGGGAGCACTGATGTCAGCTCAGACCTGGGCCTGAATCAGAGCTCTAGTGCTTATTTAATCGGGAAAATTTAGGCAAGTTATTTAGCCTTGTTTATTCTCTATAAAATGGAAAGAAGAGTCTCGATCTCACGAGGCTGATGCAGGGGCTGAAGATAAGGCACACACGGATGGCCCAGGGAAGGGTGCTGCCATCCCCAGCTGAAACGCTGACTGTCCATTCCAGGAGGCTGCCAGAACCTTCTGGTGAGGCCCTGGTCACCAGTCCCGCCGTTCTGAGCGGCTGAGCCAATGGGCACGAGGACTGAAGGGACTTGCTCCTTCACTGAGAGAGAGGAGATGAAACAAGAGACAGCTTTCTCTCCTAAAGGCAAGTAAAACTGCAGACCCAGCAAATAAATCCAGGCTTCTGAAATGACACACACCTTTGCCAAATGTATACTCGAGAGAACGCCACCCACCATTTTGCTCATAGCAGAGATGCATTCTCAGCCTGCAGGTGGAACGCTCTTTGCAAGTTGTCTAAGGCTCGGTTCAGCAACTAGCTCAGTGTGATCTTCCTTCAAGCAAAGATCAAGCGGGAACGAGTTGCAGGGAACAGGAAAGCTCGGTCTCTTCTCCACATGGCCTGTTACTGCTCCCATCTCCCTCTGTGCCTCATCATCTCACTGCGGTAGGGGCCTGGGCCAGCCCCAGGGTGGAGCTGGGAGGGGGTGGGGGATGGTGGGGAGCGCTGGCAGGCGGAGCAGAAGCCCCTCCACGAGTGAGCACGCTCAGAAACAAGGGCGCCCCGACTCAGGGAGTCAGCGTGGACCTTCTCTGGGGAGAAACCAACCACCTGCCAAGATGCTCTCTGCCCAGTTTTTATTGCACTTTTTTTTTTTTAAGCAGGGATGCTTCTCATGCACTTGTTCATGCGATTCTACCCTCTTCTAGAACCATGCGTGACCTTATCATGGACTCGAGGCTGCTGGACCCAGAACTGCCCTTATCTGGAGGACAAGGAAGGATGCCATCCCTTGTCAAGACGCAGCCCTCCCCTCTTCATGCTTCATTCTTCTGCTGGGGTCATGTCTAACCCAACCATACTGGGGAGGATGTCTAAGTTTGCACAATGGTAAGGCCTACAGGAGCAACATTTATTTATATCCCAGAGAAAATAATAAAGTTAAAAAAAACAATCAGGAAGCTCCTTACTAAGGGGCTGCTCAATTACCACCCCTCTCCCCCTCCCCCAAGGCTTTGGGAGTCGCTGGAAGGAGCAGTTTCCCAAACCCATGATGGGTCCTCCTCCACCCACCCCCACACCCCCTCCAGACTCTGTGCCTGGAGCCAGGGTTCCTCCCTGCTCTGGCCCTGCAAGATCCTTCAGGAAACGGAGGAAGTATGGACACAGCCCAGGCATTTGGTTAAGTATTTTTAAAAAGCTTTCCAATTCTGCTATTTTTTTCTCCTCACATTCAATATTCTTGGTTGCTAAGTGGGAGGAAATGTGGGGAGGTGGGAGAAGTGTGGAGAACGGAGGGAAAATTGGCAACATGAAGGCTGATGGGTTTATTTTCTCATTTCGAACGGGGGTACGGGCAAAGGAATGCTCCAGGACGGAAGCAACCAGCCTGGGGAGGATCTCCTGTTAGCGGCGCTTCTGGCCAAGACTCTTCCCTAAATCCTGCTGCTTCTGAGAGGCCGGGAGTGGGGGGCTTTTCGGGAACATAACATGGGCCTTTTCTATTTCTGCTTACAGACTTAGAAAAGTAGGATTCTTTAAAAATTAAAATGATCTTTATTTTCAGAACATATCTGCAAAAGGGAAGAGGCCAGTTTCAGGATTATCTTTTCACCGAGAGGAAGATGGAGCATGGGGCGGTCACGTGCCACAGGCCGTGGCTGTAATAGGGATTCTTGGCTAATTCTCGTGACCCCAGCTTTGCAAGCGGCACGGGGCTGGCCAGCGTGAGCCCCCTCCCTTCCAGCTGCACTGCCCACAAGGCCCTGTGGTCACAACTCTGCCGAATGTCAGTTCCCTAACACGGAGGGCCCTGATTTTGACTATTTGTTTTTTTTTAAGATTTTATTTACTTATTTGACAGAGAGAGAGCACAAGTAGGCAGAGTGGTAGACAGAGGGAGAAGGAGAAGCAGGCTCCCCGCCGAGCAGGGAGCCCGATGTGGGGCTCGATCCCAGGACCCTGGGATCATGACCTGAGCCGAAGGCAGACGCTTAACGACTGAGCCACCCAGGCGCCCCTGATTTTGACTATTTTAACCACAGAAATAAAATCCCACATGGAACCCCTCCTGCCCTCTGCTGCTTCCCTAACGCCCATCCCACCTTTCCTCTCCCCGGGCCCTGCACATCACGGCCACCAGCCTGTCGCCTCCTGGGGGGGCTGTATGGGGCAAGTGACATCCTCCGTTAGTACACATTTACGACTTGACTTGGAATATTTTTAGGCTCCTGACTTTTAAGAGCCTTGTGTGGGCTGTCCGTACATCTTGCTATGAGCTTGAAAAATGTTCCAAGTGTATGAGTAGTTGTCTGAATGCACTTGAATTATTAGGTCCCTTTTCGTTAAATGACTTCCTTCCAAGGGCAGGACACACTTAGTAATTTAAACAGATGCCAGGAAAAATTGACCAGACTTGAAAATGGGCACAACAGGTTACTGGGTGTCTTTCAGTGGCGAGTTGGGGGTTAACTAGGGGGACTTTCCCCGATTATCTGCCTCGGTTGGGTGGGCACCCCTGACTGACTCCGACTGATTAAGGTCATTTTACTGTTCTGCAGGCGAATGAGATACAACTGATTTCCACCCTGTAAAAAGACAACCCCAAACCATATATTTCATTGTCCTATAGGATACTGTTTTTGCATTTCTCTGCAAATTCATTTCCGTTTATCTATCTTTCAAATTCTTCTCTGAATGAGTCTTAACATTTTACTGGTTCCCCCGTTAGTTAATGAGGTAAATAAAACCTCTGATACATGCTTATTTTATATCTGTTTGTGTCATGATTTTAACTGTTTGAAAATTATACTTTATCATGCCCATAGTGATTTCTACTCTCCTTAGTAGGACATGGCCTGCTGTCTCTGCAGGTCTTTTAAATACTATTCTAAGACCCCCCCAGTCTGGAGTATGTAATTGACTACTCTATCCATAAATTACCAGAAAGATGGTAAGACTTGTCTAAGAACTTAAATGAATGGCTGGTTGAGAGAAATCAGGTGGTGATCAATCGGTCACTGGGCCTTGTGGGTCACCATGGCAGCAACAGGAAAAGAAACTCCCGATCTGGGGGCTTCATCAGCCACTGGAAGAAAAGCCCCTGACAATGGAGTGTGTATGGGTTCCACCACTATTATCTGCTGCTCACGAGGACCTGGAGGTGCACAGGGCAGCAGGGGTCATGCCTGCGTGCTAACCGCCCATCAGACATGGCCCCAGGAGGCGGGGACCCATGCAAAAACCACGTAAAACAGGCACCACTGGCCTCTTACCTGGGATTGGTTAGGTTGTAGCAGGATTTCCATATTTGTAACATGTGCTTACAAGTGAGGAGCGCCTCATCCGGGCCCCGGCAGAGTGACTCCAACTTCACTTTGGAAAACAGTAGTCTATGATGGGGAGACAAAGGGAGAAAAAAACACAGCTCAAGCCAGAGAGTCCCCACCAGAACCACCCATGGGGCCTGGCTTAGACCCGGAAGCGACGGCACTCATTCTAGAATGGGGTGGGCAAAGGCTTGATCCGAGGGAAGCAGGGGCAGCAAGGGCCAAAGGTTCCAGAACTCCCAGTTCAATATATGGCTTTGTAGATTGAAGGCAAATGCAGGTGCACCCAATGTGATCATTTGTGATTAGGTTAAATGCATCAGAGTGGCTAATTTTGTTGAGAGCGCAGGAATTTTATTAAGAGCTTGCTTTTTAAAACAAAACCAATTTATTTGCAAAACTTCAAAAATTCATTAAAAGCAAATCTTGATTTATTTACAGATTTACACAGGAGACGTGACTCAGTTGATATAAATGATCTACAAATCCCCTTCCACCAAGATCCTCATCATGTGAAGGTGAGTAAGTCTTGTGAGCTTTGAAAAGGCACATAAAGAAGAGGGCATCTGGTCAGGCTCTCTCCTCAGATCTTCCCAGCCCCGCTACTGAAGGGCTAGGACTTCACCAGCTCACTCCATAATCACCAACTATTCCTTTCTTATTTTTGTTACCACCAATGGCTTTACCCTCTGCCCAGACCTGCTGTGAGCTAAGCTTAGACCCTTCTCTCTTTCTCGGCCTCTTGGTTATCCCATTCCCAAAGTCTACTTATGCCTTCCTGAAGACATCAGCTCCCCTAGTCTCTGAGCTCATTAGTACTATCCTTGTGAAGCCCCAGCATGAGCCCAGATACCTTTCTGGTGGTCTTCCTGTTCCCCCAAGTTGCCCAGCTCTAAGAAACTCTTTATGAAGATCTCTAAAATCATTTTCAGTCCAAGCTCAAGAAACTACAGTGATTCCCTACTGCTTGTAATAATAAGTCAAAATTCCTTATTGAGTCCTCGAAGGCACCGTGCCCACTGGCCACTCCTGTTTCGCCACCCCATTCTGTGCCATGAATCCCTCTGGACCCTTCACTCCTACCAATATAATTTATTGGCCAAAGGCCAGGTTTCTTTCCTAAGTCTATGAATATACATGTCGTGTCCTCAGTTTTATTTATTTATTTTTTTTTAAGATTTTATTTATTTATTTGACAGAGAGACACAGCGAGTGAGGGAACACAAGCAGGGGGAGTGGGAGAGGGAGAAGCAGGCTTCCCGCCGAGCAGAGAGCCTGAAAAGGGGCTCGATCCCAGGACCCTGGGATCATGACCTGAGCCGAAGGCAGACGCTTAACGACTGAGCCACCCAGGTGCCCCGTGTCCTCAGTTTTAATCTGTATGAATCTACTGCTCCCCTTAATTCTTCCTAAATTCTAAACCCAGCTACAACCCCACCTCCTCAAACAATACCATGCTTACATCTCTGTCTATTCTACTCTCTATCACATTAGCTGGTATTTGCTGTTAATGATAATACAGAGAAGAAAGAAATGGGGGAAGCTCCTGTCTATTAAAGACCTTCTCTGTGCCAGGCTCTGTGTTTGGCACTTCACAAACACAACCAAGGTGATCTTTGTAATAACCCTTCTTGGTGTGTGGTATTTATCCCCCTTCCATAAAAGAACATCAACCTCTCATTTCCACAGTGCCTAGGATTGCGCTCTGCGGCCACATTGGCTCATTGACTAGTTTCTCTACAAACCACAGAAGACTAAGAAATGTGTTTCCAGTAACAAGAGAATTCCTCAACCATGCATGATGTAATGGCCTCATTTGAAGGCATTTTGGAGGAAGAAAGTCTCTTTTTTCTCAGTGGGAGAGGGAAAGGGGGTGGTCCAAATGCATCACTGCCCAAGCTCTGCAATGGTTTAGTACCACCCCCTCCCTCCAAATGGAACACAAGATGCCCAAGGGGCTGCTGGGGGCTCTTGGAGGGTTCAGGGTTGCAGCCTCCTTGAGCATGGGTCTGCGGACAGGGATGTAGCCTCTGATCTACAAGCAGGTGGGATAAAGGGTGAGGCCAAATGTGAGAACAGGGCTCGACATCTGCTCAAGAACATTTCAAGAAGTGGAAGTTCCCTGAGGTGTTTCTCAGGAGCCAGGTGCCAACTCTTGCTGATGTCTTCACCAGTCCAGAAAGTGATGGGAGCCTTTTTCCACCAGAATCTCCCACCAAACTTGGGTCAACTGGGAGATGCGTTACAAAGGGTCACCTTTTAGCATTTGGAAGAGACCTATTCAGACGCCAGAGACCCTCCTGGGTCTGGCTGCCAAGCAATTTTGGCCAAGGGAGACCCCACCTAGGACCGTGGTGATGTTCTCCGGAAGGCACACTGAGCTCTTCTGGCTTAGCCAAGCTTGGAGCTTGCCCGCCCTGGGGAGGGGTGAGGCCGTGGGGAAGGCTGCCCTGCGTGCGGTGGCGGTGTGGCTCCACCTGTCCAGTTGTCCCTTAACCGCACCCAAACTACAAAACACCAGAGCTCGTCTCTAAGCCTCAACTTGGGGGCATGGTTGCATGCAAGGCTTCTTGGCTGGAAAAAGAACTTCTAATTAACATGAAATAACAGCCTTCAAACACTTGACTCAGGATGTGGAGTTGAAAAGGTGTGGGCTGAATTTAAGAGAACCAGACAGGAAGAACAATAGTAGAAGTGCTGAGCACGGGCGCCTGGGTGGCTCAGTTGGCTGGGCGACTGCCTTCGGCTCAGGTCATGATCCTGGAGTCCCGGGATCGAGTCCCGCATCGGGCTCCTTGCTCGGCAGGGGGTCTGCTTCTCCCTCTGACCCTCCCCCCTCTCATGTACTCTCTCTCTCTCTCTCTCATTCTCGCTCTCTCAAGTGAATAAATAAATCTTTAAAAAAAAAAAAAAAAGAAGTGCTGAGCACAAATGATGGGAAAGGCACCTGGAAGTGAAGAAGGAGGAACAGCATGAGAGAGACAAGCAGAGAGAAGGAGCTAGAAAACACGGGCAGGGCAGCAAAAGCAAAGCCTGGCCGCTGCTGTCGGGTATGTCCCAGACAATGGGCAGAACGCCCTGACACGCCGAACCCTGGTTTTCCCTCGGACGCACAAATACAAGCAGGAGAAGAGGAACTGCCGCCGACAGACTGCTCCTTCTTACCACGTCCCCAGTCCTCGGCTTGGCTACGGGCAGAGAACAATCCCGAAAACAGGACAAGTGCTGTTTGTCATCATATTTGCCGAACCCTGCTCACACATTTCAAGACTGTTTGAAAACATCTGGCTCGGTGCATGCTGCATTAGCACAGAAATGAAGAGAATGCAAACAATGCCTGGCATTCGTGTGCTGCAGTGGAGGGCCAAAGATATTAGAGATTCACCCTACTGAGGAAACCCTGAGGACAAAATGAGAAGTCATGTAAAAGGGGGCGCCTGGGTGGCTCAGTTGGTGAAGCGTCTGCCTTCGGCTCAGGTCCTGATCTCAGGGTCCTGGGATCGAGCCCCGCATCGGGCTCCCAGCTCAGCAGGGGGTCTGCTTCTCCCTCTCCCGCTGCCCCTCCCCACCGCTCCTGCGCTCTCTCTCGCTCTCTCTCAAATAAATAAATAAAATCTTAAAAAAAAAAAAAGTCATGAAAAAGCCTGGGACAAACCAACATCAACTACATTCCTGCATGTAGAACTGCCCACCTGGCAGAACAGAAGGAAGGGACCACAGGCTGAGATGTCTGCCGGCCACATTAGCCGAGTCCCACTGTGAATTAAGTAAGGTGCTTCTCTTGGTAAGAAGTCACATGCTGGGAAAGTGGTCTATTCCTACCCCCTACATCTGGCTAATGACAATAATTTTGGTTCAGAGACTCACTGAAACAGGAAATTAATGAAGAAGAGAAGCAGCTTGCTGATAGGTGAATCTGACTATGTTTACTGATAGCCCAAATCTAGCATCTCACACAATGCTGTTCCTGACCTGGCTCCTGCCCAAATGCTTAGCCTCGGTCTGCTCATTGCCATCGTGTACATCTCTCATTCTAGCCATGATCGACTTCCTCCATGTCACTCTCCTTCATGAGCCTGGGCCTTTGCACATGCTATTATTCTTTCTGTCTGGAATGCCTTTTCCACCCATTTCTGCTTTTTTTATTTTTATTTTTTTTTAAAGATTTTATTTATTTATTTGAGAGAGAGAGAATGAGAGACAGAGAGCATGAGAGGGAGGAGGGTCAGAGGGAGAAGCAGACTCCCTGCCGAGCAGGGAGCCCGATGTGGGACTCGATCCCGGGACTCCAGGATCATGACCTGAGCCGAAGGCAGTCACTTAACCAACTGAGCCACCCAGGCGCCCCCATTTCTGCTTTTTTAGCATCTACTCATCTTTCAGGTCAAAGAGCTCCTCCTCCCCCAACCCCCCACCACAGTAAAGCCAACCTTAGGTACTAGGAGCTAAAGCTCCCAAATGGAAATGCAATTCCAGAAAATACGAAAATACGAGAGCTCTCAACTGCAGAATAATAAGCAACAGGCCAGGAAACTTCTGCTTTCAAGACAAGCAAAATAAGAACAAGAGCTGCTGCCAGATATGTTAAATATTCACCCACTGATTCTTAGACCAACCGTGCAGGTTAGGTTGAGAGTAATTTGCCCGAGTTCACACTGCCAGGCACGGGTAGACCAGAACTGCAAACCCAGATCCACTGAACAACAAACACAGGAGAGTGACCTAAAATATTCTAACCGCACTCCTGACATTAATGAGGATAGACAGCATTTTCTAGTCCATTGCCAAATACTTAAGACCCTATGATGTGCAAAGACCTGTTACTGTGTGGGTTAAAAGTGGGTATAAAATATAGTCCCTTGCCCTCAAAGAACTTAAGAGTCCAAGCAGAAGAAAAGATCTGGCCATGAACATGAGGCAGGATTCCCGGTTTAGGGACAGATTATGGCCCTGGAACCCGAGTGGGGCCACAGGAAGATGGGGGTTGCACTTCTGGGGGATTGTTCCTAGGATACACCATATGTGCTTCTTCAAAAAACGATCCCATCGACCTGTGCCTTTTGTGACTTGCTTCTTTCACCCCAAAGTCCGGTGTGTGTAAAATTCTAGTCATTTGAAGGACTCAGTTAATCAAGGTTTTACTTTCCATTAAACCCAAGAGAAATGATATTTTACCCTATTTTTGGAATTTCTTACGACTCCCAAGATACCTCTTGAAATAACAGCTGCGTTTGGCTTGGTGTAGAATTTAGAAAGAAGGTCCACGCCCTGGGACATGTGGCATTGACTTGTCCTCAGCACCTTAGGGAATGTCTCAAAGTGGCATTTTATCAAGGCCAGGTTTAATGTCTGATGATCATCCCCAGAAAGACTTTCCTGACCCCCTGGAAACTGCCCTAACCACTAGACCCTCACCTCTAGAGTAACACTCCAGTTGAACTTTATCCTGCCGGACCCCAGAGGCCACTCCTTGAGTTCACTGTCGACCCTCACATCTCCCCGCTGAGCTCATGGTGCTGCATCTACCTCCCGGAAGTCCTCTCCTGAGGGCCCCTCCCATGCCCAACTGTGACAACCCCACAGTCTGACGTCTTCCATGACCCCCAGCCTCAGGCAGAAAGCTATTTCCTTCCTCACCTCATATGTATAAAATGTTTTTTATAATCTGTTAAAATGCTGTATTTGTATAGTTGACCACCTATATGTCAATGTACCTGATAATGAATTCAAAATTGTTCATCCTTTTGCCAATCATTTTATTATTTATTTATTTTTTTTTTTAAAGATTTTATTTATTCATGTGAGACAGAGATACAGAGAGAGACAGAGAGAGGGGGCATGAGCAGGGGGAGAGGGAGAGGCAGACTCCCCTCTGAGCTGGGAGCCTGACACGGGGCTCAATCCGAGGACCCTGGAATCATGACCTGAGCCGAAGGCAGACGTTTAACCATCTGAGCCACCCAGGCGCCCCTTGTCAATCATTTTAAAAGTGCCTACTATGCCCCTGAGGCTACTAAGGGGAATCAGACATGGTATCTTCCCTCATGGTCTAGTGTTTTGTACACATGATATGTGATGAACGGACATATGGACAAAATTCCGGTAGCAGCACAAAAAGGAGGAGACTCTGCCTGGGGGTCATGGAAGACCACAGAGAAGAAGTGGGACCCTCACGGGGGGCCGGGGGGGGGCACTGGGGAGGCGCCTTTCAGGCAGGCAGATGGACATCTCAAGCATAGGCAGGGAGGTGTGAGCGTCCACAATATGTTCAGGAGTGGTGTCTGGAATCTGGGATATATAAGACTGGGGCCGGAGATAAAGGTAAAAGGGCCTTTCTTTCTTCCTTCTTCTTTTTTTTTTTCAGAGAGGGCAGTGGGGAGAGGCAGAGGGAGAGGGAGAAAGAGAGAATCTTAAGCAGGCTCCACGCCCAGCATGGAGCCCGACATGGAGCTCAATCTCACGACCCTGAGATCATGACCTGAGCCAAAATCAAGAGTCAGACGCTTAGGCCACTGAGCCACCCAGGCACCCCAAGGGTAGATATTTCTAAATTCTGAAATTTAATATGCTTTACAAAGCTTTCTGGTGAAGAACTCTCAATGACAGTAAATGAGAAAATTTTAGAGAAATACTAAATTAATGATTCCCTCCAACTTTATCTGGCAGTATAAAAAAATGCGCTCATTAAGTGCATCAAGGAGGAAACATGCATATTAATACACAAACCCCACACTAATTAGCCGATTTGTAAATGCTGTATTCAAGGCAGCTGATTCAGAATGAAAATCACGGGAACCTTGAACATTTGGTATTTTGTGCTGGCCTGTGTTTGAACGCTCTTGGGCTCAGCATGCTCTTTGTTTATCTGCTGAATGTAGGCAGGGATGCAAAACAGCTGTGAAGAAAAGCACGTGGTATCTGCCCAAGTGAGGCAATGGCCATGGGGGCCTTGAATACCATCCCCATCTCTCACTTCCAGGGAGCCTGACTCAGGAGCTGAGGTGGGTCTGGCTGCCAAACACCTGGAAGAAAGTGTGAATCTGTCACCAGGTCAAAGAAACAGGTCGGGCAGAGGGGGCCGGGGGGTGCAGGTATGTTGAAAGGAAATTTTGAATCGAGAAGATGGTTGGCAGCCGCAGATCAGAACGGTAAGAGAAATCAAAGAGATGTGCCAAAAGCAGGTGATGACGAGGGGAAGACAGATGGAAATTTAAAGCCAGATGAGTCAGCTGGGAACAAAGTCTCAAAGAATCCAGAAGCAAGCAGCCCGTTGCTGGTCAGGCAGAGGAAATGTTACCAAGTAAACCGAACCAACCCCTCAGAGCCGAGTGAGGGGTTTCTTCCGGGTTCCGGTGTGGCTTTCTTTTTTTTTTTTAAAGATTTTATTTATTTATTTGAGAGAGAGAATGAGATAGAGAGAGAGAGAGAGCAGGAGAGGGGTGAGGGTCAGAGGGAGAAGCAGACTCCCCACTGAGCAGGGAGTCCAATGCGGGGCTTGATCGCAGGACCCTGAGATCATGACCTGAGCCGAAGGCAGATTCTTTTTTTTTTTTTAAAGATTTTATTTATTTATTTGAGACAGAGAGAATGAGAGAGAGAGAGCACATGAGAGGGGGGAGGG
>NW_023270825.1:12798202-12925044 GCF_011800145.1 Mirounga leonina | reverse complement strand
ACAGATAGCATGAGAGGGAGGAGGGTCAGAGGGAGAAGCAGACTCCCTGCCGAGCAGGGAGCCCGATGCGGGACTCGATCCCGGGACTCCAGGATCATGACCTGAGCCGAAGGCAGTCGCTTAACCAACTGAGCCACCCAGGTGCCCCCCCAAATGGGCTGATTTTTTAAAAGACCTCCAAAGGAAAGAGCTCCCATAGCCGCCCCCCCTCCCCGCTTAGGAAATTCTACCTGTGTTCATTTCACTCCAGTAAGAATTTTGGGAGTATTTTACACTTAAATTCAGTGGGAATTCTGATCAACCCCTTCCATTAAGCCCACAAATGAAGGGGGCCCCTACCCAAGATCTTGAATGGAATGCTTCCGTTCCTTCTGGAGGGATTCCCAGGATGGCTTTCTGATGGCTGCATTAGAACCCCGTCCAAGTCCTCCCTAAGAGTCTCTCCAGGGAGGGTCGGTGTACCAACCCAGAGGGCACATTCACATTGTCACCCATGTACAGGGCACCCCGAGTCTGCAGAGCACTGAGCGGTCATCCACTGCCATTGGGAGTCCTCTTCGGGATGGAGAACTCAAATGTCTTCCACAACCAGGCAAGTAAATAGGAGCTGGGCTCAAGATGTCAGGGAGTGTTTGGAGTCATGCCTGCCTACCCAAGAGGTAATCAAATCCAGACATTTTTAAAATGTGCGCTGACCTAATGGGACTCTGCGAGCGAATGTCAACACACAGGCTGCCGGACAGAAACTCCTAGTTTACAAGCTTTTCAGGAGTCAAATCTGAATACCTGGTTGTCTTTACAAAACCCCAAGGCACACGCCGACTCACCATTGGTTTGCCAACACAAGCACCAAAGGGGGAGGTTAGAAGAACATGGCTCTTCTCTAGGGATCAAGCCCTGTCCAGGAACTGACCCCTGTGACTTTCCCGCAAACTCCTGTCTGGGGGTTTTTAACCACTGAGGAAGTTCTAAAAATCTGACCACTTTTAAGGTCCTGAGCTGCTCAAGAAGGAGATGCCGCCTAATGCGCCGGCCCGTGTGGGAGGCCATTCGGCATTTCCCCACACCGGCCTCACTGTCACCTGTCGTCTCGGCCCAGGCTCCCAGGTCTGCTGGGTCCTGGGGAGATGAACACCACACTTATTTAACAAACTCAAGTGTCAGGAGCAGGAGTCTCGCTCTCCAGAACTTTGCAGCCCCTCACCCCCGACGGGGCCGTCTGTGAGGATTCAGCTGCACCTCCCGGTATCCTAATCCGGCCTCCTCTTTATGACAGGCAGGAACTCCTGTTAGATCCCCTATCAGTTACATTTCGCTTCTCATTTCAGCCAAAGTGTCAACAATCTGGAATACTCCCCCATCCTTCTAGCGGTATTTTTAGAACAAACAAACAACTGACATATTTAGCTAAAATAAGTCCCCTCAAGAAACCCCAGTTTGGCTCATTTTTTGCTCCCGGTTTGGCTATTAAGCTCAAGTCGGACTAGTGACCGGAACCAGCACCCAAGCTGGAAATGACACGGACAGGGTGAACGAAAAACACCCCTGGAATCACACTGCCCATGTCTTTGTCAAAGACCTCCTCCAGTGTCTGAGTTTGGCATTGTTTTTAAAGGGAGCCCTTCCACCTGGTGCCATCCACAAAGCAGCAGAGAGCGGACATGGACGGTCCAGACTACTTCTTGAGTGCGGTCTCCCTGGGGGTGTGAGGGGCCGAGGACTACCTGCCCTCTGTTCGCTAAGTAAGCTGGTGAGCAAGTGCATTTGGTACCGTAGCCAGCTAGTAAGTAAATGTGTGAACAGGAAATACTTGAAAGTGAGTCTTCCCATTAAACTCTGGCTTGAAAAAAAAACCAATCGATTCTCTCTGAACCACAAAGCTCTTGGTCATTTCCAAAATGGGGGCGGGAGTGAGCCAGAAGCTTGAAACAAAACAATCTATTCTCTCTGAACCACAAAGCCCTTGGTCATTTCCAAAATGGGGGGGGGGGGGAGTGAGCCAGAAGCAACGCTACTGACCTGCCCCTCCCCAAAGGCCATCCCTCTGGAGCATTTCCCTGTCTTTATTTCTGACGTAGCTCCTCCCATGGCCCCGATTTCCCCATATTCCCAAGTCTGAGGATGGGAGCTCAAGTGAAGAAAGGAGACACTTGGGTCTATTTCAGTGGATGATGGCAGATGCCACAAGAATGGGAATCCTCCGATCACCTGGGCCTAGAAAGGAAAGAGCCCAAAGCCAGATGTGACAAGGACAGAGGAATCCAGGAGGCTCTGTAGGATCGAAATGGCACCCTCCACTCAAAGTCAGGACGGGAGCCAGAAAAGAGGAAACCGGGCAGGGTGCTGGGAAACTGAACCAGCTCTCTGGGACCAGAGGTGGACAATGCATCTCTCTGGGATCGGATGCCAAAGGGGCCCTCGAGTCCTTGTGCCAGGAACCTGCTGCTGTGAATCCTGGCCTATTTTACATTTCCCACATTCTCTGGCTTGACGTCCTGCGTGTTCTCGTTGAGTACAGCATGAAGGGTTTGGTTTGGTTTTGCTTGGCTTTGTTTCAGCAGTGTGAAGGAGACCAAAAGCAGGACCCTTGTCCCTGGGGGCTGGAGCTTTCACAGGGGGCCCTGCTCTCCAGGATGCAGGTGGCAGGGGCCACGGTGGCCATCTTTGTTTCCTCTGAGGCACTCGGTGCATTCCAGAGTAACTCTTCACGTGTCACTGTGAGTGGTATGAAGGCGGGGACACTGCTCTCGTCGTCCTTGGCAGAAAGTGGGGGCTCTCTGACCTTTCACTAGGGGGTGTTCAAAGGACATTGAATCGGGTCATCTGTAGTGGGGTTATTGATTCCAACCAGCTGTTTCTGGCTCAGGGTTCCCATGAGAATACTCATGGGATAAATGTGGACATTGTCTTCCTTACCTTCTTTCAGGTGTTTTTGTTTTGTTTTGTTTTTGAACAAATAGTAAATAGTTGAACTTTCATGACCTTAAAATGCAAAAAGACCATTATGAATGCACCGACATTGAACTGTATTTGGACCGTTGGACGTGTTTTGCACAGTTGGCTGGGTAACTCACAGGTACTTTCCATGACCCATATGCAGGAAGCAGAAATCATTATTTTATATAGCAAACTTGGCAGATTAAGACCAAAATGGACCATAGAAGAAACACAGACACATGCTTAGTTAGCTATGACCTAAGGCTCCCAGACTACTCAGCAGGGTCATTACTTTCAACCATTCATTGCACAAACGTGTATTAATGTTTGCAGCATGCCAACCACTGGGGTAGGTGCTGGGGATCCAGAGGTTTCAGGAAACCCCTTGCATGAAGTCTGAAGATGATACTCCATATGTTGAATTGTTGAACGAGACACTCAGAAGAACTTGAGATCTTGTAAAGAAAAACACCAAAACAAATAAACCTGCATGCCACCAGTGGGGATAGATGGCTTTGGTACAGCTGCCCTAGCCTGGCCTCTCCCAGCTGCTGGGCCTCCTGAGGAGCTCTGTCCCCTGGCGGGTGGGAGAGTGGCATGTCCTGCTTTCTCTCCAGCATACTCTGAAATAACCATGAAAAGGGGAACTCTCTGGAAAGGAAGCAGGATACTCCCATGAGGACTTTAGACTGGCCGCATGCATGTGGACTCGGGGAGCAGAGCTTGGGCCAGCACAACTCTCAATCTGAGGACAAGGCCATCCCTAGTCCTGGAGAAGAAAGGGTCTTCTCATAAACAATTTGGACTTCAAATACACTTCTCTCCCATTTCTTCTTTTCCAGTTTTTCTTCTACCCTTGCCTCATAAACCCAATTCTTCAGTTTCTAAGCCATTTCTTGTTGCCTTTTCGGTATTTTGTCTCTCTTAACAAGCATCCACGTTCCCTGAAGGCAACACCAGAGACCCAGAACCTCACAGAAAGATTACATAAACGGGCCGGCGCAGGGGGAGGCTGCTTCCCTGCTTCAGCCAGCCCCTCCCAGAGGAGTGGTGGCTACAGGACCCAGAGCCAGAGAACCCCAGAGCAGAAGGGCCCCCAGGCATCTCCTCTCAACCTCCCAAGAACGCTGGAAACCCTCCCACCACTATACATGTTGAAAGGGAGAGGATGGAAAGCTGATTTTTTTTTTAAAAACTGCAGTAAGGGCGCCTGGGTGGCTCAGTTGGTTGAGCGACTGCCTTCGGCTCAGGTCATGATCCTGGAGTCCCTGGATCGAGTCCCGCATCGGGCTCCCTGCTCGGCGGGGAGTCTGCTTCTCCCTCTGACCCTCCCCCCTCTCATGTGCTCTCTCTCATTCTCTCTCTCTCAAATAAATAAATAAAAATAAATAAATAAATAAATAAAAATAAAAAAATAAAAAACTGCAGTAAAATACACATAACATAAAATTTCCCATTTTAACGTGAACAGTTCAGTGGCATTAAGTACTTCCATGCTGCTGAGCCACCACCAAGACCATCCGTCTCCAGAATGTTCTTCCTCTTGCAAACCTGGGGCTCCAAACCCATTAAATGGTAACTGCTCATTCTCCCCGTCCCCCAGCCCCTGGCAACCCCTGTTCTACTCTCTGTCTCTGGGATTTTGACTGCTCTTTGAGCCTCATATAAGAGTAACCATGCAGGGCGCCTGGGTGGCTCCGTCGTTAAGCGTCTGCCTTCAGCTCGGGTCATGATCCCAGGGTCCTGGGATCGAGCCCTGCATCGGGCCCCACAATCGAGCCCCACAATCAAGCCCCACATCGAGCCCCGCATCGGGCTTCCTGCTCCGCGGGAGGCCTGCTTCTCCCTCTCCCACTCCCCCTGCTTGTGTTCCCTCTCTCGCTGTATCTCTCGCTGTCAAATAAATAAAATCTTAAAAAAAAAAAAAAAAAGAGTAACCACACAGTATTTGTCTTTTTGTGACTGGCTTATTTCACGTAGCTTAATGTCCTCAAGGCTTATCCATGTGGTAGCTTGTATCAGAATCTCCTTCCTGTTTAAGGCTGAATAATATTCCATTGTACATATGTATCACATCTTGTGTATCCACTCCCTCATCAGTGGGCACGTGGGGTGCTCCTACCCTCTTAGCTATTATGAATAATGCTGCTGTGAACATGGGTGTGTGAGATCTGTTTGAGTTCCTGCTTTCAATTCTTTTGAGTACTTACCCAGATGTGGAATTGCTGGGTCACATGATAATTCTATTTTTAATTTTTTGAGGAACTGTCATGCTATTTTCCACAGTGACTGTACCATTTTATATTCCCACCAGCAGAACGCAAAGGTTCCAGTTTCTCTACATCCTCGCCAACACTTGTGACTTTCTTTTTTTTTTTTTTAAAGATTTTATTTATTTATTTGAGAGAGAGAGAATGAGAGAGAGAGCACATGAGAGGGGGGAGGGTCAGAGGGAGAAGCAGACTCCCTGCCGAGCAGGGAGCCCGATGCGGGACTCGATCCCGGGACTCCAGGATCATGACCTGAACCGAAGGCAGTCGCTTAACCAACTGAGCCACCCAGGCGCCCCCACTTGTGACTTTCTGTCCTCTGTGTGTGTGTGTGTGTTAATAACAACCATCCGAAGGAGTATGAAGTGATATCTCACTGGGGTTTTGATTTGCATTTTCCTAATGATTAGTGATGCTAAGAAATATTTCCATGTGCTTATTGGCCAGCTGAATATCTACTTTGGAGAAAAGTTCCTTTGCCCATCTTTTGTTTGAGTGGTTTTTTTGTTGTGGAAAGTTGATTTTAAAGAAGCTACTGCACTTACTGAATTTGCTCCACTTTGATCCACGGTGTCTTTGAGGCTGCTACCCACCCTCCTTTGCCCAAAGATCCTCCTCTCCAACTTGAATCCGGGAGGTTGGCGTCCCTGGGTTGGTAGCCTTGCACTCATCCCTCCCAGACATCCTTCAGGTATCCACGGATTACTTCTCTTGAGTTAATGAGAACAAACTTGCTTTGTGGCCCAACTTTCTATCAAGTGCAAATTTAACAGCCATGTCCGTGACTCCATCACTCAGCTGAGGCCTAACGATAGCCCATAGCACCAGGCCTCTCAGTAATCACTATGTCGAAACATTACTCAGTATCATATTTCAACTTAAATTGAGTGTAAGAAAGAGTGGGAAAGAGGCAGTCTTACTTGCCAAGCAATGATTTTTTTTTTAAACCAGATATATGCTCCACTTGAGTAAAGAATGATCCTAACCATGTTTTCCAGTTTATTGATAAGATTGACAGGGGAGATAGCATAAGAATCCTTTTCATGTGGATTGCTGGCTCTAGGAAAGCATAAACTGTCTTTCTCTTATTCGTGGCAGCATTCCTGATACCTAGCACTGCACGGCATGTGGAACGTGGTAGGAACTCAGTGTTTCAAAAGCAGTGGTTAAAGCACAGATGTTGAGGCCAGACCACCTGCATTCAAATCATGACTCCGCCACTGACAAGGTGGGTAATTTTGGACAAACTAGTTTACCTTTCTGCGCCTCAAGTTCCTCATCTGTAAGATGGGGATGATAATATTATCTACTGTGGTTCTCATGATGATTAAATTAGTTTAAAATGTGTTCATTGCTGGGGCGCCTGGGTGGCTCAGTCGGTTAAGCATCTAAGTCTTGATCTCAGCTCAGGTCTTGATCTCAGAGTCATGAGTTCAAGCCCCGAATTGGGGCCAGCGTGGAACCCACTTAAAAAAAATGTGTCAAGTGCTGACAAGAGTTGCTGAAATGCTAGTGGGTTATTACTGCTAAACGAGTGAATGAATAAATGTTATATATGTTCACTTCTTTCCATAGTTCCCGTTGGCGTAAAAAGAAATGTGATCACGTGACAGGATCTGTTCTCGCGCATACGAGAGTAGAAGATCATACACAGAAGTGTTTAGAGGAGATGGTGGTCTTCCGGCCAGGTGACCGAAGCTTGTTTCAGTATCTCCTCATGTATCAAAGTTAGGGGTCAGAAAACATATCTAAAAGAGTTGTCGAAACACCTCAATGATGCCGCTTGGATTTGTATCTTTGAGAGGCTCCCAAAATTACTTCCTTGTGCTTCATGTAACATTTGATGGTATAAATAAGAAAGAGTAAAATTCAAATCAATTAAAAATCTGTAATTAGCAAAGTTGTGCAACCACAGTTTGTCTCAGGGCAAGAGACTAAACCTGGCGGTTGCTGCCCTTCGCGGCCTCTGTAAGGCTTCCTGAATTAGAATAAAACATCCCAGTCATACTACTGTTCTCAGATGCCACCGTACATAGGATACTCTCTGATACATTTTCCCAAGACAAAAAGCAAAAATTGTCTGCTCTCATCCTAATATTTTATCTAAAAATGAATCCCCATGGCAGAAACACAAAGTCTACGAGGGGCTGATCAAAGCACTGGCTGACAGACTGCCCCACTGTCCTCGGGATAGACAACTGTTCCAAACATCACCTGGCACCTACTTCTACCTTCTTGGGCCAATGAGGAAAACACCAAGTAAAATGTAGTCATCAACTTGGAAATTTGAGGAAAGCTGTATTTCAAAAGAAGAAATATCAAGGCTCCTCTACCAAGTACAGTAGAGAGTGAATCTACCTGAATTTACGAACACTCTTCAATATAAAAATGTGTTGTTAGATTTTATTTTGGGGAAAACTTGCAATGCATTAAAGACATTTAATACATTGTCAGCAAGTGATTTCTCACTCCTTTGTTTAGGTATTTAACGGTTAAAGGGTTTTTACAAAAATAATTTTTCAACAGAAAAAGAAGGCAGTTCAGGAGGAACAAAATAAGACACGACACATAGAGAAACTGCAGACATAAACCCAACCATACCATTACTTACATTAGATGTGAAGGGACTAAACACTTAAGACAAAAGGCAGGAATTATCAGACTAAATAAAAAAATAAGACCTGGGTGACTCAGTCGGTTAAGTGTCTGACTCTTGATCTCAGCTCAGGTCTTGATCTCAGGGTCGTGAGTTCAAGCCCTGCGTTGGGCTCCACGCTGGGCGTAGAGCCTCCAAAAAAAAAAAAAAAAAAAGCAAGACCCCACTCTGCGCTATCTGTTAAGAGAGGGAGGATTTGAAGAAATAACGGCTGAGAATTTTCTAGAAATGATAAACGGTACAAACAATACCGATCCGCAGTTTACGATAGCCCAGTGACCCTGACCGAGCAGGAGCCACTCTGAGCTGTTTCACGGTAAGAACGTATAGCGCCCGCAACTACGTCAATTGGAAGCAGCCAGGGAGAAAAGACAGATGACATTAAATGATCCAAAATTAAACAAACAGTTGACTTCTCAACAACTACAAGAGGAGTAAGATCATTCGTGCTGTGAGAAAATGAGAGCTTAGAATTATATATCCAGTTGGAAAAGCTCTTCTGAGAGTAATGCCAATATATTTTCAGACACAAACTGAAAAATTGTGCCAGCAACAGACCCTCACTAAAATTTCTAGGATAATCACTAAACAACAACCAAAACAGAACATTTCTTTTCCAAATCAGTAAGAAAAAAACATGTAACAAAAACATAATTAACCTAAAAGAAGGTAGGAAGAGAGAGGACAGCCTATGAAAGGAAGGGCAGGACAAAGAGAAAGCACAGAAGAAGTAGGAGATACCAACACAAATGTACCAGTATTTACAGTAAGTGGAAATGAACTAAATGTTCCAGATAAGACTGTCAGTCTGAGTTAAAAAAAAAAAAATCAGCTGTATATAATGAGCACAAGAGTGAATCTAAAACATAAGAATATAAAAAGTTCGAGGTAGGAGAACGAAGACAGATACTCCAAGCATACATGCGCAAACACGTGCACACACACACACTGCGTGTGTGTATCTGTATATGGACACACAAATGTAGGTAAGTGTTGTGGATGCGTGTGGATGGCATCTAAACTAGATTCTGAGGCAAAATGAATTATGTAACTTATTACATAATGATACAGGGTTGAATCTACCAGGAAGACATAGCAATTCTAAATTTATATGCACCTAAGAGCACAGCTTTAAACTATATAAAGCAAACATTGCTATGACTATGTGGTGAAATAGGACAATCTACCATCCCAGTGATAGATCTCAACATATCTCAGCTCAATAATTGACCAATTAAGCAAACAGAAACCATCAGTATGAATAAAGAAGATCTGAATAGCAGAACTAACAGCTTAATCTAATAAGATGTATAAAAATGTACCCCCAGATGCAGAAAGTATTCTTTTCAAGCACACATGGAGGATTTATAAGATGTGACCACATGCTGGGCCATAAAGCAAGTCTCAACACATTTCAAGTTCATATAGATGACAGTCTCTCCGAGCACAATTCAATGAAGTTGTTAAAAGCCCATTAACAAAAGATAAGTGGAAAAAAACCCATATATTTGACAATTAGAAAACACAGTTCTAAAATAACTAAGGAGTCAAAGAAGAAGAATGGAAATTTAAAATGATTTAGAATGAAATGATGATAAAAATTTCAGATATTGAAATTTGTGGTCTACAACTAAAGCAGCACTTGGCAGGGAATTATGTCTTAAATGTTTATGTCAGAAAATAAGACAAAAAATTAATGAACTAAGCACCTACTTGAGAGATTAAGAAGGAAAACCAGGTAAAACAGAATGAACTCAAAGAAAATAGAAGAAAGGAAATGTTAGAAATAAGAACAGAAATTCATGAAAGAGAAAGTAAATATATAGTTGAGATCATAAAAAAGCTGGTTCTTTGAAAAGATCAATGAACAGACAAATTTCCGGCAAGACTGTTCAAGAAAATAAAAAAGAAGGCACATTAAGCAATATTAGGAATGAAAAAGACTTAACCGCAGGTGCCGTATGACAATAAACAGATAATTAAAAAACATGAACAGCTCCATGCCAATGAAATTTAACATTTAGATGAAATGGACAAACACTTAAGATATATACATATATTATATATATTTTAGCTTCTATGTTATACATAGCTTAATAAAAGAAGCAGCAGAAAACCTAAATATCCTATAATCATTTTTATAAAAGCATAAGAAGTCTTTCCATAGAAAAAAGACTAGTGCCAGACGGTTTTACAGGCAAATTCTCCCGAAACTTATTATTCTAGAAACAGATAACTCCAATCTTACAGAAACGATTCTAAAACACACAAAAAAGAACTATTCCAACTTATTTTATGAGGCTGGCCCAATCTTGATGCCAAAACCTGACAAGTATACAATGAGAAAGGAAAATTGCAAGCTATTTCACACATGAACAAATATAAATGTTCCTAAAAAATTAGTAAACTGAATCCACTAAAAAAAACTAATATGTCATCATCAAGTTGGGCTTATTCCAGGAATGCAAGGTTAATTTAACATTTAAAAATATCAATTAATATAACATTCACAGGTTAAAGGAGCAAAACCATACAATTATCTCAATAAATATAGAAAAAGCATTTGATAAAATTCAGTATCAATTCATGATTTAAAAAGATCAACTCTTAGCAAACCAGGAAGAAGGAAATTTCCTTAACTTCTTAAATAGAATTTATAAACAAATTTGTAACAAACATAATTCTTAATGGTAAAATACTGAAAGAATTTTATTGAACTATATTGAAGGTCCTACCTAGTCCAGTAAGGCCAATTTTAAAAAGTTGAAGGATTAGAGATAAAGAAATTAAATTTTAATTTCAGATAAAAGTCATTGTATAGAAAGTCCAAAGTAATCTATATATAAATTGTTAGAATTAACACGAGTTTAGCTGAGTTGTTGGGTCAAGAATGTACAAAAATCAGCTGCCTTTTTATACACTAGTAACAAGTAGATAGTAAATTTGATAAAGAAAAAAAGACTGTATACATATAGTGTAACAAATGGAAATTTTTTCAGGTAACTAGGAATAAATCTAGTAAAAAATGGGCAAAATATTTATAAGAAAAATTGTAAAACTTCATTAAAAAGTATTTTTTAAAGACCTAAATAATTAGATATAATGGCCATGGATTAGAAGACCCACTGTCACAAATACAGAATTCTCCCCAAGCTGAGCTATTAGATTGTCATTCCAATAGATTTTTTTGTTGTTGTTGAACTTGACAAACTTGATTCAAAAATTTATATGCAAACTCAAAGGCCTGAAATAGCCACAACACTCTTGAAGAGCAAGATACAGGGAGGGACCTACCTCACATATAATAAAGTTGTAGGAATGCAATCACACATAGATGGCACACTGAAAGAACCAAGTAGAAAGGTCAGAAATCGTCCCCCTCCAACCCCCCGACCCCCCCACCCACATATGGGCATCTGATTTAAGACAAAAGTAGCACAAGGAGCAACAGGGAAGGGATCTTTCCAGTACACAATGCTGGGACAATGGGGTATCCATGTGGGGGAACACTACACTGAATCCTTCCCACCATACAGACATCAAACAATCATTTCCAGATGGACCCTTAGATTTAGGTGTGAAAGGTAACACAAAAGAGCTCTTAGAATATAACTTAAGAGACTGTCTTCGTGACCCCGGAGAAGGGAAGGGAAGGTTTCTTAAACTAGATGCAGAAAGTACAATCCATGAAGGAAATGGTTGATAAATGCAACTACTTTAAAAATAAGAACTTCTGTTCATCAGAAAACAAGTCACAGATGAGGAGATGATTTTTGCGACACATGTAACCAACAAAGGGCCTTGTAACCATAATATATAAAGAACTTTTACAAGTTGGCATGAAAAAGTCAACCCAATTAGCAAAGAGGAAAGACTTCTCCCTGTGCTTCACCGAACAGAAAAGCTGAATGGCCAATATACAGAGACAAAGGTGTTCAACCTCATCATGCCACTTAAACTCAGAACGTGACACCATTAACCAGCAACCACGAGGCCAAAAATAAGTCTGAAACACGGGGGCAGGGGCGGGGTGTTGGTGCGTGCAAGCCCACAGGCTCTTGGGCACTGCCGCTGGGAGTGCAAAGTGGCACGGCCCCTTCGGAACACAGTTTGGAATTATTTGGTAAAACTGAGGAGGCACATATCCTATGACCCAACAATCTCACTCCCAGGTAATACCCAGAGAAGTACGTGCACCTGTGTGTCAGGAGACCCATACGGGAGTATCTACAGCAGCTCTGCTCCTAACAGCTGAAAACTGCAAACAAACCGTATATCCATTTCCAACAGCCTGGAAAAATACACCATGGTATATTTATATAATAAAATACTATGTATCAGTGTAAAGGAATACATTGCTGCTGCGTGCAATAAGGATGAACCTCCGGAACACTGAACCTCCGGAACGTAGTAATGTTCAGCGACAAAAGCAAGCAGCGTAAGGACATAATCAATACAATTCCATTAAAAATTTTTAGATATGCAAAACTAGAAATTTTTATTATTTGGGAGTGCGAACATATATGGTATAGACACACAAGGGAATGCCCCGCCTAGAATTCAGGATGTGGTTAACATCCGGAGATGTTAGAGAGGTAAGGGGATAGGATACACGGGCACAGAGGAAATTCATAGGCAATATTTATCTTCTATTTCTTAAACTAAGAAGTGGGTATATGTGTTAGTCATATTATTATTTTAAATATATTTAATAAGTATCCTTTGGCTTTTGCTCAATATCTAATGACAACAATTTTAAAGGATTCTAAAATATCGTATTTGAGAACACTGGAGAAGTACTAGTCATCCTGATAATATGAATTCCTACCAACTACTGAGTGATTACCATTACAAATGCGGCTGGTCTCTCAAGTATTATCCTCACTGTCACCAGGAAATGATAGAAGTTGGTGTTTAAGTACCTTGAGGGAGCCTAACAGGGACCAATGGGTCTATGATTCTCGGCCTCAGGCTAAGAGGCCAGCTAAATCAATTCTCCATTCAACAGTTGAACTATCCAACGGTTAAACAGGCCTCAGCCCGACTGTGGCAAGGGCCCTCCCCTCCATCTGGCAGGTATGGAGGAAACATCAGCCACGTCCTCAATCTGCGTCTGGCTGATCGGACGCAAGAAACGTGAGGCGCTCCCAGGCTTCCGAGAGTCTACGGTTCTGCAGGAGACAAGCCTGTCACAAACAGATACTACTGCTCAGCATTCGGGACAGGTGCCCACATCATCTTGTTTAGGTTGGTGTTGAAATGTTTTACCCCGGGTTTGGAAAGAAACCATGGGATCCAACAACTACATCTGGCCCCAACTTTTAATAAAGTATTCTTGGGAAGAAGTTTCCCATCACATAGGAAGAAATACAAATATTTAAAAAGCAAACAAGTCATCGGCTGCTCTCAGACCTGCTGCCATATGCTTTGCTTTTTTGAGCTTACAGCTTAACATTAAAATAACAGGCTCGCATTCCTCAAATATCTCTACTGCTGTTCCTTACTTATTCTACTTGAAAAGACTGTCAGCTGCTGTCACTTGGAATCATTACCATATTAGCCACCACTGTTTACTGCTCACTGCGTGGCGTGGCTATTAGTTTAATAAGCCCTCCTCTCGGATGACACCCCGGGCTGTCTACACAGGAGACACATGCTGGAGTCTGACGTCTAATGAAGGCGTTAGGGGTGGGAGGCAGGGAATGCTGCTTTATAAATACTGATGAGAGAAACAGAATTCAGTTGCATCAGGTACTTTACTGATGGGTAAAGGACCGGGCCCTCTGTAAAGTGCTCTGACCGCTTGAAGAGTCCATGGGCTAACCAATTTGGATGAACCCAGTACACTCGTGTGTAACAGAGCAAGTTGAGCCTACGCCAAGTAAAACATGCAGCAAAGCTCTTCAATGCACTCGGCACAAATAGCTGAACCGATAAAAGAAATCTCTAGTCAGAGGTTTCCTGGATGATAATGAGAATTTTCTCGATGGGGAGAAGAGAAGTGCCCTTTTCACTTGAAGACAAAGAAATGTTTGTAATGGAAATGGGTGAACCAATTTTCTAAGGAGAGCTGCTGAAACGCACTGATTAAAAACTGTGAGGTGATGAGGCAGAGAAATAAAGCCAAAGGCGCTGATTTCCCCAAGTGAAGAGAGCTGCTCTGAGCCCCCGCCCACGTGTCCCCCCCCCCACCCCCGGCCACATGCCGCCCCCGCGCCACCGCGGACCCTGCCACTTAGACAATTAGAAGCTGTCAGCCTGCACAGTGTTTACTGTTTCTGGCCGCTGTGTCCTGGTTACCAGGCTACTCCACTGTGAATAAATGGGAACCGAGGCGCCCACACGACAATGTTCTTCTCCCAAAGCCTCCCTGACAGGCCTGGATTCAGGGATTTGGAGGAATGTTGGGAAGATAAGCTGTCATGCCTGTGGCAGCTTATAAGGGCAATTCTTAGGTTAGGTACAGAGATGAACTGATTTATTTAAGGAGTTCTAGTTCCTAGAGAACAAACCAAGGCACAAAGAGGTCAGGTACGTTGGTGGAAGTCGCCTAAAATAGGAAGATGTTTTTCTTCAAATTGACTTTAAGACAACTCATTTAAAAACACCTGTCGTCTCCCTCTGACCAATAATTTGTCAAATCACACTTTGATATGCAGGTATATTTTTTCTCTAATGTACATTTAAAAATGTAAAACTAATCTAATCTAAAATCTAATCTAAAACTAAACTAATCTAAAATCCATCTATAGCATGCACCAAGGGTACACATTGGGAAAGACTCGATAAGGTATTTTTAACTTAATAAGGGTGACCTGACAGGCTATGTTTGTTTCCAAATATCATGCAAAAACAAGAATAAGGGAAGTCTGTACTATTTATCCTCAGGATATCTGTGAAGGACTTAAAGTAGATAGAATGAAGGAAGGGGGGGGAGTAAAAGTGAGTAACTTTCTGAGTAGGAGCACTTACATAAAATTCTCCGGGTATTCACTGAGGGCCATGTCAATGATATTCAGAGCATCGTGGTAATGCTTTTGTGCAGACAGTAAGAGGGCAAGGAGGTGCAGGGAGTTGGCGTCATCACCTTGAAGTTGAAGAGCTTGGCGGACGTACCCCAGAGCCTCTGGGATCTGGTTTAAAACAAAATCAAAAAGAATTTTAAAATGCGTGCGTGTGTGTGTGTGTGTGTGCGTACACACAAAAGAAGCTACCACTTCAATAACTGATTCTCTGTAAATATCAAAAGTCATTTCACCCTGTGCCACATTCAGATCCTAATCTTTGTGACAGCCCCAGGATATTAACCACAGACATGCAAACAGATGTCCTCTCCAAGCGATAGTGAGACTCGCTGATCGATGCAAGGCTCTCTTTCTCTCTGTAAGACTGCCAATACCAAATCTTTTGTTTCTCCCTAAAACACAATGTCTCTTTTCCACAAAACTGATGCACTCTTGATTGTGCCCAAGATAATTCCACTCTCAATGGAGACACATGCAAGTTGCCAGAGGTTCTTAGTGGAATTAAACTGCCTTAGCTGAACTGTTCTCATTTTTTAAGGTATTACCGAACTAAAGTACAGAATAAGTTAACAAAACCTTAAACAGAGCTTTCCAAATGATCAGACACCTGTGAGTCTCTCCGAAGTTCCTTCGTCCCGGACACTCCATTAGACATCAAGGAAATATGCAAACAAACAAAACCCCGCACCTTTCCAAACTACAACCCAAAATAATGCTGTCCAAGAAACAAATTGCAACGCTACATACAAAGCAGATGTATCCAAATTCAAACAGGACCACAGACAACCTTAACCTTTAAAATGCAAGAGCTGTTCAAGACTTTCTTCAAAATCATCCAGGCACCAGGGTTGATAAAATACATACATAATGGATACTTGAACACCCGAGATTCCATGCAGGTTTAACAGTGACCAGGGAGAATTAGAACCTGACACTGGATTTCGAAATAGAGCTCGGAGCATTCTTACACAACCACCCCAGGGACTCCTTCCTGTCCCCAACCCCCAAATCCAGTCCCCACGTTGAATCTCTTTTCAGCTCTCCGGCCTCTTCTCAGCCCTCAGTAACCTCACTCTGTTAGGAAGAAGCCACGACTTCCCAAACCTATTCGTTGTCCTCTCTGAAATCCTATTTTTGATGGATTTAGGTTCTAACTGCCGGTTACAGAGGCTTTCGGCCACTGAGCCACAGCATCAGGGGGGTCACGGCCGGGAGAGGGCTCATCCAGCCCAGCCCTTCCTTTAGAGGGAGGAAGCCGAGTCCCCGGGGGGTGATAAGGCTTGAGCATTTCCATCTAGCTATTGAGTGACTGGGACAAGAGTGGCGCTAGATCTTCTGATTCCCCTCCTGTCCTCTTCTGCTCAAATGGCATTGGCTCTAAAGGTAAGAGGGCCACAGCCCCGGGCCCTTTCCAGCAGGGACACAGTCCCACAGAGTGTGGGCCTTACACTGTGGGCCCACAAAGATGGCGGCTGCACCCATAAGGCCCCATCCACTTATCCTCTCCTCGGGGCAACCACCCACTCTGTGAACGAACGGCACTCAGCCTGTTACAAGGAGGGTGGAAAGGCAGGTATACTCATGGTGTTGATTTGCAGGGGTGATCAGCCCTCCTTAAGGGCTAGCTGACTTGAAGGAATTCCAAGCTAGTTCCTTCACTGAACGAGCATTACCGAATGCCTAACACATGTCGGGCAGTGTTCCAGCTGCCGGGGTAAAGCGATGAGGATGATGGACAAGGACCCCTGCCCTCATGGAACCTAAAGTCTAGGGAGGAAGACAGATCCTGAAAAGGAGAGCTGAGCAGGAGGAAGAAGGGCAGGCCGCCGCAGGAATGAGGCTTCGAGCAGAAGGTGAGAGAAGCTCCTGGGGAGGGGGGGCCAGCGCAGAGCTGTTACAGCAACAGCTCCCCACTGGACCAGCTGTGAGCCCCACCACGCCAGGCCGTAAGGCCTGTACAGAGGATGCATCTTGGTTTCCTCAGGCCCCGGGTCACCACTGGAAGCCACTCCTCCACACCATTCACAGGCCTGCGGGGAGTCAGAGACATGCCTACAGCCCGGGTCTGCCCGGGGAATGGCATGTCTGGGGGGCTGATCTTTGCTTCACCTCCAGTCAGCACTCAGGACTGTGCTGGGGTCACCACCAGCGTCTTGCACCTGGTGGGCAGGCAGGCATGCGGCCAGAACCTCTGAGCAGCTGGGAGGGGACGAGAATGGCAAAGGCAGCTTCTGGAAGCTGCCATTGGGAAGATGGAAGGCCAGCAGAGCTTGCCTCTCCAGCAAGGAGAATGCTGCTGAGTCCCGTATTTGGAGGAGAGATGGTCCCTATCTTCTACATGTTATAAAGGAAGCGGGTACCTCTCGCCCCTGCCTGCTGGCATCTTCCTTATGCCAACCGGGGGCTCATTCCCCACCATGCAGCTCAGCACTGGGCCTGCCAGCAAGGGACAAAGGCTCTTTGGGGACTCCTGGGCTCCGGGCCTTTGCCATGTGCTGCATCCCATGCTGCCCTCTGAACCCTCCAGATCTGTGGGTTTAATCTCCCAAAGCAGAACCTGGGACACCTGTGTCTTCCCAGCAGGAGCTCAAACTGACCAAAACACCGGTGGCCATGCTGGGAGGAGTCACCATGCCCTCAGAAGAGACCCCGGCTCCAGGTCCGTCTCAGGTGAATGAGAGAAGACAAGCTAGTGCCTCACAGGGAGGTGCTGAAGGAACTGCATGGAGACGGAGCGTGCACCAAGTTTAGGGAACATGAGAGAAACTGACCTGTCTGGAGATGGCAAGCTGCAGAGCCAGGTAGAAAGCTGCTTGGTGATCTGTAGGTGACAGGCTGTGGGCCCTGAAAAAGCATTGGCGGCCATTAGTACACGGGAGAGGCCGTTTTACCTCTCCTAGTCAACGAGTATTCACATTTGCAGTTTTACGCCAAAGCGACATATCTGACTACGTAATGTCTCATTTAAACTCTTCTCTTTGGCCCACTAACAGGGATAACGCATGTTCCCTCTTACGACTGTGTGCAGGTATGAAACAGGAGCATGCTCTGTGTCTTCTCTGGCATCTGAAATAGCAGCCCATGATCCTAGGCTCTGAGGAGGAGCCCGAGGTGAAGAATCCACAGGCGCCTCCCCCTGGGCTGAGCAGGAGAGGCCCACGTGTCATGCTGGGACATGGGGAGGTTCCGAGTGTCCTTGGCAAGGCGATGGCTGCTTTGGTTAAGTTTTGGCTTGGCCTTAACGTGACTTCATCCAAATTTCTGGATTTCAGAGAAACCATATGAAAATCAAAGACCTGGCTTTGCTTGTAAAATGAGGTTTTGGTTTTTGATGAACCATGGGAAGAAAAGAAGGGTTCTCGTTCAGTCTTTTGAAGCTTTTACTAAGTTCCATGCCGTTTACTAACGTCGTCTGTGTAACTGGGACATGCAGGGCTCTGCGGCCGGACGCTAGGCTTGTTTTTATTAACTGGCCTCAGACAGTGGATGGGGAGAGGCTGCGCTGGCCTCCTGCTTGATGGCAAACATAGTCGCTCCTGCTTTTATGTGGAAGTCAACTGTATTTCACCAAGAGTAACTCAAAATGTGACTATGTGCGGGACATAATTCTGTCTAAAAATCGGGGAGGAAGAGAAAAACGAACTTTTGCTTTCTTTAAAAGGCACTTTGGGGCAGACTAATTACAAATGGGGGGGCAGACGGTAAACATAAACCCTTCATGCTCTTCTGTCAACACTCGGTGATTAAAGGAGAATCTTCTACCAGCAGAAAACAAATTCGAGATAACAAAGGAAGCCAAATCATTATGGGTTCAACTGCCTCAAACATGCCAACGATGGTTTTCTGTAGTAATAAGGCCTTTTACTGAAACGGTCCGTCCTGCTGTGGAGAAAAAGGCTCAAAAGTCTTCCAGGTATTTGGCATCCAGAAAATACGCCAAGTCCAATAATTAGGGCCTTGTTTAGGCAAATGTGGTAACTCCAGGGTGGGCGTGGAGAAAAAGCGTGGTGGTGGTAGGGGGGGGGGGGGGTCTGTCCTTTTGTTAATCTCAAGAGCAAAGCCCCTAAACTCCCATTCCTGGGGAGTCTTCAGTAGTGACCTTGCCTCAGGACACAGCCTTAGTTTAAGAGGTGGCAACTGAGTAGTTGCCTGTGTTGCCCTTTTAAATGTCTTATTCCTACCGGAGGTCTGCTCTGTGGGCTCCGGTTTTTATTATTTTACAAGTGTTGGTTTTCCATGAATTTGTACTTCAAAGAATTTTTTTTTCGTCGGTGTTTATAAAAAGTGAGATTGGAATGTCATGGTTTCTGTCTCTCCCAATTACTCAGGGAAAATGAATACAAAATTAATTATGAAGAGACTCTGAATTATTTAGCATTATTTATCTTACCTTCTTTCACAATTGATAAAGCCAGGTTTCTACAACCCTCAAAAAAAAAAAATATTCCTCAGAGCTATAATTTTCTCAGCCCAGTTTAGAGTTGTCATAAATGAAGTTAAGTCAAATCATGGCTGCTTCTGCCCAACACCAACCAAGGGAGAAGCCGGCAATGGCCTGGCGAGTTCAGGGAGCAGGTGAAGATAGTCCTGACCAAAGGCCCCACCCTGACCTCATCAAATAATAATTAACTGCTAGCCACAGCACTGACTGTGACAGGAACAAACCAGAAGTGATAGAAATCTCAGCATTTCTGAGGTAGGTCAGGACAAACTCTGAAGAACTGCCAACTGGACTAATAATGGATACCCAACTGTCAAGTTTCTAAGGAGACACAACTTAAACGTACACATTTGAAAACTTTCACTTCAATAATTTGGCTAATGAATTAAACTGACCACTTTAGCCTATGAGAGCAACAAAGAGATAAGGAGAATGCCCAAGAAAGCAAGAAAAAGTGCACAGTGATGAGCTCATGTAGACTCCAGAGAACTTGCTTCACTCAGGCAAAACTGCTTCAGCAGCCATGCTTCCCATGGCAAAGCCATGCCCCCAGAAAACCCGCTCAGCAGAAATCAGCAAGTTGATGCAGGCAAGAGGAAGGACATTAGTGATCTTGAAAACTGCAAGCCTGCTGGACTCTGCACATGGATTTTTTTTTTTTTTTAATGTAGGCTCCACACCCAGCACGGAACCCCACGTGGGACTTGAACTCATGACCCTGGGATCAAGACCTGAGCTGAGATCAAGAGTTGGACGTTTAACCAACTGAGGCACCTAGATGCCCCTCTGCACATGGATTTGAAGCAGGCTCATAAATCCCATTCCCACACAGTGAGCAGCTGGTGAGGCTGCTAAGAGAAACCCAGAGACCCAAAAATGTTACCAAAGGGACACTCACAGAGCACTTCCCTTGTCAAAGCACCTCCATATCCATTAAGTCAATTTCTCTTCCATAAGGAAAGGAAGAAATATTAGACTGCTGACTCACTGATGTTGCCCATCTATCCATCCATCTACCCAAGTCACCCCTCCATCCATCTAACCATCTGTCCACTCATCTGTCATCCATCTATCTACCCTAGTCACCTATCCATCCATCTGCCCATCCATCCATCTATTCATCCATCCACTCATCCATCCATCTGCCCTAGTCACCCATCCATCCATCTATCCATCTACTCATCCATCTATCCATCCACTCATCCATTCATCTATCCATCCATCCATCCACTCATCCACCTATCCATCCACTCATCCATCCGTCCACTTACTCATCTATCCACTCATCCACACCTCTTTATCCACTCATCCATCCATCCACGTATCCATCCACCCATCCACCTATCCATCCACCCATCCATCCATCCACTTACCCATCTATCCACTCATCCACACCTCTTTATCCACTCATGCAACCATCCATCCATCCACCCAACGACCTATCCATCCATCCACCACTCATCCATCCATCCACCCTAGTCATCCATCCATCCATCTATCCATCTACTCATCCATCTATCCATCCACTCATCCATTCATCCATCCACTCATCCATTCATCTATCCATCCATCCATCCACTCATCCACCTATCCATCCATCCATCCATCCATCCATCTATCCACTCATCCACCTATACATCCACTCATCTACCTATCCATCCATTCATCCATCCGTCCACTTACTCATCTATCCACTCATCCACACCTCTTTATCCACTCATCCATTCATCCATCCATCCACGTATCCATCCACCCATCCACGTATCCATCCACCCATCCATCCATACCTCTTTACCCACTCATGCAACCATCCATCCATCCACCCAACCACCTATCCATCCATCCACCACTCATCAATCCATCCACCCCAGTCACCCATTCCCCCACCCATCCATCCAACCATCCAAATTATACAGTACATACTGTGAAGCCAGCACCTGTTCTAGCCACTCGGGAAGGCTGGAGATGAATAATACAAGTGTCCTTCCTTCAGGAGCTCCTCCCTACCCCACAGAGGGGGAGACCCAAAGTGATCATTACAGCGCAGTGGGAGCATGCCCTGAGAGAGGTATGCCAGGCTGTTACTGAAAAGCATGGATGGGCCTCCCAAAGCACTCAGCTAAAACTCAGAATGCACTGAGGTCACCCCAGTGCTTCCCTAGACTCTGGTTCCAATATCCTCTAGAGCTGAAACAAGAATATAGAGAAGGCTGGCCAATTTGAACCTGGTCCATAAGACACATACCTTGTAACAATAATAACTACAGTTTATAAAGCATCTACTATTAAACATCCTGTCTAAGAGCATCCAGCAAAAGAGGTAAAGCCAGAAGTGAAATCCAGAGGCCTGGTCTCCCTACCATATCACCCTGCTATCTTGTTTAGTCAGTTTTTGAGGTCCCTTTAGCCCTGATTCTAGTGGGCATGAGATCAGTGTGTTATTAAGAAAAAAAAAAATACAAACCTGATGAAAGCTATTACTCAGGAGCCTCCCCTTAGTTACACACATAGGATGACCAACTTGTCCCAGTTTGCCTAGGATTGTCCTGGTTTTAGCATGGAAAGTCCCACATTCTGGGAAACTGCCCAGTTCCTGGCAAACCGGGATGGTTGGTCACTCTATGCCCACAAAACACACCATGCTAACTTAAACTCAAGCTCAGTAGAGGAGAGAAAAAAAGAGTGAGATTGGACACCTGTGTCCACTTTGTATGGCAAACGAATGACACCATGTCACCTCGTCCTTGTGGAGGAGCCCGGATTTCTGCACATGGGGGGTCAAGTTGCTGAAACATGCTCTCGACTCTTTTCAGGCTTGCTTTTCTCTGGAGGATGTGAGAGCCCTTAGAAGTAGCCACTCAGATCAGTTGTGCATCTTCAGAAAGCTCTGAAGACAGCACTGTTTTTCTTCATGATACTTCTGTACCAAGCAAATGAGTTGGTTCAGTTGCTTGGGCTGAGTGTATGAGTCAGCAAACAGCTGAGGGTCTCAGGATTAAGATGTAGTCATGCAACTGGGATGTCTTCAAAAATTGCCTCTTCGAATCCACTAGAGAGCAAATCTTTCTGAGTTCTGACTCTGGTTATAATTAAGAGTCAATTTTCATGTGCTATAACTATAACCCCATCCCTTTCCTTTTTTAAAGTAGGCTCCATGCCCAATGTGGGGCTCTGAGATCAAGAGTCACATGCTCCACAGACTGAGCCAGCCAGGAGCCCCAACCTCATCTTTTTTGAGTTACACTGCTTTCTCTTTAAACAAAAAATTGTCAAACAATAGTAGACTTAATAGGAGAACTGTGGGGAGAAGATTTACAATACACAGCAAATAA
Source organism: Mirounga leonina (assembly GCF_011800145.1). Classification (NCBI taxonomy): domain Eukaryota; kingdom Metazoa; phylum Chordata; class Mammalia; order Carnivora; family Phocidae; genus Mirounga; species Mirounga leonina. Next base: position 12,902,383 of record NW_023270825.1, on the reverse strand, counting down.
GTACTTCTCAGCCAAGGGGTTTTTAAATACCCACTTACATTTAAGAAGTAATACAAATCATTGTTATTTACTTCAAATCATTCCCTTATAGATTTAAGTCTACAATGTACTACAATAGTTCCAGTTAATGAATGTACTCGAAACAAAATAATTTTATTCCTTTGAAAAATATTATTTATTTCACACAAATACTAATTTAGGCTAGCCTTCCCCAAGATAATCGTGTAGGTTAGCAGGATTTTATTACTCTTTATTCCCATGAACTAATATTTAAAAAAAAAAAATCTCTCTGAATTGAAACCTAAGTAAAAAAAGGAACAGAAAGGAATTTCAGGCCAATGGAATGGCTGTTATATAACATGAAGTTACGAATTCTGGCAGCTCAAGGCAGACCACCACCATGGCTGTTTTTAGAGAGCTGGTAAGATGTGCTGATTTAAGGAAAGTGAAACAGATGTGATGACCGCTTTCGGAGGCATCCATGTGTGGGTTTGACAAACTAGGACTAGAGGACATAAAACTCCAAATCATTTGAAATGGAAATGCTTCCACACTCCATGCTGAAGAACATTAACAAAAGCTTAGCACAGAGAGAGGAGGTCTGTTGGCTGATGTCAACTGGTACTTTGTGCCATTAGCTGGTCCGGGACTGGCAAAGTGAAGAAGCCATCAGCAAGCCTGCTAGGAAACAAAACGAAACGAGACAAGAGTCCCCCAGTCACTGAAGCCAAGTGATAATGATTTCATGAAAAAAGGGATGTGTGCACGGTGATAAATCTGCAGGCAACCCCAGGTGCCTTTTCGAAGGAAAGGAATTGAATGAAGTTTATTAGGTATTGAGAGGTCCTCATGAAATTTTTAGGTAAGTAACTAAGTTTTAATACAATTCCAAGAAGTCAATGTGACTCAAATGTATTCAAGGTGGCAGGATCAATACCAATTCAAGATTTGACATCATGGGGCTATGCTTTCAGGCAATGATTCGTTGGGGTGCTTTATTATACCTGCAGTGAGAAACAAAATTAGAGCGGTGTGGTATAGTAGGGACAAGGAAAGCTGAGTGGGAGTCAGGAGACCATGATTCTATCTTGACTTCAATAGCTTGGCGACTCTGGCAACTCTTTTACCCTCCTGTGCATCTCGGTCCCTTACCTGCAGAAGACGCACTGCTTGTTCCATCTGCATTAATTGGCATGAGGATCAGGCTCGAGAAGGGATAGGAAAGAGCTCTCAAGCACTCTCTAATTATAAGGCATTCTCCGAATTTCATGAAATCATAATGATGGAGACAATCACAAGGTTTATGGAGCGCGGCGAGGGTGCAGGGTCCCGAGACTTGCTGGCCTGCCATTAACCAGTATTTTAGAAACCAGTAACATAGCATTTCGGAAACTGTCCTAAAGTCTGGCTTTTTTCATTTCGTCATATAAAAATCTGCAGCATGACATGTAAAAAAAAAAAAAAAAAAGGCTAGAAAAGAATGATCTCTCTTCTAGAGAATGACAATCGCTTTTAATAAAAGGAGTCACCTCCCTAGACATCCAGAGTATCCATCTTCTTAGAGCTGAAATCATTTTATTAGGAATGACAACACGTGCCCAAATGGATAAACAGAGTAAGAGTGCAGATTACACGGCAACAAGTCAGGCAGCAAGTTTTGACACTGTATGTTCAGTGGGCAAGATGAAAGACTCCCAGGGGGAAAACACTGTTTACATAATCTTTATAAATATCTCTTCTTTTTATACTTATCATACTTTGGTGTCATTATGCACAGCCGAGTGAAAAGATGAACTCCCACTCACCTCTGAAATGCAAGAAGCGCCTTTCTCTGTAGGACCTCCTGCATCCCTCGCAAAGAAGCTAAGAAAAGGGTTCAGTTAGTCAGTGGCATGGAAGATCAGGGAGTTTTTGACAAATACAAAGCTCATCATAAAACCTATACATTCAACTGGACCAAAAGCAACATGTTTCTGGTGCCTGCGTGCCCAGTCTTCTCCAAGCACTGGGCAATGAAGCCCAGGCCAACCCCGGACACGCATACTCAGTGGGCGCCACGGTGGAGCCATGCCGGGGGGAGAGTAGGAGTTGGCCGGGCACCATGATGCCCAAGGCATTGGGGCCTGCTGTCAGAAGACCAGTTGGGAACTCCAGAGAGGAGCACATCTGCTCTCTCAAGTGCAGGCATGTGGCTTCTGGGTGAGGACTGCCTCTACTGGGTGGTACAGAAGAGATTCCAGCACCAACAGTGATGACTACAGACGGCCTTCAGAGTTCCTTCTGGCACTGAGCAGCTAGGATACTGGGCCAAGGGAACTAGCTTGATGCCATAAAAGGCCCATTTAGGTCACACTGGACAATGGCCAGGACCTTTAATACCTTGATGTAAACACAAGGGAGAGACCAGGCAAACCCTCAACACTGATACTAGAAAATCAGCTGAAAAGTGTGAGGCCATCTTGCTGTGAGCCCACATGTCCCCTGTAGAGAACATGTGAGAAATGGTGCCCTTCGGGTCTGTCGGGGGACTACAAAGGTACTTTTTACTGGGGCAAGAGCAAAAGTCCTGGAAGAACTGCTTGCGGGTGGAACTGGAGAGGCCCTATCGAACATCCCCATTGGGCCATCCCACTGGGAAAGGAGGAAGGCCGTCCCAGACACAGATGTGGCTGTAACCACAGTGAACTCAGAACAACAGTGACTAAGCTAGAGGGGACCTCAGGTGACCCAACTAAACCATGAATGCAAGAGGAGGATCAACAAGGTCAAGCGACTGTCCCAAAGCTACAGGGCTCATGAGGGGTAGGATCCGAACTAGGAATCTGTATGGATAAATTATATGGCATTACACTCACACTTCGCTGAAAGTCTACTATAGTTAAAACAAGGTGCTGGGGCGTGTAGCTTATCAGATGTGCATGAAAAATTAGCCAAAAAAGCCGTTATTGAAAATGAATTGATATGCGAAACTTCTCTAAGGTCTCTGCTATTTTACAGCAGAGGAAAGAAGGCTTCGGGGTAATTTGTAAAATAAACTATAGCAAAACTATAAAAAAAGAAAAAGAAAGTGAATACTATAAAAGTCAGCAGAGTGTTTGCTCTTCAGGGGGCCTGTGATGGAGAGGAGGCCCATGAAAAGTTCCCCAGGGGGCTGGCAAGGTTCTACCTCCTGAGCAGGGTGGTGATTACACAGATTAATAATTAATAATTCATTAATTATACGCTGGTTTTTGAAAAAATTTTTTTACATTTCTATTATATTTAACAATAAAATGTTAAAGAAATATTAAGAGTTCAGGAAAATAATTTATTAATTTATACTTCCTGCAAATATAATTGAAAACTTCATTAAGGATACAAACATAATTAAGATTTTTAAAAAATAGCCAGAGTCCCCAAGTTCTATGTACATCCAAAATGCACACGACCGCATGGGTGTTTGGTAAGCTGCCACACTGCATGTGTATATATCTGTGAATTAAAATGTACCGATAGAGAAGGGGCATCCTAAGCAATCAAGGGAAGCTTCCTGGAGGAGGCTGGCCCTAAACTCTTCCACATTCCTGTGCCTAAAATACAACATCTCCTCTCATAGGGACAGCCCAGCCAAGTGCTGGGGCGGACGCAGGTGCAGGCTGGGTTAGGGGAACCATCTCTCAAGGCCCTGCTCACCTTCACCTCCCAGCAGGTGCCCTGCGCCTGTCAGCTGGGCACTCTCTGCACCACCAGCACAATGCACCGGGCACCCAGGACCTTCATCCCTGCTCTCCGATTCTCCAACCAGTCCGAGCAAAAAGGGCAGCAGCAGCAGGTTCCCACGTGATGGCACACCCGGGTGACCCAACGTACGTGGCCTCCTGCGACAGTCCTCTGTGGGGACTGTGGGAACCCTGCAGTGCAGACTTAGGCAGCCCAGCCCTGTGGTTCCCAGATCCCAGGGGGTGGGTCCTCTCTCACCGTCAGTGGCCTGCAGACTGTACGTGAGCCCCAGAGCTAAGTAGCCTTTGGCCTTGAACTCTGACGTTTTCTCTCCCGCATCCACGACTGTTTTGGCAAACTTCTCAGCCTCTTCCAACTGAAAAACCAGACAAGTTAAAAACAACAACGACCTGCAGAATTTCTAACATGAGTTCCCATAAGCATCTGTTGCCAAAAACAGATTTCTGATGAGTCACTGTGAAAATCACTCCCAAATCTTCCGACTCCACTGCGGTGATTCTGTTTTCTTTATTTGAGCCTCTCCAACAGTCCTCAGGGTTCCCACCTTGCCTTTTTTCTTTAACGTTTTCCCTACTGCTTTTTTACCTTCTTTTCCAAAGTCATTCTCATTCTTGGTGTGGGGGGGAGTTCTGTCTTTTTCATCTTTATTTTTTACTAATTGGCTGTGTAATTAGGCTGTGTTAGGTATTCACTGAATTTTATATATATACATATATATGTATATATATAAAATAAACTCCTTGAAACTTTTTTGTGTCTGGGTCCTCCCTTTTTTTTTTTTTTTAATAACAAAAAGAATACATTTAGGTTTGGATTCTCTTTCCTACAAGCTGTTCAGAACTCCCGTTTATTTATTTTACAACGCACAGCACAGGGACCTCGCATCAGCAGATTCCAATGAGAAAATGTGCACCTGTAAACTACACCCACAATAAGACCTTTGGCACAATTCATTAGAAGCCAAAATAATAAGATTCGTTCCTTCAAAATATGGCCAATGTTGAGGTCCCTGAAGCTGGGTGAGAGTACCTGGGAGTTCATTATACTCTTTACTTTTGAGGAGTTTGGAAATTTTAATAATAAAAACGTAAAAAAGAAAAGATTTGTTAGACTCATCTTAAAAAAAAAAAAAAAGGAGCGGTTTATTTTTGGCCTTAGAGATCTATGTGACAGTCATGAACAATGCCGTAGCTGGAAGGGGCGTGACAGAGTCATGGCTGGGAACTGGCATTTTCAAAGCTGCAGGGTCTGGCCTGCTCCCCTGCCCAAGGCTGGAGCCTGCCTGCATTGTTCCCTCGCTGGTGGCACCGAATGGTCGCATCCTGCATGGACCACACGACACCTTCACAGCTGTGAGTTTCAGGTGAGAGCCTGCTCTTTCAAAATGTCTTTTTCCTTCCATATTTCCCCCAGTCAAATTTAGCAGAAGTAGAACACTTTCTCAACAAGGCTTACTTTTGTCCTGCTGGGTGAGGATAAATGGAAAAAAACAGGCAGCAAGGACCGTCATGGTGAAGACCCTTAGCAAGGCACTGTGGTCTTTTGAGCAAATTCTTCTTATAATTAATCTTGATAGGAAGTTAAAGAAAAGAAATTAAAACTGGATCGTATGTGGTAATTATCCGTACCACCACCTTGTAGATTAGTCTGGGGTTTCCTATTTTCCACTCAAATGGTATATTTTTGAGGTACCAGAACTGTTACAAACCAGACTAGTCCCCAATTCAAACCTGGACAAGAATATCTGAAGAGGAAAGTCTATATGAAGGAAGAGGAATGAGCACAGTTGGTTTACACATGAGCTGAAGTAGAGGGTGACTCTTTGTTTGCTTTACAGAAAAACTCAGCTCTGCTAAGAGTGAATCATTCAGTGACATAAACCTTTTTAGTCCCACACCCCCTGCACATACAGCAAGACTTACATGAGTATGAATTCCAATTCTATTTTATCAATTCAACTTCTGAAGCATTTCCCATGAAAAAGAAACACCTGGAGTGTCCCGGGAACATGATTCCCCTCAGTCCTAGGATGGGTGGGTGAGGCCTGAGGGAGCCTGGGGGCCCGGGCTCTGAAGAGCCTTGTTTTTGTGTAGCTGATGGATTGCTACTCTCTCTTTTCTCTCAGTGCCTTGAGGTGGAAGAGGCTGGCAGTCCTGCCTGCGAGCACAGGGCCCCAGCCCTACTCACCCAGTGAAGAGAGCCCATGCACAGCTTCGCGGCGAGGAGCGGGATGGTGGCGTCGTCGGGCTTCAGACGGATGCACTCTTTCAGCACCTTCACAGCCCGTGCAGACTTGGCAAAAGGAGATTATTTCTGTGAAACTCAGAAGTTTTTGACGGAACCAAACACTAGGGCCTTCCCTCAGGGGTTCTGGTTAGGAAACCTGTTAATGCGGTTTTTCAACCTGGAGGCCTGAGGATGGCGACAACCAGAGCATGGGGCTCTTGAGTGACTGGGGAGTAACCTGTGGTTAGAACAAGCAGAGGTGCTTCCCTGGAATCACCCTCATTTTCTTCCTTACTTGTGTAGCCGTTATAAAATTAAGAAAAAAAAAAAAAAAAGACAGTGAAGGCTTATTGCGTTATTATGAAAAATAAACTATATAATTTTAGAGCACACTATCCTAAATTTCTGCCTCCACTTGGCCCAAAAAATCCCCTATCTCAGACTTACTAAGGCACTAAGTGGCCCGAGTTAACAAGAAGAACAATGGCTCCTTCCTTTATTGTGCGTGTACTGCGTGGGGGTGCTGTCCATGCATCGTATGGGTGTTACCTCGTTTACCCAGAACGGCTCAATGAGGGAGGTGCCGTGATGCCTCCACTTTGCCCAGGAGGACCTGGAGGTACTAAGTGACCTGGCCTGGGTCAAGGCCTCAACCCCAGCAGCTGGACTCCACAGCCCGCGCTTTCGACCAGCATCGTACGCTGCCTAACGTGATAGGTTGCTATCGACCGCTAACGGTGTTCGCCTCCAGGAATACATTTATGCTCTCAAATACGTGAAAGGGTCTGTGTGAAGAACCAGCCTTGGTTTAAGCCCGTCTTCATATGACAAAGTTACAAGGGCCAGGAAGAGGCAAATGCGTCTGATTTTTCTTCTCCATGGTGCGTCCATGCCAGGTCCCAAATCACTAAATTTGATTGTCCTCTTACAAATGACCACAGGACAGCTTCGAATCGCTGGTTTAGACTTCTCCAAGGTCTGATATCACCCCTTGGAATTCCGGGACGTGAACACTAACAGGGAGGATGGTGCATCCCAAGGGGCGACTCACTTTTCCCGCAGCCATGAGAGACAGAGCAAACTGGTACCAGAGCTGGAACTCCTCGAAGGCAAACTTCATGGCTCTTTCCAAGCACTGGTCGGAGAGAAGAACAAATGCAGACATCTGAGAACTGCCGGGGGCACAACTGGATGAGTGTGAGTTTGTGTCTACGCACACTCAGTCCTACAAAACCTAAGCATTCCCTTGAATGCTTAAAACAGAATCCTCCACCAAACCCCTCCTGAGGAGCCCCCACGGGGGCTGTGCCAGAAGCCAGGACCATCCACAGTTGACTAGAATATAATCCTTGATCTCAGTGGTTTCTCATCCAGGCCAAAGAAAGAGGCAGGGACACAAACAACTCAAACACAAGGCCCAGACAGACAAGTGCCCCAAGCGTGGGAAAGTAATCACTGGATTCAGAAATGGCATCCTGGAAAAATGCTCCTTGAGCTGGGCCTTGATTAATGAGAAAGAAAAAAAAAAATGCAGCTATGATTTGGAAGAGGGGCATATGAACAGAGACGTGGAGGTGACAGGGTACGCTCTGACTCGACGATGGCAGGTGGACCAATATAAACCTAGCTTTGGGCACACGGGCAGGGATGGGTGGAATCAGGCAAGGCAGGTGTGGGCTGGGCCCAAGTCACTGAAAGTCTGATACGGCAGCTCCGTTTCAAGGATGTTCCATCTCCCTCTTCCATCCCAGCTTTGGTTCTCCTTCCTCTGTGTTCCTCAAGTTCGTAACTGTACATAAATGTCACTGTCTTCACTCTTCCTGCCCTAGCCCGGCCATATCCCACTATGACAAACGATCAAGGGCAGAAATCCTGACTTCTCTGTCACCTCCGTACCTGCCCGGTGGGTAATCTACAGATACACTTCACTCTCCGTCAGTGAGGAGCCTCTGGTTTCTGCACCAAGTGATAATAATCACATCAGAGCTTAGGAAGGTCATTTGGGGGGCCGGGGGAGGGTTGTGCAATCAGAGTGGAGACAGACCAGGAATAAAGTGCATAGAATGGTCCAGGGACTTAAGAACCAAGAAATGTGTCTGAGTTAGAAGCAGCAAAGACAGGCCATCCAAGGAAGGAGGCGGGATGGCTGGTGAGGTGTAGGGACTGAAGGAGGCCTCCAAAGTCTCTGGGAGCAAACCCATGGCAGAGAAGACCCTTGTGTATGCACATGTGTGCACACGTGTGTGTTTATGAGAGAGAAAGAGAAAATTTTTAGAATAAAAGGAGAATGTGGAAGAAAGTTTTTTTTAATGAGGTTGGTAAGGAACATGGTGGGCTTGAGGTGTCATGTGGTGACTTACTAGAGGTAATTAGAGACAATCTGGGGCCTCGAGAGAAGATCTAACAGAAGTCATACATTTGAGCTGAAAGAAATTAAAGGCATAAATAAATGGAAACACATCCCATGTTCAATGGATTGGAAAATTTAGTATTGTTAAAATATCAGTACTACTCAAAGCGATCTACGTATTCGACATAATCAATCCCTATCAAAATCCCAATGGCATTTTTTTTTATTTTACAGAAATAGAAAAACCAATCCTAAAATTAATGGAATCTCAAGGAACTCCAAATGGCCAAAACAATCTTCAAAAAGAACAGAATTGAAAGACTCATACTTCCTCATTCCAAAGCTTACTACAAAGCTACAGCAATCAAAACAGCATGGTACTGGCATAAAGACAGACCCCAAAGAATTCAAAGCAGGGACCCAAACAGGTATTTGTACATCAAAGTTCACAGCTGCATTATTCACAATAGCTAAAACATGGAAGGGACCTAAGTGTCCATCAATGGATGAACAGATAAACAAAACGTGATGTAAGCATACAATGGAATATTTTCTAGCCTTAAATCTATTTATTTATTTTTTTAAAGATTTATTCATTTATTTTAGAGACAGAAAGAGAGCACATGCTTGCCAGGGAAGGGGAGACAAGCAGACTCCCTGCTGAGCAGCAGGCATGACGCGGGGCTCGATCCCAGGACCCAGAGATCATGACCTGAGCTGAAATCAGGAGTTGGACGCTTGACCAGCTGGGCCACCCAGGTGCTCCTATCTAGCCTTAAATTAAAAAGGAGGGAAATTCTGACATATGCTACAACATGGATGGACCTTGAGTACGTGATGCTCAGTGAAATAAGTCAGTCACAACAAGATAAATATCATGATTCCAGTTGTATGAGGTACTTAGAGCAGTCAAAATCATAGAGACAGAGAGCAGGATAGGGGGTGCCAGGGGCAGGGGAGTGAGCGTTTCATGGGGACAGAGTTCCAGTTTTACAAGATGAAAAGCATCCTGGAGATAGAGGGTGCTGATGACTGCACGACACTGAGGCTGTATTTCACGCGACCCAACTGCACATTTTAAAATGGTTAAGGTGATAAGATACTATTTTACCACAAGAAAGGTAACTGGGGAAAAAGTACACTTGAGAAAACAGCTAACACCATCGGGAGAGGTTGGAGAACATGAGAGGAGTGCTTGCAGGAAGGGCAGCTGGGGCGGGACCTTGGGAAGCATCTTAGCTTCAGGGCCAGGAAAGGAGACGCAGACGGGGTCTCAGGGTGGAGACGACGAGAGGGTCAGGGTGCTGGAGGCCCAGAGGCCCCGGACCAGGCAGTGGGTGGCCGAGCTCTGGGAATGCAGTTCTGGGGCGCGCTGGAGGGCACCACCCGAGGAGCAGAGAAAAGAAGGTGAGTGGTGAAGGACAGGATGTGTGAAGCACACGCCTGTGGGAGGAAGAATGGAGACTTATCTACGCGCTGTCTTTCCATGGAGGCAACCTGAGCCCAACGAGCAGACAAGGCCCCTTCTCTTCAGAAGGCAGGCTCTAGAAGCTGAAGAGGAGAGCCCCTTCCTGGCTGTCCCACCCAGCCACTGTCTTCTCGGCAAAGGTGGGATGAAGTGGGCGTGGGAGCAGAGAAACGGAATAGGGCTGGGAGCTTTCAGAAAAGCTTTAAACAACAACTCCACCCTGTGGGGACAGAACACTGACATCAGGGTCACCTTGGGGACTGGGGTGTTGGGCGCTGGCATCTGCAGCATGGGGCTGCCAGTTCTCCCTAGTGATAATACTCTGTGGCCAGCCCGGGGCAGAGGGGAGCGACAATGGAAGCCTCAGGACTGATGGATGGACACACAGGGAGGGGCAGGGGGCTGGGGGACGCAGGAGCCACAGAGAGGGCGACAGACTGCAGGAAATGATAAAGGTGGGGTGAGGAGGTGGGAGAGAATTTTGGGTGGTATGTACATAGAAGTTCCCAGCAAATAGTATGCTAGCTGGTTTATTGTGAAAACCTGCCCGAACAGAAATATAATAAAAAGTGAAGTAGTTAGCATTTAATAAGCACCACATATGTGCCTAGTGATGGTGGGATGGGCATCTGCAGATCCCAAGCAAGACGAACACTTGGTCCCTCATTTTGATCACACTGGCAACGTGCTTAGCCAAAATCTGTGGACATGTGACTTCATTCTGGACGATGTGATGTCAGCAGAAGCTGCTGGGGGAGCCTCCAGCAGGGGTGTCTAAGAGGAGGGCTGTCCCGGCTGGCGCACACTCTGCCCTCAGCCCTGGAGGGAGTATGAGGCTGAGAGCCATTCTCCAGAATGGCTGAGCAGAAAGAGAGAAAGCGCTGGGTCCCTGAGGCCGTGATGCGCTGTGCTGTGACTGCAGCCTTTCCCCAGACTTGTTGTCATAGGGGGAGAAATTCACTCCTATTTGGTTAAGTCACTGTGAGCTGGTTTTGTTAATTACATCTGGTTACATCCCTCACTAACACAGACACTAAACGGCAGGGTTGGGATCTGAACCTGACCCCAGAGCCCTCTAAACAGCTCTACTATACTGACAAGAACAAGAAGCCCTTAAGAAGCACCTTGGGAATAAAAACTAAAGCCTCTTGATGAAAAGATCAAGTAGGCAAGATGCAGAGGGAAGACCTAATCCGGGTGTGAGGTGGAATGGGCTGGCAAAAGTGGGGGAGGACGGGTGCTATGGAGAGAGCACCAGTGATGAAAAGCCAGCAGCACTTGGAAACTGAGTTGGGGGATGAGGGATGGTGGGAGAGGAGGGACCAGGAATCGTGATCACATAGGTGGAATTAGGCAAAAGAGCCAGTGTGTGAAGGACATAGATAACGATCAAAAATGGTTTGTCTTAACAGCTCTACGCAACCAGCTCATTGCAATATAACCACTAAGTGCTCAAATATATACAAAGAAACATTTAAATGTTTAAATGCTTTTCTTACCCCTATTGCTAGGAGGAATGATAAATATCAACTGTTTTCCTGATAAACAAAAGGAGATCAGCCACTGAAACAGCCTGTTCTGAATCAGAAAGCCAGATGCTATAAATAAGTGTGCATCCTTATTTTCCTTTGTGCCAAAGGCTAACACACTCGTTATACTCACTGATAAACGCTTACTGGAAGCCTAACTGGTATAGAGCTCCAATCCATGTTCTATCAGCCATGGTACCAGGAAAATCCAGAGACTCTTGGGGCTATGAGGGAACTTGAGAAACATCCAGTTGAGGTCCCAAAAGGAAAGGACATTTGTCATTTTGGTTTCCTCTCACCTCAAAACTCTTCTGATTTTTTTGTTTTGGGAGTTGGGGGTATACCCTAGATAGGAGGAAAGCAGCTTCTCCACCTGCCAGTAATAAAGCTTGAATGAAGGAAGAAGGAGCATGGCACGTGACCCAGACACAGCCAATCAGACGCTCCTGCCAGAGCTCGGCCTCTGGAGCAGGGAGGGGAGGGGTGGGATGTTTTTCCCAGTGGCAGGGCCTGGGGGCTACAGGGGCAGCAAGGTCGGTGGAGGCCCTTGAGCCAGGGGTGTCTAAGCCCCCAGTCTGTGGTATTTTGTCATAGCAGTTTGAATGGACTAAGACAATAAGCCTTTGGATAACACTATGTAGCCAAGCTACATAAAAAGATACAAGTATCTTTTTTTTTTTTTTTTTAAGATTTCTTACTTATTCGTTTGAGAGAGAGTGAGAGAGAGCACAAGCAGGGAGAAGGGTCAGAGAGAGAGGGAGAAGCAGACTGACTCCCCGCTGAGCAGAGAGCCCGATGAGGGGCTTGATCCCAGGACCCTGGGATCATGACCTGAGCCAAAGGCAGACGCTCAACTGACCTCGCCAGGAGCCATTTTAATTGCTTTACAAGAACTGACCCATTGCTCGTCCTAACAACCCTACAAGGACAAGCAAGTACTGTTACGGTCCTCCATTTACAGATGAGGACACTGGAGCACAGACTCCAGACTGGGGTCCCCTGCGTGACTATGTGGGCTCTCAGCGTGTTGGTGGAAGAGGCAGGACCTGAATCCGGGCAGTCTGGTTCCAGAGTTGGAGCTCTGAGCCACGATACTCGGCTATCTCTGCGACTTTAATTACAGACATGTCACTCACGCTTAACTTACCAGGCCCACTCATGCTGCATAAAGCAAACTATAGCTAAATAAAAGGCCCCTAAAAATGCCATATGTTCCATGCACTATTTTGGGGATTCAGCAATATTTTTTACTGCTAATGGGGCCCTTGCTTCCGTGGCTCTTTGGGATCCCCGAGGCTGCAAAGCACTCAGGACTTTCCAGCTTGCAGAATTTTCGAGAAACCTCACAGATCCCATGAAACCCACTGGCACCACAGCCGATATCCAAGGCGCTCAGGTTGTGTCAGTCAGGCATTTCCCCTCTGCTGCCGTGTCTTTCACGGTTTGGACCTCCTTCCCGTAACAAAAACAACCCATAGCCCATAGTAAGTCACAGGTGTGTCATAAAGAGAGTCTGGAAATACAAGCTAACGACTACAAATTCGCCCTTCACCCCCAGTTCTGAGGTGTTTGAGCTCTGGCATCACCGCCGACGGCCCTGTCCTCCTGGGGCTCTTGGCATCTTATACATAGTGATGACTCGCTGGCTCTGGGAAAGCGCCCAGAGAGCTCCAGGTGCTTCTGAAAGCCCAATGCCCAGCATACCGCTCGGATATATAGCATGTCCTCCCCTGTGTTCCCGTAAACCCTGAGAGTATACAGCCCCTCCGCAGCTCAGGTCAACATACCCCAGTAACAAAAGGAAGCCCTCTCCCCATGAACACATCTGAGAATAAAAGGCACTTGGGTTGACCCTGGAGGCATTTGCTATCCACAGCTTCGGGTCCTTAGATGGCGTGTTTGCTCACCCAGTTCTGACTACCCCTTTCAAACACCCTAATCATCTCTGTACAGGACAAAGGAAAATTTTCCAGCTTTGATGGCGTGGCGGAGATTGCAATCAGAATATATGCTGTAAAATGAAGTAAAATAAAATAAAATAGAAACATTCACATTTCTGTAAGGGTTCCGGTCTGAAAGAAGGACCAATAAAGTGGACTTTTGAGAACACGTGGGTGTAACGTGCACCGGGGGCAGCAGGGAAGAGGCTGCTTCCGTCTGCCGGCCCCGCGTGGCTGGTGGCCGGGAAGGGGACAGCAGTGGCATGAGGCCAAGTGAGAGCAGTCGCGTGATGAAGGCGCAGGCCCTGGAGCCCACTGCCCGGGCTTCACCCAAACTCCCTACTCACCAGCCATGGGTTGTCGCCTACGGCTGCTGAGTAGGGAGTCTGACATAACATGTCAAATGCTTAGAAGGGTGTCTGCCACAGGGCCGACCTATACGTGTTGCTATATGCCTGTTGCTGGTGCTTTTATGAGACAAAGTAGCAGATACTGAGGGGCTCGGGCTCGGGGCTTGACCTGAGGGGGAGTGAAGGGGAAAGAGAGGAGCCCTGGGAACGCTGCGGGGGTGCTGGTGGGTGGCAAAGGAAGGACGGAAAGGGAGACATGACAGCGAGATTTCAGGCCTTTCTTGCTTGTGGTGTCCAGTAGAGAGGCGGCAGTGTGGCCTGGGCAGAGGGACATGGGACAGATGCCTGGGTCACACATGCCAGGCGGCGGCAACATCCCCGAGCCACCTCCCTTGTGAGAAAAGAAGGGGCTGTGATGTTATTTCTACCGGGAAAGACAGGTCCATTCACCGTCACCACACCTCTGCCACCTCACTAAATCCCAGATAACGTTCATGTAATACCGCAGATATTTGGTAGAACAATAATTAGACTCTAAATGGCATCCTAGTCATTTGAGTGAGGTCGTCAAAATGCCACTTGCGAAAATGTTGTTTCCTTTTGGGAGCAAGAGCGCCTCCTTTCCGGTCTCTTATTTTGGCTTTTCAGAGACGAGCCACCTCTGAGGGGGCTCCGGGAATGAGAAGGTCTTTTGGCACAAGGGAGGGACTTAGCAATTACCTTCCTAGTCCCCAAATCCCAATTACACAAACTGGGTGCGTGGCCATGGAGCTGGACAACACTAAGCACAAGCAAGGAAAAGCCAAAGCCTATTTTTGGAATTCAAGAGGGAGAGTCAGCAGCCAACACCCGGGGGGGAGGGGACAGGAATAAAATAATCAGATACCCCTCAAATTTAGCCTGGAGCTTATGTCTAAAATCCATCAGTATTAAAATAGAACAAATAACACAGCGAACTGTCTTCATTTTTCACCTCTGTGGGCAGGTTGGCCGTGTCCTAAAAGTTCTTGTAACAGACATCCTTCAGTTGATGGGGACAGTTTTCTTTTCTACATCATATGTCCTTAATGAGTTAGTTGATAAATGCAATCCTTTGCAGTTATGTAAAATTGTGGGGGTTTTTTTTTAAACTTTAACATGGTGCATAGATAATATTTCATGTCTTTACTTTTAGCAGTGAAAAACTAAGCAATTGGGACATTTTGGACCACTATCTGTAGGAGAGTGCCCGGCCTCGTTCTTACTTTACAGATGGGGAAACTAAGACCCAGAGAGAAGACAGGACCTGCCCAGGGTGACACAGTGGCAGACTTGAAATCCGAGCTCTGGTGCTCAGTTCCGAGCCCCTGTTTCTAAATTAACTAAAAATAAAAGTACACATGACAGTGGAGTTTGAGAGATCTGCTCAACAAGAGTCCGGGTCCAGGAAAAGCTTCTAAAAGTCATGCTTATGGGACTCTCAGATACAAAGAAAAGTACCCCCCCCCACCAGGTTTTGAGGAAACAGATGATGCCCATCAAATCTTGCTTAATAAGATTTCTCCTCTGAAATGAGAAATAAAATGCCCCCCTCCATTTCTCTTTTTGCTTTAAAACACCAATACTGATTCAAGCAGAGGTTTCTCAAAGCTTTATTGCTTTGGCAAATGCTGAACTTAAAGGATACCACTGCCTCTGGCCATGGTGGGAGGAGTAGAGAGTGGGCTGTTTTTCAAAGGTCACAGACTTTATTACAGAATTTGGATGCTGGACGCCATCCTCCGGCACGCTCTCTGCTCAACTATATGAAGCAACTCGATCAAGTTTGCCTAGCGAGGGAAGGGTCTCCAGGGTCCTACTCAAATACTATTCCATCTGCCGTTGTGCTGACGTAGCTGCTCCTTGTTATTCTTGCAAAATGAATCACTGAATTCAAGAACCGGGTGTTTCGTTCGTCTACCACCTCCTCCTCCACTGCCTCTCACCTTGGGTCTTCATCTGTTCTCAGTCCTCCTGCCCTGGCCGGGGGCACTGGGTGTTTGCCCCTCAACTTCGGCTGTTGCTTTGCCCACGCAGGGACGGAGGGAGGGAAGTGAGGAGTCAAGGTAATAGCGATGCAGGGGCGTGTCACACACCAAACAGGTGCTCAGTGAATGCTTGAATGAAGGGAGATCCAAGTGAGGATCCATTCTTCCGAATATCCTTTAAGGGGGCCACCCGAACAAGAGAGCACTTGGGAAGAGGGCCCGCAAAATGCTGAGAATCCGAGGTCAATGCACGTGGCCTGAGCGCCAAATGTGACCCACGGCTGCTTGTCACAGAGTCCAACAGCTAAGAGTCATTTCATAGATGAACATTTGCCAGCAGTTGGATGAGAGGAAATACTGACTTTGAGCCCAAATTAAGTGGAATGTTATCCTCCAGAACCATCCCATTCTTCTCATTAGTGAACCCGTATTATAGAAAGTTATACTCACTATTGTATTTTGAATTTAATCAGTAAAAATTCTGTGAAATTTGTTTCCTCTCTTGTCATACCTACACCATATCCTTGATTTTGCCTCTTGGTTCTCAAAGCCTAAAATATTTAGTGTCTGGCTCTCTTTATAGAAAAGCTTGCCAACCCCCAAACTAAAGGAATGGGATACTTCGTGCTAAAGGGAAGAAGGCGATAAAACAGTTGTCTTCAATCTGATGGGTTGTCAATGAAGGAGAACAGGACTTGCCCTGTTGTTCCAAAGAGACAGAATAGGTGGGAGTTTCAGGAGACGAACTTCAGATCCATCCTTCCTAATAACCAGAGAGGAATAGAATGGTATGTATTATAGACCAAGAGCTGTGTGGCTCTTTTATACCTATTGTCTCAGCAAGCTTCATAACTATCTCTGAGGTGGAAGCCCGGAGTGGCTCTTTCCAAAATCACAAGCTAGGAAGGAGTCATGCCAGGATTTGAACTCAGATATTCTTTTGACTCCAAGGCTGGTTTTTTCCACTCCTCAATGAAAGACCCTACTAAGGGTCAAGCATTATCTGTCAGGGTAATTACAGAGGGACATTTATTTCAGAAAGCAGACTATCAACACCACTGATAAGAACGGTAATATGCACTGTGCATACACTTTCACTTCAACCCTTACAATAACCCTCAAAGGTAGATCCTATCATTATCTGTATTTTCCCCATAAGGCGACAGGTTTAGGGAGGTAAAGGAATCTGCCCAAGTTCATACTCAGCATGTAAAGCAGCAGAAATGAGATTCAGACAAAGATCTGATATCTAGACATGAGATATTGTTAGGAGGGCAACACTATCCAAATGATCCACAGAATCAATACAATCTCTATGAAAATTCTAACAGTTTTCTTTGCAGAAATGGAAAAGCCAATCTTCAAATTCACGTGGACTTGCAAGGGGCCCTGAATAGAGCAAAAACAATCTTGAAAAAGAGCAAAGAGGGAGACTCACACTTCTTGATTTCAAAGCTTATAACAAAGCTACAATAGTCAAAACCGTGTGGTATGGGCATAAGGATAAACATATAGACCAATGGAATAGAACTGAAATCCAAGAAACAAACCCACACATCTACAGTCAATTGATTTTTGACCCGGGTGCTCAGTCCATTCAAAGGAGAAAGAATGGTCTCTCAACACATGTTGTTAGGACAACTGGATTTCCAAATGCAAACAATGACACTGGATCCCTACTTAAAATACAGACATTAACTCAAAATGGATTAACATACTAAATATAAGAGCAAAAACCATAAAATTCTTGCAGGAAAACATAGGAGTATATCTTCATGACCTTGGATTTGGCAAGGGATTCTTAGATATGACACCAGATGCGTGAGCAACAAAAGAAAAAAAATTGACATAGGGAATTAAAAACTTTTGTGGATAAAAGGACATTATCAAGAGAATGGAAAGACAGCCTACAAAATGGGATAAATATTTACAAATCATATCTGTTAAGGGTTTATTACCCACAATAAACCAAGAACTCCCATAACTCAACAACAGAAAGACAAACAACCCAAATTAAAAATTGGTGATGGCCTTGAACAGCTATTTCTCCAAACAAGACACATAAATGGCCAAAAAGCACATGAAGAGCTATTCAACATCATTAGTCATTAGGGAAACGCAAATCAAACCCACACTGAAATACCATTTCACACCTACTAAAATGGCTATGACAAAACAGAACAAAACAAAAGTAAAAAGTATTGGTGAGGATGTGGAGAACTTGGAACTCTTGTGCCTCACTGCTGGGAATGGAAAATGGTGCAACTGCTGTAAAAAATAGTTTGGTAGTTCTTTAAAAAGTTAAACACAGAATTACCGTATGAGCCAGCAATTCCACTCTTGGATGTATACTTAAAAGAACTGAAAACAGGAACTCCAATATATGTACACCAGTGTTCATCGCAGCATTATTCATGATAGTCAAAAGGTGGAAACACTACACGTGTCCACCAACAGACGGATGGATAAACAAAATGTGGCATATACATACAAGGGAAAATTATTCAGCCAAAAAAGGAATGAAGTCTGATACATGCTATCAGATGTGTTATCACAACAGAGCGGAGCCTCAAAAACATGCGGCTAGGTGAAATAAGCCAGACATAAGACACCAACTACTGCATGCTTCCATTTACGTGATGCCAACTCAGAGACAGATCGGAGATGAGAGGTTACCAGGTTAGGGAGGGAGGAGGGAATAGGGAGCTACTGTTTGATGGGTAAAGAGTTGCTGTTTGGGGTGATGGAAAATTTGGAAATAGTCATGAAGGTTGTGAATGTAATCAATCGTGAATGTAATTATCGTGAATGTAATTAATGCCACTGAATTGTACACCTTTTAAAAAGGTTAAAATGGCATATCAAAATTCATTGAGGGCCATAAAAAGGGAGCAATGATACTTAATTCAAGAAATGCTTCCATAATAGTGGAAACGTAGGTGCCGGTGGTCATGTCAGTCACTGAGATGTTTCAGGGCAGGCCTGCCATGCAGGCTCCTGGTCCCTGCTGGGTGACCCCCAAAGCTGGACCAGAGTTGGGATCTGTATGGTGCTCTGCCCCACAGTGGGCCCAGCTCTTCCTCTTCCTCCCCTATTTCCCAGTTACATGACCTTTACCCTCTGGGCCCACCTGGGGAAGACCTACTCATTGCATATCCAGGGAAAGTTTATCTCAAAAATCAAAGGAAAGGGAGTGGGACGAGAAGGTACACTAGCTTTGAAGCACTGGTTTATTCAGCAGGTTTTTACTGAACACCTACCATGAACTAAACATTCTGCCTTCATCTCTCAGAAGGTCAGGTCACACCGACTCCTCCTAGGGAGCTTGGCACCCAGGTCAAGGCCGGGCTTCTGCAGCCCAACTGGGGCTGCACGAAACACCAAACGCTAATAGAAACTGACAAATGGTAGGCCTGTTAAGCAGACTTAGACGTTAAAGTGTTTTTCATAATGCTCCCTGATTAAATAAGTGTTTGGGTTAGGAATGTGTAAATGTCCCTTTGGTACAAGCACTAGCCAGACAGTTCTACCCACAGAACTATAATGTTGTTGAGATTTACCATAAACAAATGAATATGAGTTCAACAGGGAAGATAAAAATATCATTTCTGTCTCTAAAGCTGCCATAGCTATGTAGAGGGGGCACATACACCCTTCTAGAGGGTCCCCAGAACATTCTGTCAAAATGGAGCCATTAATAGTCAAATTCAAGAAACAAACCTACTTAGCAGTTTGGGTTCATTCTAAAAAACAGAGGAAGCAGTGCTTGTTGCTTTACTTTTAATAGCATGGGTTGTCATGCCAACTAGTGCTGCTATTTAAATTGAAGGGGGAAGAAAAAAGTGTTCCTTCCTACACAAACCTTTCAGCGGGGCTCACAATTAGTCTTCTAAAAACACAAAAACTCATTGCACTGGAGATATGGTAAACATTGTGCTTATATTTAAACCTGTCGGAATGAGGATGTGATAAACCTCTGGTTTGTATTTCCTTTGTACAATGCTCCTTGCCCAGTATCTGGCTGCGTGGTGCCTTAAAAAGAAGAAAGGCATTCTGTGGGCACATGCCAAGGCAGCCGATCTTGGGATGGGAGAGGAACCGTCCATCTGGAATAAACACCACCGAAGAAAGAGACAGAGAGGACAGCTTTCTCGCCAGAGTGGCTCTGCTCCCCCCTGGAAGGCACAGTTCCTAAAAGGCTGGGTCTGCACCATGCTGCAGGACACACCAGAGGTTCAACGACAGGGGGAGAGAAGATGACAAGACGTGCTGGGCACCGTGGCAGAGGGGCCCCGTCCTTTTCCCCGTTGGTGTAGGAGTGCCGAGGGGCCCAGCTCAGCCGGGGAGGCGAGCCAGCAGAAGGAGAATGTGCTGTGTCTGATGTGGCATATTGATGTTGTTTGGGGACAAGAGAAGGCAGGAAAGTCTGAGGCAGGGGGAGGAGGTAAGGCGTCATCTCTCCCAATAGCCTGGCCGTCGTTAACTTCTGTTTCTAAAAGGATCCAGCTGGTATAAAGGAAGATCTGTGCAGCGTTGCTGAGGCTGGGGGGACCTGCTCATGGACCAGCCGAAGGGGTCCTGTCCCAAGACATTGGGGGGCTGACAACCTGGCCCCATGCTTTCTGTTCAGTGTTCTCTCTTACCTCTCCTCCATGAGAGCAAGCCCTTGGCTCCCGGATCCTCAGGCCTCATGCCCTCGTACCCCCAGGGTCTTGAGGATGAAGGTGTCTCTCTGCTCTGAGACTTTCTGATTCTTATCGGCCCTTGATGTACCAGCAGTTTCTCCTCTCCCAAGGGCACCCCAACCTCTTAAACATGGCTGCAAGCCCCCCGGTCCGTTCTCCTGAAAGGAACACGCCTTGCACTCACCAGTCTTCTCTAATCAGTTGTCTTTTTGTGTCTTTCTGTTTCATTTCCAACTAGACTGGAAGCTTCTGGAAGCCAAAACACCTTCTTCTCTGTTGCTTCCCCTGTGCCCGGCAACTCCTGGGCATATGCTGGTGGGAACAGCACAGCAGCATCCAGCTGCCATGTAATGAGCTCCACTCGGTATCACGTAGCAAGTGTCGGGCTCTGTTCTGAGTACCTTACCTAGTTTAATGAATAGCCTCACAATGATCCGAGATAGGTATGGCTACTGTCCCCATTTTACAGAAGGAAAAACCAAGGCATAAGGGGTTAGCAACTTGCCAGGATCACACAAGTGTAATCTGAGCGGCAGACCCAGAATCCAAACCCGAGCTCCCGAACACAAGGGCCAGGGCTCAGGACACACTAGGTTGCTGACCTGGGTTTGGGGGCTGAGGAGACAGAGACGGGGTGGAGTGCCGATGGAGGGGAGACAAATGAGTGGGAATATCTACAATAGGACACATAGGACACTACCTCATTCCTTGAAACTTGTGTAAATGTACGTGCATTTACTCATAAAGAGATACATGAAAAGATGGTCTCAACGATGTCAAGGAGGGCGGGACTCTAAGTGACTTTTATTTCCTTTTCCATACTTGTCTGTATTGTTTAATGCTTCAAGGAGTCTGCAAGGTGCTGCATATTGCAAAAAAGATAACCGATGAGGTCACTTTCATTGTGGGAGGAAAAGGAAAACAAAACAAAAGAAAAAGAAAAAGAAAAAAAAGAGGGGGGATGGGAAGAAGAGCCATCCAATGTTTCTGCACAGAAGGGTGGCGGCCACTCTTGGTGTCTCAGAAAGATCACTTTGGCCACCATGCAGGAGGTGGAGACTGGGACCGACTATACGACCACGATGAAGGACAGCAATGACAACCACTCACGCTCACGGGGCCCCCAGAAGTAGCATAGGGAGTTTAAAATCCAGCTGTCCCCACGGCAGCACCACTCCCCAGAGTCAAATGCCCACCACCAGATAAATGGGTGAACAAATTGTGCTGGATCTCCACAGCGGAATGTCATTCGACCGCAAGAAGGAATGAGTCCCGTTACAGGTTACAGCATGGGTGACCTTGAAAACATTATGCTGAGAAAAGCCTGGCACCAAAGGTCACTTACTGGACAGTTCCAGTTATAGGAAATACCCCAGATGGGTAAATCCATAGAGTCAGAAAGCAGATTGGTAGTGGACAGGGACTGGGGGAGGTGGGTGGGGGACAACTGCTTACTCGGGACAGGGTCTCCTTCTAGGATTTGATAGAGTGATGAATGTACCGAATGCCACTGAGTTATATACTTTAAAATGGTTACGTTTATGTTACGGGAGTTCACCCCAATGAAAAAACAATACAGTTAGCCTTTTAACCTAAAGCCCTGAGAAAATGGAAGGGCAGATGAGAAGAAAAGAAGAAGAAGAAAGAAGAAGAAGAAAAAGGCGGCGCGGAGAGGAAGAGGAGGAGGAGGAGAAGAAAATGGCAGCAAATGAAGGAAGCAGGACCCTCAGCCTGGGACCAGAGGAGAGAGGGTCTGTGCTCAGCCAAGGTTGGACCTTCTGAAACGGAGCACCCAGATGCCGGCCGCTTTCTCCTAGATAGGACCTGTTTTAGTTAAAAGATCTGAGACGACATGGCCAACAAATGTTTGCTGGGGAGGCAAAACTAAGTAGAAACAGCAAGGTCGAAGCCATGTAGTCAAATGCTTTACTACTGGAAGCAGACCCTGCTCTCCCCAGCACCAGCCACGCCAGAGGGCAGCTGCCTGCGGCTTGGCTGCCTCCCCCTGGACTGGGGGCCACTCGTGGGCAGGGACCACGCCTCGCGCATGGTGGTATCCCGGCCTTAATCACAGCCCCTGGCTCAGAACGGGGGACCGCATATACGTGTATTACAGAAATGGATGTCCTCCATTGTGTCTATCTTATCAACTGATTTATATATTTAGTAGATAAAACAAAGATATGGTATAAAATCCATAAGCTTCCAAGGAATGTACAGTGGTAAATTTCCCTTTCTCCCACCCTTGCCCTCCATCACCTACGAGGCAACCTCTGGCCCTGTCCCCATCGCTTTAAATGTGACCAGGGCAGTGAAATTCTGAATCGCAAAAGCTCCAGCAACCAATCGGACCACCTAGTGACTCGGGCGTCAGGTCATCCCCACAAGATGGAAGCTACGTGTGATACCAAGATGAAAGTCACTGGAGTGAAAACAAGGCCCCAGTATTCCATGCTGGGAGGAGGCACACGGCAGGCTTGTAGAGGAATGCTGCAAAGGTGACAGCCATCCCCCTACAGTGGTTCATGGCATGACGAGAAGTCCGTGGGCAGGAGCCATGCAGCCAGCCAACCACGCCAGCCACCTCAAGCTCCTCACACCTGGTTCTGAGGTCAGTGAAGTTCAAGCTGAGGGAAGGCCATGCTGCTACATGATGGGATGAAAGGAGACATGCCAACCGCAACCAACCTCGGACCCAGACAGATGGTTTCTTTAGTGGTTTGTCTGGAGGAAAAAAAGTTCACCTGAAGAGGACTCAACTGGGAGCTGGGTGGCACTGTCCCCACGGACGGACCCCACGGTGACACAGCAGACAGGCACCAAGCTGGCTGGGAGGGGAGGGTCCCAGGAAATGGAAGCACGTGGAGTAGGGAAGAATCTGGGCAGAGTCCCAGGGGGTGAGCCATGTGGGACAGGAACATCCGGGCACACTGCTTTATCTAGCCGGACTGAGAGGGGCTTTTTTTGAAGACTGAGTAACCACTGTCCTGTAGAGTCACCAAACCAAAGACTAAAAAAAGACCCGAGGCACGCAGTCCCCTCTGTCCTCCAAGGCTCCTGCCTCACGTGACGGCGACGCACCGGCAGGCTAGGGGGTGAGCCGGGCGCTCATCTGACGCCAGCCAATGTGTTACTGTGTTTCATTCCCTGTCCCCATGCCCGGAAACTGCGGCGGTGGGTATAAATTTAGAAAGAAAAAGATAAATAACGTGGAAAAGTCCACTTTAACAAAATGAGTTGTCTTCTTTCTTTCTTTTTACTCCACTCAAGAAAGGATAAACCGATCGTGTTACTTATTCCGCCCACACCCTGGTGGACTTTGGTATTCTGGGCAGTAGCTCGATAATGCACGACCGCAGCCCGGGATTAACCAGCCTCTTCTGAAAACTGTAAAACAGTCAAGCTTCCATCCTCCGTGTTTTTTAGACGCTGAAGGAACAAAATGACAGGACCTCGCACGAGATCTGTAATCAACTCAGGTCTCTTCTGAACAAGCAAAAGCCCTTAAATGAAGACCGTGTTTACTGATACGGATGCTGATACCAGTTCATCTGACAATACGCTGTGCCTGATGGTGCCATTCCATCAGGAGTTACACATCGTTTTAAACAAAGTAAAACCGGCTTTCTAAGGGAATTAGGATCACAGATGGGAGATTTTGGGTGATGGCAGAAATTACCCTGCAAGAGAAACTGCTTGAGAAATGCTTGCCTTCCCTCACATGCAAACTCGCAGCCAGTGGGTTTAGGGGCCACTGGTAGGAAGTCACCACCGGTGAATTCCATGATCCAATCATCTAGCCCAATTCCTATTTCACAGAGTGAAGTGACAGGCCAAGGTCACACGGCTGCCAGGGACAGAGGGGTCAGGACCTGGTCTCACAGCTCTTCCCAGTGCTTCTTCTGCTAGAGCCCCACCCCCACCCCCAACCTGGAAGTACCAGACTCAAGGGCTCTACCTCCGACAGC
Organism: Mirounga leonina; assembly: GCF_011800145.1. Lineage (NCBI taxonomy): Eukaryota > Metazoa > Chordata > Mammalia > Carnivora > Phocidae > Mirounga > Mirounga leonina. The sequence continues at coordinate 12,878,141 of NW_023270825.1, read as the reverse complement.
ATCTCATACTGGCCTCTTCTTCCAAGGGCAATGGTCAGTAAATCATAGACCACAGATGCACTCTGCAAGCTGATGAGGCGGTCACTCTTGTGCTCGGGTATTCTGCTCAGCACAGCGTCCCGGTTGGCCTGAAAACAACACAGAAGAGAGAAGCAGATGGTGAGCCAGCCCAGGCACACAGCTATCATTTTGTGGAGAAAAGCCATCTAGGCCCTCCTGCCCCTAAGGGCTTTTGCCAAGGGCCTGGAGACAAGGGCAGGAGTGAGTAAGGGGCTTGTCACCTTGGGTTGATTATTCAAAACCCCACCAACACCGCAGCACACGGTTCGGGGCATTATCCAAACACAACGGCCTGGAGGTATGGTCCTGGAGGATGCTTGGTACCTGTCAGCAGGAGGCTTTCGGAGCTGATGCAAAGCAGGGTGATTTCTCCCGGCCTCGGGCTCCCAGCCAGCCCTCCTGTGCACACAGCCAGGGCTCTGGGGCAGCAGACTCACCCATCGGGTGGGGCCCTGCTGTGCCTCACTTGTCGGTCCAGCCCCTGCTGTACATTAATGAGCGGGGGCGGGGGGGGATCTCCAGTCCCACATTCCCATCATCAAATGGTGCCATTAAGTTCCCTCAGTCCTACAGAGACGCGTCGTACTTTTCCTCTGCCACTAAAGCAACATTCAGATCCCTATATGGCACCTTCATCGGAACAGACTACAAAGACTAATGCGATCTTGTTTAGGGAAGCACCAAACAGCTGCAGAAGAGAAAGCAAGAAGCAAGCCGATTTTTGTTTTAAAAGCTATTACCAGAGGACTCAGGAGAACACCTTGCCTCTTGAGTGTCTCCACTGCTTGGCACAGAAATACAGCAGGCACATTCAAGCTTATTAATCTCATCTCTCTAGGAATCAAATGCTCTTTACAACAACGTGTTTTCATTACTTTTGAAATTTAATTTCTCGACAGAGTCTCCAGACATATCACATGTATTAGGGCCGCTAACCACTCCAACCATTTTCCTTTCCTCCCTGCTAGGGAGTTCAGAATCAATTAAGTTAGATTTTGCCTGTCTTTTCTCCCCCTGCTAATTAGCAGAAGTTTCTGGATCTATGCATCCCTAGGAGGACAGAAAGGGGCCCCTTGGTTTCTCCTGTTAAAGTGGTAGGTGAGGTACCAGGGTCCCTGGTCCGGGCAGGCTGATGGCTATCCTCCTGCCTGACATGCCCACACACCTCCTCTCTCACTAATAAGACGAAATGCCTTCTCTCTGTGTATGAGTCGAAGGTGCTCACTTTTAGCCACCCATCCATACTTACTCACTTTAAAATTCCTTGCTCTTAAATGTCAAAGACAAATAAGAATATATAAGACAGGCTACTTCCTACCAAGTGAGTCATCTCTTATGGATACAAGCCTGCTTCTGAAGATTTCATTCTAAGGTTTTCTTGTTAGGAGCAACTTTGAGCCAACAAAAGAAGCTCTAAGGGAAACAGGGCCCTGCTATAAGGAGTCTCATTTTATTTACTTGCTATAAATGTTCCATATTAGGACCAATGCCTGGAAGAGAACAAAACAAAACAAAAATACTACTTGAGAGATTTTCAAGTTATGCCAAGTACATTTTTTTAAAAATTTTTAGAGAAAGTCTATTGATGTCTTTTGATTCAAACCTCAAACAGATCCACAAATAATAAATATCCCAGAACATTGTCTCAGAGGTAGTTGTGCAAATGTAGCTCTGATAAGCCTTTTTTCTCCTGGGGAAAATTCATTTGATTTGAGGTGAGAAAGCAGTACAATGCCAAACCATATCTTACAGGTGGAGAGACTATGGACAAACTGATGTTTCTAAAGTTAGAGTCAGAACCAATGAAGAATACAATTTTCTTAGACGCCAAAAAAACACAGGAATTCTCATTTGGTTCTGAAATTGAGCACGTGGATTTCTGTCTAAAAACTGAAAAATCAAGAAGTCAAGGAACATGAAAAAAGCTTCCAAAAGCAACTTAATTTAGACTTCTACCTACATAATTATGGAACAATTTACAGGGAGAGCATAATCGTTGTGGTTGGAAACCCAGACGCTCATATTTACTGAGGATGTCATTGGGTTTCACCATCCTCTGAAGAGAGTTTCCAGAAATTAAACACCACAGAGGCAAATCTGATGGTCTCAAAGGGATCTCAATTTTGAGTAGTATTAGTTTCTATCATTTCAATTAAGGAGCAGGAAAGGTGGAGACATCATTCCCAAGAGTCTACACTTGTAGCAAGCATTTTGGAGATGTGGCTATGTTTTCCAAATTCTAAACTGGAACACACACTCTGACAACGGAACACAATATTTTCGATCAGAATTGCCCAAGAAATCTAAAATGTGTGGCCACCAGTCTTTCAGGACTTTCCCAGCGTTACCAACCAAGTCTGCCCGAAGGAAACTAACTGCCAAGTTGCGAGGAGCCCAGCTGAGAATGAGGGAATGTGAGCTAGGGGGCCAACATGAGCCGGCCGCCCCCGCTGAAGAACCGATGACAAAGCATGGTGAGACCAGCTCATTTGAAAAACAGTTACTGGAAGCCACCAGGTGCCAGGCTGCTCACATATATGCCTTCCCTGGTCATGCCAAGGCAGAGTAGAGAATGTAAATGACACCATTCTGAGTTACCAGCTGACAGTCGAGGAAAGATGAGCCGGGGGGGGCAACCTGTTTCCTTCAGAGGAAGTAAGGCCAATGACGTCAAAGAGGTTCCAAATAAAAAGCAGTGGTGACTCAAGCAGTCCTGCTCTTGTAAACATCTCCGGGCCATTTCACAGAACAAGAAAACCCAAAGTTTGAAATTAAGAGAAGAAGGCGGGCCTCCCTGACTAATCCCAGCTTCTCCCGATCCCTTCTTTACTCAGCCCATTGGACATTCTTCTTGGGCTCCATTTCTAAATCCTCTTCAGCTGGGTGTATTTCATGCCTCCACTGAAACCACATGCTTGGGGAAGAAGGTAAATACCACCTCTTGCCTCAGTCACGATTCCTTTTCCTCCTCCTTCACCTCCTGCCTGCCGGGTGAGGGGGGAGAGATGGGAGGAGGCAGTCTGATCTAGAAAGAGCAACAGACCACTGCAAGCTGCCTCCATTTTGCCTGCTCTGGTCCTCAGGTTCCTCGTCCATAGAATGAGTGAATGGGTATGAGGACATCTAGGTCCTTCCCAGTTCCAGGAGCCTCGCTATGCTGTTCAGGAGCTCAGCACACACCACTTACGTGCCAAGGTACTAACTAACTACTGTGACACAGATTGCCTCCCACGGTTTCGAGCCCAGGCAGTCATGCCTAGCACTCCGCAGAGCAGAAAGCCAATAAATGGTGAGGCATGAAATTCTAGACGTAAACTTTGATAGCCTGGCCAGACATTAAGAAAACATTTCAAAGGAATCCGATGGCCTGGCAAAAACTCCCTCACAACATTAGAGCCAGGGAACAGGAGCGAGCTCTCACGGCCCGGGACTCCGGAATGTCCAGGGAGCAGGCGGGAGGCCTGTCCAAGAGGACGAGGCCACTTCATCAGGCTCCTGCTACAAAAACCAGAGGTTTGCATCCACCACCAGTGATTTACCCCTAAACTCTCCCTACCTCCCCAGGCAAGTTGAGTGGCTTGGAAAGGTTACCCTCAGGGGGATTCCTTCCCTTCGGAGGGCTCCTCTGGTGGTCCTTTTAGCCATAGTTTACCTACCCACAGTTGTGTTAGGGTTCCCGTAGCCAGTGGGCAAATGAATGAACTCAGATGCCTGTTTACTGCTTGCCTGAGAGAGGCTCCATGCTCCAGGCTGAGATTAACCTACAAGGGACATTTCTACCCAGTCCAAGAATTAAGAAACATCCCTCTTCTTAAACCCCTGTTGTTTTTTCCCCCCACCCGGTAGCCCCTCTAGAAAGTACTCTCCTCCCAAGAAAAGCCCCCACTGCACTGATACAGTCACCACACCAAAATCAGGACTATAGGAACGGGGAGGGGGGGGCGGGGGGGCGGAGAAATGTGAAAGCACATTCTACTTACCATCGATTCACTGATCAGCAGTAACAACAGGGCCTCTTCAGTATTTTCTTGAGGACAAAAAATGCTGTGTAAAGAAAATCAATTTTTATATATGGCAATTTCAAAATCATATGAAATACATGAGGATGAACAGTACTGAGTATTAAAAGCTTCTAGACTTTTATGTAGAACTCACAAAAAATACTGTATCATCTGACACTTGAATTAATTTGCTTATTTCTATGGTAATCTATGGAATTTATTTTAACTGTGCATTTTAATAGCAGGCAGCGGAGTGAAGTAAAGCTATAAAAACCACAGTAAAAGCCCAAATCACATATATGCCTATTATAGAGGCAGAAATTGCAATTGTTACAAACTAACGTTATCTCACTGATAAAGCTCTCTCCTGAACCCATTCTGGGGGTATAGATTGTAGACATCTTACTACGCAGTCCGCTTCTTACTTCTCGCTAACTGCCACATCTTATATTGTCCTTTAGATGAAATAAGAGATTGGAAGCAATTTTAGAGTTTGAATCATTTCTAGAATACTGTAAGAATTTGGCAAGCTACCTTAATTAGACACACATGTTCTATTATGGGGTGGCATGCAAGAGCTAGCTGCCTTATTAATCTATTTTATGGAACTTGGCCAAGCTCTAACATCTGGGATTAAAAGAAAAAGCTTTTATGCTCAATGTTATTCAAGATTATTGAACAACAATAACAAGAACAAAATCCAAACACATAACCCCAATCTCCATCCTTTATAGCCTTTTTTTTTTTTTGGTGCTTTGAGCAGCTTTAGAGACTTGCAGCATTTTTTCCTCTGTTCTAAAAGCTCTAGAATCCTATGAGTAGAACTGAGAGTGTTATCACCAATTGAGCCAAACTCGATTCTTTTTCACGGAATGCAAGAAGGGTGCAATAAAAATGAACTTGGTTTGAAAAAAAAAAAACTCCTGGATGTTTTGGAGATGTTAAAATAAAGACTAAATTTACATCTTCCCAGCACTAACATCATTTAATTTAAGAGATGGGATGATCCCCCATCCCCAAAATGGCAAAAAAAAGAAAAAATGTCTTCAACATCATTATAAATACTTGTTCTCTTTGAAGTGCTGGCAACTTCTGTAGGGCATCAAAGGACCATGAAGAGCAAGACAGAAAAAGCACAGGGCCTAGTTCTCTTTCTAGACCTCTGACGTCCCTAGAGGTAAGGAGACCACCTGTGGAATGGTCCGATTGTCCTCGCAGGGCTAAAATTTGATGAAAAGGCTGGCCTGTAAATGAAGAGCAAGATTCTGAGATTTGCAGAGAACTTCTTTAAACAAGTAGCTTGAGGGAGCGGAAGCTGGGTTTTTCAAAAGACAGAACTCTTCTTTCCGCTTCAATTCAGCAATAGAGCCTACAGGCTTTGAATGAAGAGCGCTCCCGAGTGTGTGTGTGTGTGTGTGTCTGCCCAGCAATCATTTCCGCTTCAGTTCAGCAATAGAGCCTACAGGCTTTGAATGAAGAGCGCTCCGGAGTGTGTGTGTGTGTGTGTGTGTGTCTGCCCAGCAATCATTTCCTGATATTCTGGCTGTGCTTACATACCACTGGGACCTTACCAATCAAGCAGTAACACTGACTATTTTTTTCACGACTAGCCAGTTCTGCATTGCCCAGACTAACTGAAAAGAAGAGAGAGCCCGTGCTAATTATGACTTAACACCAGCCAATTCAGTCCACGGATAATCCCCAAATTCCATCTGAGCCATCCCGCCTGCTTAAATGCTAAGTTGTGTTATTTTTGCCAGAGCTGCTAACAAATAGCACATTAACTGATTCTAATTCCACTTTCTCAACCCTTCCTTTTGAGGCAGGCGGGATGGGTACTCAGGAGCGCGGCAAACTCTCAGAGCTGGCAGGAAGAAGTGGGGGGTGAGAGGAGGAGGAAGGGCAGTTTTAAGAGACATGCTGAAAACTATACACCAGAACACCCCTTCCACTACATGTGGATTCTCCAGACCCGTTTCTGGCCATTCCTCCCCTGTTCTCCGTTGAAGGAGAGGTGGAGCTCAGGGTAGATGGTTGAAATCGTTGGGCTCTTTCTTTTTGACAATCTCCTCTGGGGGCCCAAGAGCCTCAGGGCAGATCCTGGGGTGCCCAGGCCTCAGCCTTGTGGAGTGGAAAAACTGGGGCCCTAAACTCACAGGACGCTGACTGAAGGGCAGGGTGTGGGGTAAGAAGGGACAGAGAGAACACAGGGCTCGTAGACAGTGAGGACACGCTGCTGGAGGACAGACTGGTGGCCAGCAGAAGAGGTAGGAGCACAGTCCCGCTGCGCAAAGATGGAAGGGCTACGTTCTAAACCCAGCCACCTTACTAACTCCTGGACTGACCTTCAAGCAAGTTGCTCATTTTCTTACTTTGGATGAATTTACCTATTCATTGTCTGACTCTACACAAAAGGAACAAGGGCAAGAATCTCCATTTATGAACAGTGATCACGACCTTGCCCAGGCTGCCAGATCACAGCCCTTTCTAAAAATTTTCTCAGATGGGTGAAAAATGTCACTGTATATGGTAGAAGCCATCCTACAAAAGAAATTAATCCAATTTTATCCAACTGCAGTTCATCTTTCTGTCATCTTTAGCTATTACACAACCAATGACGAGCTGGATGTCTGGAAGTCAACGGCACCACCCAGGTGTGTCAATGCAGACTCTATTTAGGTGCAAGGAGTGCTCTGAACACCTCCAACCCACAAGAAAGTTATGTATAAATGACATTAACTCCAAGGCCCAGCAATGGTGCCTTTCTAGGTTTTTCTTTTTTTTGTTTTTTAAGATTTATGTATTTATTTTTAGAAAGAGAGAATGAGCGGGGGGAGGGGCAGAGGGAAAGGAGGGAGAGAATTTCAAGCAGACTCCTCACCAAGCAGGGAGCCCAACTCAGGGCTCAATCCCATGACCCCTGAGATCATGACCAGAGCTGAAATCAAGAGTCGGACATTCAATCAACTGAGCCACCCAGGCGCCCTTGCCTTTCTAGTTTTAATATACCTTGCCTGGTTGTGATACCCCTAGAGAATTCCCAGAGAAATACAGCCTCCGAACCACAGCCCGTGGATAAGAGCTAAAGAGTCAAAGCCCACAATGGCTGCAGCTCTGCCCCATCCCCGAGTCGCACCATTAAACATGCTGAGGCATAAAGTACCTCGGTCTCAGCTTTGTGTGGAAGGACAAGCGTTCCAAGAAAGGAAAAGGACTTAAATTAATCATTAAGAGTACTTGTTGACTATGAGGGATCAGCTAGTCCAACCTGAGGATCAGCAGGCACACAATTCCACACAGGCCAACTCCCCCTCGTGACAAGAAAGAAGCGTCCTTCATTCAGATCAAGTCCACTGAGCTATGCTCTGGAGTGGACTGGGTGAGTCGCACAAAGCATATGGCCTGGCCTGAGGATTTCTGCATTCCTGGGGAGAGGACTGGCCCTCCAACATGACCGGAAGGAGGGCCGAGTTTGCTCGAGGTGAGCACAGGGCGGCATGCAGGGGGCACAGCGGGTTGTTCACGGGGCTTCAGTGCTGCCATCGGGTGCTTTTCCTGACCCTTCAACGCCCTCATCTTCACACTTTCAACAGCGTCCTCATCCTTACGCAAACCCGGTGCACTGGCTCAGGGAGGTTCCAATGACCTGTATTTAGAAGTCCACGATAGTCACTCCCTCCCGTGGGGCCTACAAAGGAGCTCGGCACAATTTCTGGCTCCCAGCTTTCAGCCAATGTTTTCATCATCCACTTTCTGGCACAAGAGTAGTTTTTAATCTCCTTTCTTACTTTGTGCTAACCATGAAGTCTAATATGCATTTAATGATCTAAGCCATCTCAAGTGTTTTTTTTACAAGGAGGAATACAATAGCAGGAAGATACACCTGATGTGTGTGCACTAAGGAACATGTGCGAGAATGTTCATTGCAGCACATTCTAGAAGGAGGAGTCAGATAAACACGTAAACAAACAAACAAAAAATCAATGTTTTAGGTGCTATGATGAAAAATAAATGAGCTCATGTGATAGAATATGCTCGGAAAGAAGGACAGTTAGATAAGGTGATTGGGGAATATCTTTCTGAGAAGATAATAGCCAAGCTATTTGGGCCAGGGCCTGAATGAGATGGAAGCAGCCCCAAATGAGAAACAACTCTAACATCCATCATGAGTAGAATTGATCAATATATTGGAATATATATGGGATACTACATAATAATGGAAACAAACTCTGGCTGCATGCAGAAATATGGATTAATCTTTCAAACATGATATCAGACAGAGGTTAAACAGAAGAGTTTTTAATATATTATTCCATTTATATAAATTTCAAAAATGGCCTAAACTAATTATTGGGATAGAATTCAGGATGGTTACCCTTGGGTAGCGGGTAGTAATCAGGAGAGGGTACAAAGAGGGCCTCAAGGTTTCTGGCAACGTCTGTTTCTTGATAAGGGTGCTAATTACATGGATGTGTTCACTTGGTAAAAATTCATCAAGTTTTATACTTTCAGTTTGTGTATTTCTCTCAATATGTGTTATGCGTCCGTAAAAAGCTTACTTAAAAAAATAAATAAGCAGGGGCACCTGGGTGACACTGTCAGTTAAGGGTCTGACTCTTGGTTTCCACTCTGGTCATGATCTCAGGGTCCTGCAATTGAGCCCCGCGTCGGGCTCTGCACTCAGCAGGGAGTCTCTCTCCCTCTCCTGCCCCTCCCTCACACATATTCTCAAATAAATAAATAAATCTTTAATAAATAAATAAGCAAAGGTCAAAAAATTCCTCACAGAAAGACCTAGAAGGAAGTAAGTAAAGAAGCCCATGGCATGTGATCCCTCCCCTCTTTCCTATCTAGGATTGTTAACATTTTATTTCCTTTCAAAAGTCAAGATGGGGGGAGAATGAGTATCCTGTTTCCATTCCAGGTCCAGGCCACAGTGACAAGGAATGGAGTTTTCTGACAGAGCTCACTTTTCTGTTATATTCCATTATGACCAGCTATTCTGAATGGTCCTTGTGATCTGCTGGAGCTGGAAGGCTCTGCTCCTCCTAAAGCCTGCTCTGTGCTCATATTTCTCATAAGAAACTGAGGAGGGGGAAGCATTTGGGACTACTGGCCAAGATGGGGTTGAATCATTATCTATGGACTCCCTTTTTCACCTGCCAAGGAGCATAACTAAATTGGTGATAACATCCTTTTTGCCACGGAGTTGACTAATCAGATAGTTCTGGTGATCAGGGAGCCCCAAGACAAGTATAATCCCAACAGGCTTTCTTTCTCTCTTTACTAATAAACCAGAAGGATTATTGTGAACACACAAAACTAGAAAGTTCAAAACTGATGGTGATAACTGAAGGAATAAGGATCAGTGTGGAAATTAATCAAATAGTGAATAGAGACACAATAAAAAAAATGAACAAAACCAAAGTTGGTTCTTGAAAAAAAATCAATGAAATTTGACAAAGGTTGGCTTAGCATCTGAAAATCAATTAATGTAATACTTTACATCAACAGAATAATGGACAAAACGTACATGATTATCTCGATAGATGCAGAAAAAACACTTGACAAAATTAAATACCCTTTCAAGTTAAAAGGACTCCACAAACTAGTGTTAGAAAGGAACTTTCTCAACCTGATGAAAGATATTTATGAAAACCCACAGCTAATTTCACACTTCATGGTGAAAGACTGGATGCTTTTCCCCTCCTAATATTAGGTATAAGACACAGATGTCCACCACTCCTTGCCACTTCTATTCAACATTGTACTGGAGATTCTAGCCAAAGCAATTAGGGAAGAAAATGAAATAAAAGCCATCTAAGTTAGAAAGGAAGAAGTAAGACTACCTCTATTTGCAGATGACATGATCTGGTATGTGGAAAATCCTAAGGAATCTAAAACACTATTTGAACAAATGAACAAGTTCACCAAGATTGCAGTATACAAGATCAATACAGAAAATCAACTGTATTTCTCTATACCTGCAATGAACAAACCAAAAACGAAATTAAGAAAACAATTCCACTTATGATAGCATCCAAAAGAATAGCATGCATACACACAGTAAGTTTCATGAAATAAGTAAAAAACTTATACCCTGAAAACAACAAATCACTGTTGAAAGAAATTAAAGAAGACCTAAATAAATGAAAGGACATCCCATGTTCATGGATCAGAAAACTCAATATTGTTAAGATGGCAATACTCCTCCAAATTGATCAACTGATTCAATGCAATTCCTACCAAATCCTAGCTGCCTTTTCCTTCCTTTCCTTTCCGTTTCTTTCCTTTCCTTCTTTCTTTTTTTTGCAGAAATGGACAAACTGATACTAAAATTCATATGAAAAAGGCAAGGGATTGGGGGATGGGGGTGATAGTTTAGGGGCACTAGGTTTATTTTCGGGGTAATAAAAATGTTCTAAAGTTTATTATGGTGACAGAAGCACAATTATGTGACTATATTAAAAGCCACTGAACTGTATTTTTTTAAAGTTTTTAAAATTTATTTATGTGATCTCTACATCCCATGTGGGGCTTGAACTCACAACCCCACGATCAAGAGGCACATGCTCTTTTGACTGAGCCAGCCAGGTGTCCCCTGAACTGTATACTTTAAATGAGTGAATTGTATAGTATGTGAATCACATCTCAATAAAACGGTTAAAAAAAACAAACAAACGGATTTTATCTGTGTGGAATGAAATTGTGACTCAGCAACCAGTCCTGGTATGGAAATCTCCCTTTAACTAGTAATTGCATTTTCTAGATCTTCATGTTGCCTCCATAATTCTCCTTGGGCAGCTGGGGAAGTTGATGTCAGCAGAGTGACAAAGTCTGAGTGGTTCACAAGATAAAGGAGAAACGGCCGCATTATGTGCTTTTCTGCCTTCAACGGGTGAGGCCACATTGGAATAACACCCAAAGAAACACAGAGCTCTATCCATGTTTCCAGCTTGATTAGGGGAGGTAGCAGGAGCTGAGTTTCTCAATATACCTGGCACCTTATATACCTGTCTATTAAACAGCATAGAAAGCAGGAAAAAAAAAATTTTTCAGGCCTATTTTTAGTATATAAATTTCACTTTCAAAATGAACCCCAAACCTGCTTCTAAATTGTCCATAATGAGGGGTCAGCATTTTTAAAGTGAGAGTTTGAGAACTGCTAGAACAGATGTTCTGTGAATCCAGATGAGGACTAAGGAGTAAGCACAGGCTGTGAATTCAGCGAACTCATGGTTCAACAAGGCCATAAAAAAGGGGGATTAAATGGAAACTAAAATAAACCTAGGGAAAAAGCTAAGAATATGCTCATTTGTCTGAATCCATATAAGAAATGCAGTCTGAACAAGAGGAGGATGAGGGACAGAAATGCCAGGGTCAACGTAAAGGGATTAAGAGGAGGCTGCCTGCTGGAGAAATGCTGTCCCCTTTGAAAAGGTGACAATCATTTCCAGAAGTGACACATGCAATAAGCATCTAGTCACACACACACACACCACCACCCAGCCCCCCCCCCCCAGCTTTGGGGGCCTCAGACAGAAGCAGTCGCCTGCAGTCTCTCTGCCATTTTTCCAACTTGATAACCATTGTGGAAGGTTTCCATATTGATTCATACACGCCCCCTTCCCCTCATGGAGAGATTCTGAAGAGCCATCATGCCTCATCCTTGCAGGAACCAGCAAAAATGGGAGGGTGAGACTCTAAGGGGAGGAATCAAGAGTGAGTCAACAATCTCCTGTCTCTTGGCCCCTCATGGTGTCTGCCTGCCACCCCCCTCCCCACTCCCCAACCTGGGGAAGGCCCACGCTGAGGCTGTAAAAGTTCCCTAGCCCACCTTCCTCCAAGGTGGCCAAGTCCCAGATCTAAAACTTAAAAAAATTAAGAAGTTCTAAAGAGACATCGCCTTCCAGACAGTTAACTCTCCTTCTTCTTGTAGCTAATTCCATTTAAAACAAATCTGTAAATAAAAGGATCAAGGAATTGCTGAAGAAAAGAAAAAAGGCTAATTCTGGCTTACAAACAGCTTTGTCTCTGATTGCTGGATAATGCTGGGGTTCTTACTATAAACAGAATGAGAATCCCAAAGACCAAGAGTGATGGCCAAGAATAGTAGCCAAGCACTGAGAGGAGAGAATTCTCCTACTTAAAATGTGCCCACTGGTGCACAGATATTCACTGAAGTTACTAAAAGTAATGCGGTATCTCCATTAAATTGGCCAATGAGACTTGTCTGTCTGGTTCTCTTTTAGGGGAAGAATCTGCCCCTGAACTTCTACTCATCCTTGAGTTTTTCCAAAGTTTTCCTCTCATCCCCTAACCTACAAATGAGGACAACAATGGGCGTACTTCTCTCCTGAGTAGACGCGGGCTTTCCGAGTGAGGATGTAGGTTTTTGTGTTTGCTCCTTTCCGGAGAGGATCGTCCAGAGGTGACTGGCAGGGTGGGTCCTCCAGAGGGTTCCAGTAGCTCTGTTCACACATACCCCGCAACAAGATCTCCGCCAATTGCCGGGCTATTGTCTGGGAACACAAAGGAGCAAAGACACGGACGTGAGTCTATTCTGTATCATTCATTCACTCATTCACTCATTCAGTCAATGTTTTCCAGTCATCACTTTGTGCTAGGCACTATTCCAAGACTCATGATTAAACATTTTTACTTCTCCGATGAACATTCTATCAGATGATGACAAAAAAAGAAAAGGAAAGAAAATACATTAAGGTATTTGAGCCATTTTAAAAAATAAGTCCGTGCCCTTTGAGCCACCCTGCCTCTGACATTCTGAAACAACTGAAACTTTTAGTTCAGCTCTTTCCCAAAAGCTCTTATCATAGGTGAACTGCACATATTTTCATCACCTCCCAACAGATCCCTGCTAAAACCCAAACTTGGCAAAAAGCTGGTGCTCAGGGCGCCTGGGTGGTTCAGTCGTTAAGCGTCTGCCTTCGGCTCAGGTCATGATCCCGGGGTCCTGGGATCGAGTCCTGCATTGGGCTCCCTGCTCCGTGGGAAGCCTGCTTCTCCCTCTCCTACTCCCCCTGCTTTTGTTCCCTCTCTCACTGTGTGTCTCTCTGTCAAATGGATAAATAAAATCTTTAGGGGGAAAAAAAAAGCTGGTGCTCAACCTATATGACATTATTCCTGAAAAAAAAAATAAATAAATAAATAAGCTCTTCATGGCTGATAAGATGGCATCCAGAGTAGATTTCTGGAATGCCTTCCCTCTTTGAAGTGCCAAGGGCCGGTCCCACGGTGTCCCCATCCTGGGACTCAGCACATGAGCACCCTGTTCTCAGTGCACCCTGGGCCTTCTAGCCCAAAGGTTACTGCTGGCCTGTGCAAAAGAGAAAGCAAGGTGGCGAGGGTGGCTACTGATCAAGAAGTCCTCTTTTCAAAGCTGGATAGGTATCTCTTTTCTCACTGAGAAAACCCAGACATATCTGGATCTTGTCATCCTAAATTAGACACAGACTACTATGCTTTTCAAACTCTCTGTACTAGAACAGTACCCCATCTGATGAATGGGAGGAGGGGGTATACGGCATCTACTAAGAGATATTTTGTTAGCTGATGCATATTGGTTCACTTACCTCATAATCTTCCAGTGATAAAGAAGAGAAGTAAAAACAAACAAACAAAAAACCCCACAAAATCTCCCTGAGAACAGAAGCAGGTGCACTTCAGGGTGGCCCATGCTACCCCACAATCAGCCAGAGGTGGCAAAATAAAACTTCAACCATCAGGTTTTTCCACAAGGTTTTCACATTCTTTGGAAACATGCAGGCTAAGAATGCTGATCTTTCCTAAGAGTGAGACTTTCTAAATAAATATGTTCCAGAAGAGAACTTTGCTAGGTTTTTATCCACGTGAAATCTCCTAAAACACCACAAGGAAACTTAAATGCAACCAAATCACTGGCTTAGTGGCTTCTGATAACCACTGGGTAAAGGCAAATTTTCTTGATTATTCCCAAGTAAGACCCACTGGCTTTAATGTCTATAAAAATGTGAAATTAAATGCACTCCTATCATCCCCAACTGAGCCATCTGTAAAGATCCTCATAAGAACACAATTTTCAGGACCTAAACAGTTCCTGCACTGTTTTCTTAAACCTTCCATTATAGTTTCATTTCGATCTCCCTGCAGTCATATAAGCTAATGACTTCTGCTGGAACCATCAACTGGCAAAAATAACCTCCACTCACTAGAGCAGAGAAAAAAAAATGTCAAAGGAAAAAAAATGAACAAGGAGCTTCATTTTCTGGATATACCTGCCATGGAGGGATGCTAAAGTTATAAAAATCTCTGCCCTCCACAGTTCGCTTGTCCACTATGAGACAGCTCATGCTAGATCTCACTTTACCTCCAGGTATTAACCTTCCAGAGAGACTTTTAAAATGAGGTTTTGATGTGATCGCATATTTTATTTTATTTATTTTTTTTTTAAAGATTTTATTTATTTATTTGACAGAGAGAGACACAGCGAGAGAGGAGATACAAGCAGGGGGAGTGGAAGAGGGAGAAGCAGGCTTCCCGCGGAGCAGGGAGCCCGATGCGGGGCTCGATCCCAGGACCCTGGGACCATGACCTGAGCTGAAGGCAGACACTTAACGACTGAGCCACCCAGGCGCCCCCGTGATTGCATATTTTAAACGTGTCACTCCACCACTGCACTAACCAATTAGGAAGGATGTCTGGCTGTGTGCATTGACAGCTCAAATGAAGTTCAGAACAGGAGATAAATATGAGAAATGACCAGCACAATCACCAATGTTGATCAGACCTTTCGCTTTTTATACTCGGGTTTTATATGCTTGCCCCTGAAATGCTTACAAATTGTTGGTAACTATCAAAGTCTGAAGGAAAGGAAGGGGAGGAAGGGAGCCAGAAAGAAGTCAAACTTTAATGTATAAACTTGGTCATTAAGTCCGTTTTGTATGTATTTTTTTAATTGTGGTAAAATGTACCTAACCAAAAATCACCATTTTAACCATTTTAATGTATAACCCGATGGCACTTAGTACATTCACAGTGTTGTGCAACCATCACCTCTGTCTGGTTCCAGAATATCACCCCAAAAGGAAGCCCTGTCCTCTTCTAGTGCTCACTTTCCATTCCCTCCTTCCAAAGACCCTGGGAACAACTAATCTGCTTTCTGTCTCTGCAGATTTGCCCATTGGGGACATTTCCTATCAACGGAATCCTATACTATGGGGCCTTTTTGTGTCTGGCTTTTTCACTCAGCATCATGAGTTCAAGGTTGACCCATGTGGTAGCCTGGATCAGTGCTTCATTCCTTTTTGTGGCTGAATAATACTCTAGTGGGTGGACATACCACGTTTTGTTTATCTAGACATCAATTGATAGAAATTCGGATTGTTTCCATCTTTTGGCTAGCATAAATAGTGCTGCTATGAACATTCAGTACAAGTGTTTGTTTGAATACCTGCTTTCAGTTCGTGGAAGTATTTATCTAAGGGTGCGGTTGCTGTAAATGGACTTGTAAATCCTTCTCAGCCCAGATAGAGTTTACAAAGCAACTTTTCCATCTCATGAGAGCATCATAAATTTGCAATGATCAACTAATCTTTAAGGAATCATATAGTTGTGAGCAGCATTAACTGGACAAGCTTTCTGAGGGCTAGTGTAGACCAAGATACCAGTGAATAAGACCCATGAAGTGCTTCCCCATTAGGGAAGGCAAAGAATCTGTCATGGAAATGAGAAAATAAGATTCTCGGGTCCTGCCCCAAACCTACTCAGTTGGCATTTCTGAGGCAGTTATAGGGATGCGCATTTGTTCAGAGTTCCTCAGGTAATTCTGATGCATACCTTTGGTTAAGCACTCAAGGAATTACAAGCAGTTCAACCAAGGTCACCTGAGATTCATCAACCAAGACCAAAGGTCTACTTACTTGCACCCCAAGTCCAACATAGAGAGGAAGTGACCTCCCTCATGTCAACACTAACCAGTTAACAGCTGAAAATGTCCAAGGGCAGCTCCAGTCTACCCAGACTTCTTTGGAAGCCTCCTCACAATACGTCTCAGAAAAAAGAAAATAATAATTGAAGAAACCTCTCTCACTTCCTGACATGCCTTTATTCAGAATCCCACCTCACAGGATTTTTAGAAGTTAAAGTACATTGATCTGAATATCAGAAACCTTAGGCAATAATGGAAGATATTCTCTAATTCTGTGAAGAATAATGTTGAAGTAAGCAGCGGGCAGATGCCCACAGAATATTCAATGCACTCACACCTTCTAATGGGAGAAAAACATCAACAATACGAACAAATGCTCCATATTTAAGCAATTTAGAAAGATTGGCTTTTTAATCAGCTTTTAAAACAATTATAAGAACACTTGCCAATATCATCAGTTACTTTAACTGTGCTTCTAAATCTTAAAAGAAGCTGTTCATGCTGACCAGGCAAGAAGTTTTATGAAATGTTGGGAGGATGTCAATTTCAGAGAAAAGACACTTGGCAACAATTTTTATCCATTTTTTCAGAGTTTTTTTTTTCCTTCAAGAACTCTACAAATCAAAATGTCTGGTTTGAACTTCTTAAGGCACCCCAAATCACATCAATATATAAATAAATACCAAAGACCAAGTAAGGTCTTGGTGGCAGGTGTGGGGTATAAAGTTGCTCCTCTTGTCCCCCGCCCCTGCCCCCCCGCTAATTCTAGGAAAACCTATTGCTTCGTCATCTGGCCCCACGAGTTGGATACCTGCATCCTAAAACCCTAGACACACCAAATGAAGATACAGCCTCACTTCCCATGACAGGAGTCACTGAGCCTGGGCCAACTGAAAACTCTCCCACAGCACTGAAAGGGGTCATGATGATGGGAGGACGACGCTGTTGGTAACAAGACAGAGGAAGGTGGGATCTTACGTGGGGCTGTTATGTCCGTTGTGACACGCGGTATTTGCTTCGTCCCTGGTGAGCACCAGGCCTTCACCCAGACAGGCCTTGGCTACAGCTCTGCAAAGCAAGCTATGGAGGTATCAGCGATCACCTCCTCCGCCAGGAAAGTTCAAGGTTTAACAAGGAAGAGAGAGAACTTATGCCAACAACACAGCCAAACTGCTGATGAACCAGGTTATCTACCTAGCTTTTCTATTTCTCCTCTAAGTTTTAGCATCAGTATAATCAGTCAAACAACTAGGTACTCTTCAGGATCCAATCTGATTTGCTCTGGCTGGGTTTGGTGTGAAATCATTAGCATACAACCAACCCCTTCACCACACTAGTGTCTGGGAGGGCTTACATTCTCCCTGCCTTACAGGATGCATTTCTTCTGTTTCAAGAGGTAGCACGACCAATAAGTACATAAAAAGATGCTCAACATCATTAGCCAGCAGGGAAATGTAAATTACAACCACAATGAGACAGCACTTCATACATACTAGGAGGGCTAGGGCTAAAAAGACAGACAATAACAAATGTCGTCAAGAATATGGAGAAATTGGAGACCTCGTGACTGCTGGTGGGAATACAAAATGGTGCAGCTGCTTTGGAAAATCGTCTGGCAATTCCTCCAAATGTTAAACGTACAGCCTGTCCACTTAAAACTTGTCCACATGTCCACCTAAAAACTTGCATAAGAATGTCCATAGCAGCATTATTCATAATAGCCAACACGTGGCAACAATCCAAATATCCGTCAACTGATGAACAGATACATAAAATGTGTTATATCCATGCAGTGGAATAGTATTTGGTCACAAAAAATGAGTGAAGTGCCAATCCGTGCTCCAACATGGGTGAACCTTGAAAATACCATGCTAAGTAAAGCAGGTTGGTCACAAAAAGACCACCTAGTATATAATTCCATTTACATGAAATGTCCAAGATAGGCAAATCCATAAAAGCAAAACATAAATGACCAGTTGTCAGAGGCTGGGGGAAAAGGGGAGAATGGGGATTGACTACAGATAGGTATGGGGTTTCCTTTTGGGGATGAGAATGTTCTGAAATTAAATATTAGTGATGGCTGAACAATGTGGTGAGTACACTAAAAACTACTGACTTTAAATGGATGAGCTGTGTGGTGTGGAAATTATATTTCAACAAAGCGTGTATACACACACACACACACACACACACATGATGGAGGGGGAGAGGGAGGAAGGGGTGGAGCGATAACACCTAAAGTGCCCTTCTGGTCTCAATCAAATTATCCATCACACTCACCATTCGCAGGTTTTGCGTTGTTCTTGTTTCTACTGCTCTGAGGATCTCTCTAAATCTCCCGACTCCTCTCGTCAAGTTCCTGTGTGCACACAGAGTTTGACAGGGTTTCCATCTGGCGTGCATTAATATTAAATATTTTATACACATATTTCGATGCATTTTGTCTACATAAAAGCTGTTGGCTAGATTTTAAGCAAACAATTATTCTGCACATGCCTGTCCATCTTTGCTTGACTCTGAAAAATTTGGCCTGGGACTGCTGGTCTTTTGTGCTTCCACAATCAAATTTTCTCAAGGGGAAAAAAATCTGAAAATCAGTTCTGAAGCCAGAAGAAGAAAAAGCAGATGTAGCAGAAGAAAGAAAGAAAGAAGAAAGAAAGAAAGAAAGAAAGAAAGAAAGAAAGAAAGAAAGAAAGGAAGGAAGGAAGGAAGGAAGGAAGGAAGGAAGGAAGGAAGGAAGGAAAGGTAGATAGACAGGTAGGTAGGTAGATAGATAGATAGATGTAAGGTATCTTGCAAGAGTCTACCTTCAACCTTACAATGGCTCCATAGTTTTCCTGCTCTACTGAGTGGAAATGTTTTCACTTAAAAAGTGGGCGGCAAGAGGGTACGGGAACACTCACAAGGCACTGAAAGCAGTGTGCTAAAGACTTCCCGTAACTTGCCATTTTTATGGGCAGGACAAAGATAACAGGTATGAAAACTGAGGGGCTCCACCAAGCAATCACTCTGCATCTCTGAGAACCTAAATCACTGCCCAAAAAACCCACCAAGCCAACCCCCCCAACTCTGTACCGACAAGAAGAAGCAAGTGGTCAAAGGCCCCCTCTGCGAGCAAACACATGAGGACTGGAACCCTGAGCCACCCAACTCGGATGGGAACGCATCTCCTCTCACTGCCCCACACCTCACACTGAGACATGTTTGGTGACACATTTCAGTAAAGGACAGACAATTCTTTAGTAACATCCTGGCCACTATATCCAGCCCCCACTTGTAGTCCTCCCTGAAAGCTGTGCCGGTCCCATTCGGCTGGGAACACTTCCCAGTCAGTCCCTTTACAATGAGCGCTGCCACCACCTACGACATAACTTGGTGATATTTGTAACTTGCTCATTAGAACACATCTCATCTTTCCAAAAAACCGCAGAGCAGGTCAGCCGGGGCAGACCTGTCAGCCTTCTCTGCGGGCTGTGGCAGGCGCTCTAGGTATCTGATGGTCTTCTTGGATGACATTTTAAATCGTGCAAAGGTATTTAATCAAACTGAATGTGGGTTCTGCGTGCTACAAGCTTCCACAAGGGCTATTAATTTGTATCTTCTACCTACATGACATCCCAGGACTGTCATTCACAAGAACAGCCTAATAGTTTATTGGCGTTCAGCACATCAATACTCCTGTATCCCTCTCACCCACACATATCAGATGATCCTTGATGGCACAAAAAGAGATGCTGGTGCTCAGGACTCCAAGCAGTGCTAAAGGAACTCGAACAGAGACGTGAATGAAAATTAGGTAATGGGCCCTGGGACACGCAATCTACTTCGCTTTCCCCTTCGTTTGTTTTTATGGGATCCGTGTTCACAGGCAACAAAGTAAATTTGCTTCGGACTGAAGCTCGGCTCTCCTAAGTACCGGGGGGAAGGAAACAGCTATAACTAATCAGGGATGGGCGTGGACACAGTGGTCTAATTTTGCTCCAGAATCGCAGACTATGCTCCTACCATGTGTACAAGGAACAGCAGTCTGAACTGTATGACATACGGGTGGGCCTGAGGGAACGTAACTGGAGACCCAGGTTCACAGGGCTGTTTTACCAGGGTGGCAGTTAGCTCTGAAAAGGCAGCATCGAATCTAAATAGGATCAGCCAGGGTAGGCTACAAGATAGGCACTGGTCATTCGGACGGTCTCTCAAGCCCTCCTGGCAGAATGAGATGCTTACCCAGTTACAAAAGCATAGAGTTTTCTAGCTACCCACGAGCCAATGCAATCTAGTCCGTTATGACATAGAAGTGAAGTGCCTTGCTCAGGTTCACAAACCCAGGGAGAGAGTGAGCTGGAAGCTTTTGACTAGATTCTATCACCTTCTTGGGCAAGAGAAACGTCAGCTCTAAAACTGTAGTGCAGCTCTAGAAGAAAGAAGGAACTACAAATACAAGAGCTCAGGTCTCTGGCTTATGTCACTTATATGCAAATTACTTCATATATACATAATACACATTTTACACGTTCCAGTGCTCACGGCTAACGAGATGCTCCCAGGGAGTGGCTCAAAATCGGAAAGAAAATCCGTCGGCCCAGACGAAGCAGTGTGGCGTCCGGGGTACTGTCTCAGCTGCCTTAAAAGAGAAAGGACGGCTGGAGAAATTCAACTCCCCTCTGAGGGCCCGCTGGCTCTCCCGCGCGGGACCGAGGCCCCCTGCTGGAGGACCGGAGGAAGTGCCCGGGACTCAAGGGGGCGCCCCACAGGCGGAGGCGGGGCCGCCACTGGGGGCTTCGTCCCAAGGTAGGGACAAATGCTGTTTTTCTCAACCGTTTCCAGATTACTTCTGGAGAGAGCCTAGGATTCAGAATCAAATTCTTCCTCAAGCTCTGGGAGGTCCTGCTCGTAAGCAAAGGATCCGCGGTAACCCCCGAAGGCCTGACACCTTGCCAAGCAAACAAACGTGGCGCCCTCAGGAACAACCACAGATCAGCAGGGAGAAGGGGCTGGAGGGGAAAGATTTTAAATATTAGCAGAGGAAGAAAGCTTCCCAAATGCAAAAACATCTCATTTTCAGCCACTCCTATACCATTCATACATTTTTTTAGTCACATAATTTTATTCTACCAATCATTTCCACCATTGCCATGAGAGCAGAAAAAAAATTTTTTTAAGCTAGATGGATAATCATGATAGAAAGGAACAAAAAGGGGAAATTAACTTATAAGAATTACATTCTAAGTGCTATGAAAGACTCCAATTTGAGGGAAATAAAAGCCACATGATTGCTTTCATGTCTCTAAACTATTAGTTTATTCTTAAAATGTTGAGGTCGGGAAATATCCAGAATGAACTGCTGCTTAAAAACTCCACTCCAAAATGAAGACGAGGGAGCCACGGACTCTCCCCGGTTTTGAGGGTTTCCAAAGACCCTTCACATCAGGTCATTTATTCCATTTCAACATCCCTGACTGAGAGAGCGCAATGATGTCAGAATTCATTATGGCAAACTATTCTCAAAATGAGTGTTCCTGCCAGCCTATGAGCAGCAGGCACTTTGGCAAGCTGTCAGAACGTGGGGTTCACCTCCCGCATCTTGCTTGGCTAAGCTTCCTGAGCCGGGTGCGTGTCCCTCCGTGTGGAACGGCTCCCAATGGCTCAGCTATTATCAGGGAGAAAGGAAGGGCCTGCGCGTCCCCTGAGCACCAGCTGCTTGTCCCCTGCTTTCCCTTGCCAACATCCCTGTCCATCCCCGAGACTGCAGGGGGTGCTCAGGCCAGTCCCCCCGCCTCGCTCATGTTCAAACCCAGGCTACCTACTGCTCTGTCTTGACAGGAGAGCCCACCCACTTTTCACAGGGACACACTTGACTCCTGGTGACCTATTTGCACCTTTTCTTCCTTCCTTTTTCCATTGGGTTTCATCATTCTCTTTCCTCCTTCCAGGTCTCATCTGCTGGTCCTTAGGTCAGGGCAAAAGCATGGCTTCCTGAGGAGAAGTATGGGGAGCCAGAGGCCAGAGATCAAACCCACAACCTTGGCCTCGTTAGCAAAGGACACCGAGGGAGGCAGACTCGCTAGCCCTTGGCCTCCCTCTTGACCCTGTAGGCCCTGCAGCAGCATTTTTGAAGGCCAGTCTCTGAAATTTGTAACTAAAGATCAATTACAGAACAAGTCAACACCATAGATCTCTTAGAGCCTAGAAATCATGTGGCTTTTCTGGGGTCCCTTCGTACCAAGAACCACTCCTGAAGCTCTTAAGCAGCAGGTCATTTCAACAGTTACTAAGCACTATTGTACGTCGGGTTCCAGGCTCATCCCTGAGGACATGCTGGTGAGCAACGGACACCATCTCACACACACACATCGCCCCCCCGTAAGAACGTAGGCACCTTGTGGACCAAGATCTGTGTTTTGTTCATCTACATATCCCAAGCCCCTCAAACAGAGCCTGGCATACAGCAAGTGCTCAATATTTACTTGTTGAGTGGATTTCAGAACCACTGTGAGTCAAATAAACCAAGACCAACAAGGGGCTACATTTTCTACCTGTTCCTTGTCCCCTTCCTTCTCACTGCACTGGACTGGCCAGCCCAGCAAAGAACTCTTTTTTTTAAAAGATTTATTTATTTATTTGAGAGAACGAGAATGAGAGAGAGTACATGAGACGGGGGAGGGTCAGAGGGAGAAGCAGGCTCCTCGCTGAGCAGGGAGCCTGATGCGGGGCTCGATCCCAGGACCCTAGGATCATGACCTGAGCCGAAGGCAGTCGCTTAACCAACTGAGCCACCCAGGCGCCCAGCAAAGAACTCTCTTAAACAGAACATGTCACACATGTGCTCGGTGGCGTTGCAGCCTGGGCCCCGTGGGAGCAGTGACACACCTACCTGACCAAGTGACACAGCTGAGCATGCCTGGCCTGACAGCTTTGAGAGGGCTGCACAGATCCTAAGGATTTTGAAGACCTTTTTAAAAACCTTCCAGACATTTTGGGGAGGCTTTCCTGCCCATGTGCCTTTATACGTGCTCCTGTCCGAGGTGGTCTGGGAACTTAGTCACCCTTCCAGACCTGGGTCAAAGGCCACCCTTGGGAACGGTTTCCCAGCTTCCCTAGGAAAACACGGGTACTGCTTCCTGGGTGTTCCCAACAAGCTCGCACGTATTTTGATTTTCATTTGTATTTACGTCTGTTGGCCCACCAAACTGTGATCACCTTGGGAGCAAGAGCCCTCTTCGTCCCTACTGCTACACAGAGCTAACCAGGCACCCGGTGACACCTAGGAAGCTGGGTGTCCTCAAAAGAGAGAAGAGAGTGGGCGCCCTCTTATATTCTGTAATCTCTTTCCCTATCTCCTTGCTGAAGGGTTTTCTCGATTACAAACAGGACACCTAAAGCAGACACTTCATACTTCGTGAGATCCACCCCAATGGCATGCTACCCACTGTCAACACAACCCCAGAAAACCGGAAATAAACCACACTGCTCTAGGTCACTTGTTCTTAGTTCTTGGGCTTGAAAATTGCTTCCTCTTCATTTACATAACCTGGGTAGCACCTATTTGGAAAAAGTCTGAAATCAAAACCAGATATCCAGATCTGGAATGTGGGAGAAGAAAAAGACATCCTTCACAGTCCAAAAGGGTGCTTCTGGCCGGCTGTCAGGGAGCTGTTTTTCCCAGAATGGCCTCCAGCTTCTCCCTCTGTACGCACTCTTCGCCTCGTATCCAGTGACATGCATGTGTGAAGACAGATGGCCTGCTGGAGCCAGAGGCCAGAGATCAAACCCACAACCTTGGCCTCGTTAGCAAAGGACTCGGTCTGATCAATGGAGCAAGCCAGCTGCCGCCTAGATACGGTGACGGAGGGTGTGACAACCATCCACGCTGGGATGTGAACAAGCAGGCGAAGCTTCTGAAGTCTCATTTCAAACCTAATGAGAGTTGTACTAGGCTTAGCAACATTTTTTTGGACTACCTCAGCAACTGAGGCTTCCCCGCGACAAAAGCAGAGCAGATGAGGCGTTTTGGTCAGGTGGCCGAGCGTGTGCCATGTGCCAGGCGGCGTCCTGGGCAGCAGAGGTTCAAGTCCCACAAGGCACACAGAGCTGTCTCGGCATCGGGACAGGGACAGGCTGACAGGTCCTTCCAAAGTTGCATGCTAGAGGCCCACAGATGCAAGCTGGACTCCGAAAATGAACCACCCTGCCTCCCTCAACAACCTGTTCCTTGACAGCCGACCAGACCCCGGCTCTCTGAGGAAACACAGAGTATGGGGAGGCCTGCTTCCTCTCAGGTCCTTCCTCTCCAACCTTTGGGAACGGGCCAAAGGATATCAAGCCTCATTCCAGCAACATATCCTGAGTGCCTACTGTGCACGAGGAAAGGGGCCCAGGGGTGCAATCATGAGCCATCCAGCAAGCGTGCATCCTCAGGAGCTGTGCTGTAACCATGCTCAACTTCACCCCGGAAACTAAACAGTATCCAACACGAAGCTGGGCTCCTCGATCTGGTAATACCTACACCAAACAACCCAGAATTTGTCTAACGTGGAAGGCCTGGAAATCCATACACTTATCTATATACTTACACTGGAGAGACAAAACAGAACATGGACCCTGGAGCCAGATAGGATGGGCTCAAGTCCCAGCTTTACACTCACTAGTTGCTGACCTTGGGCAAGGGCCTGTGCCTCAGCTTCCTCATCTGTAAAATAGTGATAACAAATGCACCCCCCTTATAGATTGGTTCTAAGAATTAAATTAGTTAATGCACGCAGTAAGTGCTATTAAGTGTTCACCAGTATTACTACTATTATCCTCAAAACTCTGCCATTGCTCTGAACCGTTTTGGAATTCTGGAATCTAACTTCCAGTCCATTTACAGAACATGAAGGTCTGTTTTATTGCTTTGGTGACATTTAATTTTGGAGGGAAAAAAAAAAAGGTATTCTCCAGTTTGATTCATTCATTGACTTTGTTATTTACTGAAAGCCTGCCATGTCCTCAAAGACAAAAGATAGCAGCCGATGTCACGTGAGGATAACAGAAGCTCCTTTTCTGGGGCTCTGTGGTTACTCTCCCAGGAAATGATGGTGACATCTCCTACGAGTGTGGGTGCCCACACGGAGGAGTGTAGCGTCTCCACCGAAGGCTAGAGGGGAGGGGCAGGGACAAATGCAAAGCTGAGAAGTTGAGAAACTGAGGGGGTTGAACTAAATCCTTCTTGCTCTATCTCTGTTAATACAGCCAACTTGCAGAGATTGTTCTGGAATCAACTGACAAGGGCCAAGCCAAACTCAAAAATGTTATGGGGTGTTTAGTGGCTCAAACTGGTGATTTGGGTGGTTGAGCTACTAAAGTTTTACGAGTGTGTAACACAAAGCTGACCAGAGAAGAGCTTAGCACTGACATAATTTACTTCCAGTGAGGCAAGTGTTTGCTCCGGATCCTGCCCAAGCTGGGAGACATCCACATTTAGCATGAGGAGAACAGGAGTGGCCGGAACTCCAAATGACTTGCTTCCTAAGAAGAGACACAATTGCATGCAACGCTGATGAGCACCAGGCCAACTTACTCTTCATTTTGTAAGTCGATATAAAGGTAGTAGACAGACGATCTAAGAGGTAGAGATGGGTCACTAACAATATGACTTCAAATGCTAATCAACACTAAGCAGCGAAGTCACATAGATAAAAGGACTTTTGACCTCCTCTTCACCCCATTGGTTGCGCTCTGGAGAGGGGAAAAGGCGGGAACGACATCAAGGGGAGGACAGTCCTCCCAAATGCACCACAGTGCTTGAGCTAAACGTGAAGTACAAGGATCAGAGTGCAGTGTTCCACTTCCATTTCAGTTAGCAGAAAACAGAACTGCATTTCCAAAATAACATCTGGGGACAATATTTCAAAAGCTATGACAAGTGAGAAAAAAATCCAAGGGACTCAGTAAAAAAAAAAAAAAAAAAAGACCTTTAAATGTACGGGGGTCACTGGTCCAAATGCCTGCAGAAGCCAAGCAGGCAGCAACATGGGGAGGGAGAGACCGTGTGGGGCCAGGGAGTGGCAGCAGCTCGGGGGGCGGCGTTCAGGCCCCAGGCTTGTCTAAAACCAGGCCAGATGCACTCAGTAGGGGGCTCGGCCGTTAAACTGGCAAATAAAAACCCCCAATATTTTTCTTGGGGGAATAAAGTATTGCAGTATGGCTCAGCTTGAGGCAGCGTGGTGCCGTTTGGGATTCTCATACATTCTCGTGAGTCACGGCAAATAATCTGCTTGGATCTGGGAGAGGCTAAGTTGGGGACAGAAAAGAGAAAAGGACAAAGGTTGAGAGTGATCATGAGAAGAAGAGGAGGGCCGGAGAATGGAATGTGAGACATCTGGAAACATCGCCAGATGCTAGGCATGCCCGGGGAGGAGGAAGACCTTGGGCAATCGGCTTCACCCTGCTGTGCCTGTTTCCTCATCTATGAAATGGGACTATCCCCACTCCCGATGCCTGGAAAGCTCCTGGCCCAGTGCTCAGAATCATGTCAACCCTCCCATTCCCCCACCCCTCTGCTGCCTCCCACCACCCGGCCCTCCCCTCCACATGGAAACATTCGCGGGGCAAAAGCCAAAAGCAGCTGCTAGTACGTTTGTGTACCTCTGGTTTAGCAGAAAATACTGCCAAATTGGAACTGGTTTCTATTGTATACCATGTCAAAGCTGTCTTCTCAACCAACAAGTGTTTATTTAGCACCTTCTGGAGTTTTGTATGTGGGGAAACAAAAGCTCAGGAAATTAGGTAACGTGCCCATGGTCATCATCCAGCCCACAGACAGAAGAGCTGAGGACAGAAGGCTCCATCTGATTCCGGGGCCCGCAAAAGCTAAAGAGGACCCCTGTGGTGCAGGAGCCACAGACAAAGTGGAGACTACTTCCCCTGACACAAAAACAGAGGCGGGAGAGAAGCCAGAAAGGCTGGGAGCAGCCAGGGCCAGATCAAGCATCCACCTGGACATGCTTGTTTCTAAAGAAGGGATGGAATTCGGGGCCCTCCCACGGGGGTGGACGACAAGGGGACAGCAGAGAATTTTCTGCTGAGCGGTCTGAGCAGACACAGAACTCTGAAGTAAGACAGTGTCAGACAAAGAGACTCACAGTGAGGAAATGATGACAATACCGAAATGGGTCTGTCCATCGTCATTACGTTAGAAATTCAATTCTTTCATCCTACAGCACCTCGTGTATCTGGCCCTTCCCAGTCAGAATTCACAACGAAGCACCCCAGATGGTGAGCTCAATTGTACCTTTGGACCATATATAGAAAACAAGCTTCGCCAAACCCAAGAGCAGGACAAGTGTGATCTATGAGGAGCATATTTAGTTTTCTCAGGGGAAAAGGCTATTTCCAAGCCCCTCCAAGCCATCCAGAAGAGCTGGCATTTATCAACAAACCACTGACAAGATCATTAAAACATATTTCACTCCCTCATCAAGAAAGCCCTGCCCCCAAGACTTTTGGCTCCTTCCGGACAGAGATTGAGTCCTCATGCGCCCCAAGAACAAGACCCAGCCGCATACCTGCTACTCACGGGGCCGCTGTGAGGATAACATGAGGTAACAGTAAACATGAGTGAAGGTGAGCCATCACCATCATCTTCTTCTGAGGCAACACTAACTGATTCCATGCCCCGCCCCAACCCATTATTCCAGATGGCTCTTCCACCAACCTAGTGAGGCACGCAGGACTTCATTATCTTCCACCGACAGGGAGGGGGAAACGGAGTCCCTGAGAGAGACTCTTGATTCCCAGTACGGGGATCCCTCCCCTGGCCTCTGCTGGGGAGTGTTCTACCTCATCTTTCACTGCCCACCCTCCCCCAACCTTTTTTAACCTTTTTATTGTATAAAATATAGACACAGAAAGTCATATCAAACAACTCTATCGCCTGGGGAATTCTTTTTTTTTTTTTAAAGATTTTATTTATTTATTTGAGAGAGAGAGAATGAGAGACAGAGACCACGAGAGGGAAGAGAGCAGAGGGAGAAGCAGACTCCCGGCCGAGCGGGGAGCCCGATGCGGGACTCGATCCCGGGACTCCAGGACCATGACCTGAGCCGAAGGCAGTCGCTTAACCAACTGAGCCACCCAGGCGCCCCTCGCCTGGGGAATTCTTACAAGACAAACACCCTTGTAACTGCCGCCCAGGTTAAAAAAAGACCATTGTCAATCACCTCATCCCAATTAACAGGCTCCCCTCTCCACCCGAAAGTAACTGCTTCCCTGACTTTTAGAATAATCACCTCATTCCATTTCCTTATGGCTTAATCACTCAAGTGTACATGCCTACACGACTTTAGTCTTGCCCACTTTTACCCTTACTCAAGGAGTCTCTAAAATCTCTTCATCTGCCAATGCCCTTTTCTAGCTCTTTCTTTTCCTTACAATTTATTTGTTAAAGAATCTGAACTGTTTGACCCGCAGAGTTTCCCCTTAGATAGAAAACTGTATAGTTTCATATGTTCCTCTGTTCTCTGTGTTTCTTTGACTTGGCAGCTGGATTTCAAGGCTTGACCAGTCCAGGTTCAGTCCCTTTGCTCAAGACTTTGCCAGTGGTGCGTTCTTCTATCAGGAGCCACATCATTTCCGGCTGTCACTTTTTTGGGGGGCAGGGGAGGGGTGCTAGCAGCCCTTGATGCTCAGTGGTTAGATACATTAATTCACTGGGAGTTACAAAATGGTGACATTCTAATGTAGAATGTCTCACTGTAGTTTTCATTCATTAGCTGGAATAATCTTATAGGAAGGTGGCTTCTTTCATCTAATATTTGGTTCTCCAGTTCTTTTTATTTACTTTGTTAGATACTGATTTAGAACTCATGAATTTAAACATATTTGATAAGGCTATTGCAATTTTTATCCCTCTTGAAATTCAAATTGTCCCATATTTGGCCTGAATTCTTTTACCATGATCCTAGAAATCTTTTAAGTTTCCTTGCTATCTGGTATGTAAAGATGTTCCAAGTTCATCCTATTCATTTCTTATTCCAGAACTGGAATGAGTTTTCTTTTATTGGTAAATGATAATTCAAAATCACAGCCGTGGCACTAGGGATGTTCATTACCATTGGGTCGGTCACGGAGATGCACCTCCCTCTCTCTCCCTCCTCCCTTCTTCTCTCCTTCTCTCCCACGCACACATGTATATATGTTTATATACACACACATGCACACACATGAACACATGCAAACACACACAATACCTCATGATTTCCATCGTTTCCAGTATTTCCAATTTAATCATTCGAATTCAGGACTGACTTTTTTATTTCTTCTATCTTAAATCTATTTTGCCTTTCTCCCACACTAAGAATCCTAGTTCTCAAGGACACAGGGGATAATAGTTAGAACATTCCATAAGTATTCATTTGCTTTATTGCATGTCACACGAATGCATTTCAGAATTGCAGTGCTAATAATACCAGCACCATTATGATTACTGAAATGTTAAAAACTTATTTTCTGCATATGCTATCAGCATTCTCCTTCCATTTTTAAATGTATCATTGTACTCTATCTGTTATGAGACACACAAAGAAACAGAAAAGCTTGACCCGTGGTCAGAAAAAAGAGCAATCAATATAAATTCACTCCGAATGGGCCCACATGTTGGATTTAGCAAAGACTTCAAAGAAGCTATTATGAGTACGATCAAAGATGTAGCAGAAACTACATATAAAGATTTTGTTCAAGATAGATGACGATGATTCAAAAAAATGGGGACTCTCAATAGAGAAACAGAAAAGATAGGAATTAGCTAAATGGAGATTTTTAGAATTAAAAAGTATAAATACAATGAAAAATCCCCTAAATGGGTTCAACAGCAGCTTTGAGATGGCAGAAAAAACACTGACCTTAAAGATACATGAATAAAAACTATCCAGTCCAAAGAACAGAGAGAAAAAGGACTGAAGAAATACAGGCTCATAATTATAAAACTGCTAAAAGACAAAAAAAAAAAAAAAAATTGGAAGTAACAACTTCCCACCAGACTTAGTGGAAGCGACTTCCCACCAGACATAGTGGAAGATACACTCAAGGTTCTGAAAGAAAAGAAACTATCACCAAGAATTCTATATGCAGTAAAACTGTCACTCAGAAATGAAGGTAAATAAAGTTGTTCCCAGATAAACAAAAAGGTGAGAGAATTCATAGCTAGCAGACATGCCCAATACAAAATTTTAAAGGAAGTCCATCAGACTGCAAGGAAATGACAACTGAGGGTAATTTGAATCCACAGGAAAAAACTGGCTAAGAGTACTAGAAATGTAAATATGTGGATAAATATAAAATATTGTATAAATACATTTTAAATCATTTCAAACTTCTATAAAAAATAAGATTGCTATAAGGGGATATTTTTCTGCACTGTTGTGTTCATAACATATAGAGAGACATTAATAGCACAAAGGGAGGAAATGAAGCTATATTAGAGCCAAGTTGTATGTTTTACTAAAATTAAGTCAGTATGAACCTGAAGTACTCTGTGATAATTTAAGATGTACATGATAATTCATAGAGGGACCACTGTAAATATTTTTTTAAAAATACAGCTAAAAAATTCTTCTATCAACAGAAGAATTAAAATGTAATACTAAAAAGTATTTGTTTAACACAAAAGAAGGTGATGGAGAGGAACAAAGAACTTAAAAAGATACCAGACATAGAGAAAATAGAGCAAGATGGCAGACAAAAATCTGATCATATCAATAGTTACATTAAATGTGAATGGATTAAACACTCCAATCAAAAGGCAAACATTTTTATAGCAGCAAGATCCAACTATATGCCATCTGTAAGAAATATAAAAGAGAGGTACTTTACTCCAAAGACACAAATAGTTTGAAAATAAAAGGATAAAAAAGATATACCTCTGTAAACAATAACTACAAGATAGCTAGTGTAGCTGTATTAGTATCAGGTAAGACAGTCCTTAAGTGATGAAACATTACCAGAGACAAGGAGGCATTTATGAAGAACCTACAGCTAACATCTTATGTTATGGTGAAAGACCAAATGCTTTCTTCTTAAGGTCAGGCAGGAATAAGATAAAGATGTCTGCTCTTACCACCTCTCTTCAACTTTGTATTGGAGGTTCTTGCCAGTGCAATAAGGTAATAAATGGAAATAAAAGACATACAGTTTGGAAATGAGAAGTAAAACTGTTTTTATTCACTGATGACATGATCCCATATATAAAAATTCTAAGTAACCTATTAAAAAATTACAACAACTAATTAGTAAGTTTGGCAAGGTTGCAAGATACAATACCAACATACAAAATCAACAGTTACATCTATATAATAGTAAAGTAATCTGAAAGTGAAATTAAGAAAATAATTCCATTCACAAGAGCATGAAAATGAGTAAAATACTTAGGACAAACTTAACAAAAAATGCAAAACTTGCACAATAAAAACTACAAAACATGTTTGAGAGAAATTAAAGAAAATCTAAATAAATGGAGAGATACTGGATTGGAAGATTCACTATTACTTATACGGCAATTCTCCTTAAATTGATCCAGAGATTCACTGCCAACCTTATCAAAATCCTGGCAGGCTTTTTGTGTAGAAATTGACAAGCTGATTCTAAAATGTGTATGGAAATGTCAAGGACTGAGAGTAGCCAAAATAATTTTGAGAAAGAACAAAGTTAGAGAACTTACACTATCTAACTTCAAAACTTGCTGTAAAGCTACATATTTAAGACAGTGTGGTATTGGCTTAAGGGTAGACATATACATCAGTGAAACAAAATAGAGACTCCAGAAATAAACCTTCAGATTTATGTTCAGTTAACTAATTTTTTACTAGTGTCAAGGCAATTTAGTGGGAAAAGAGACTTTTCAACAAATGGTGGTTGGACAACTGGGTATTCAGATACAAAAAAATTCTACTTTGACCCTTACCTCACATCATACACAAATATCAAAAAACAGACTAGAGACCTACATGTAAAAGCTAAAACTATAAAATTTCTGGAATAAAACATAGGAGAAAATCTTT
Organism: Mirounga leonina; assembly: GCF_011800145.1. Classification (NCBI taxonomy): domain Eukaryota; kingdom Metazoa; phylum Chordata; class Mammalia; order Carnivora; family Phocidae; genus Mirounga; species Mirounga leonina. The sequence goes on along the minus strand of NW_023270825.1, from coordinate 12,846,123 downwards.
GTGGTCTTAGGTTAGGCAAAATTTTCTTAGACGTGACACCAAAAGGATGATCCATAAAAAGAAAAATTGATAAAATGGACTTCATCCAAAATCAACTTTTCCTCAACTTTAAAAAATGAATACAAGCCACAGACAGGCAGAAAATATTTGCAAATTATATATCTAATAAAAGACTTGTATTCAGAATATATAAAGAACTCCCACAATTTGATACTAAGACAAACGAATAGAAAACAGGTCAAAAAATTTGAATAGATGTTTCACCACAGAAGATACAAGAAGAGCTAACAGGCAAACCAAAACTGCTGAACCTCATTAATCATTAGAGAAATGCACATTCGAATCACAATGAGATACCAATACAAACTCATGAGACTGGCTTTAATTTAAAAACTGGCAATCCCAAAATAGAGCTACCATATGATCCAGCAATTGCACTACTGGGTATTTACCCCAAAGATACAAAAGTAGGGATCCGAAAGGGTACGTGCACCCCGATGTTTTTTGTTTTTTTTTTTTTTAAAGATTTTATTTATTTATTTGAGAGAGAGAGAATGAGAGAGAGAGAACACATGAGAGGGGATAGGGTCAGAGGACGAAGCAGACCCCCCGCCGAGCAGGGAGCCCGATGCGGGACTCGATCCCGGGACTCCAGGATCATGACCTGAGCCGAAGGCAGTCGCTTAACCAACTGAGCCACCCAGGCGCCCCACCCCGATGTTTATAGCAGCAATGTCCACAATAGCCAAACTGTGGAAAGAGCCAAGATGTCCATCAACAGATGAATGGATAAAGAAGATGTGGTATATATACACAATGGAATATTATGCAGCCATCAAATGGAATGAGATCTTGCCATTTGCAACGACGTGGATGGAACTGGAGGGTATTATGTTGAGCGAAATAAGTCAAAAAGAGAAAGACATGTATCATATGACCTCACTGATATGAGGAATTCTTAATCGCAGGAAACAAACTGAGGGTTGCTGGAGTGAGGGGTGGGGTGGGAGGGATGGGGTGACTGGGTGATAGACACTGGGGAGGGTATGTGCTCTGGTAAGTGCTGTGAATTGTGCAAGACTGTTGAATCTCCGATCTCTACCTCTGAAACAAATAATGCAATATATGTTAAGAAAAAAAAAAAGAAGAAGAAGATAGCAGGAGGGGAAGAATGAAGGGGGCGGAAATCGGAGGGGCAGACGAAACATGAGAGATGATGGACTCTGAAAAACAAACTGAGGGTTCTAGAGGGGAGGGGGGTGGGAGGATGGGTTAGCCTGGTGGTGGGTATTGGGGAGGGCATGTTCTGCATGGAGCACTGGGTGTTATGCACAAACAATGAATCATGGAACACTACATCTAAAACTAATGATGTAATGTATGGGGATTAACATAAGAATAAAAAAAAAAACTGGCAATCCCAATTGCTGAAGAGAATAGAAAGAAGCTGGAACACTCACACGTTGCTGGCAGGAATATAAAACAGCACAACCGCTTTGGAAAACAGCTTGTCAGTTTTCTTAAAAAGTTAAACATGAACTTATCATATGGCCCACCAATTCCACTCCTATGAATCTATCCAGGGAAATGAAAACATGTGTCTACAGAAAGATTTGTACAGGAATGTTCATGGCAGCATTATGCATAATAGCTAAAAAGTGCACACAATCCAAATGTTCACCAATTGGTAAATGAGTCTACAAAAGAGCGCATATCCATACAATGGAATAACTATTTAGCAATAAAAGGGAACGACTTACTGAGACATGCTACAATGTGGGTGAACATAAAAACCACGCTAAGTGAAAGAGGCAGGACACAAAGGACCACATATTCCGTGATTCCATTTATGTGAAATTTTTGGAAAAGGCAAATCTATAGAGACAGGTAACAAACAGATCAGTGGTTGTCTGGGGCAGAGGGTGAGAGTGGGTTATGGAAATGTTCTAAGGATCAAGCGTGCCAATGCGTGCACCGCTGTGAAAACTGACTGAAAACAACTGAACTGCGTGTTTGCAAAGGTGCATTTATATATATATAAAACACCGGAATAAAGCTGCTAAAAAATATAGCAGCTTGCTTTATGATAATTCTTGCCTACCTCCCCCTCCCCCACATTTACCTCTACCTTTTTGTTCTCTTCTGCTTGTGTTACTTCTTGGTTGATTTCCACTCCATACTTCCTAGTTCCCCCTCACTATGGGGAGCATTCCCAGCAAAGAGCCCAGAGGGCCGTTTTCAAGTCTTCAGAGGGCCCAGACTGCTCCAGCCCCTTGGATCTTACTTGGCTCATCCCAGTTGGCCAGACGAGCTGTCCAGTACATACTTGTTGGTTATTTCAGGGTCTCTGGTTCTCAGGCCCATGAGATGCCCCATTGCTTCCTTCTGCTTTCTCCCACACAAATGCAAGTGACATTCCAGTCCATGGTATAAGTGCTTACTACATGCCAGACACCGTCAGGCACACTATGATGTAGGTCCATTACTATCCCCAGTTTATGAAAGGGGGAAACTGAAACACAGACAGGTTAGGTAACTTGCCAAGGTCACAGTGCTAGCAAATGTCTCTGATAACACCAGAGTCAGTGATCTGTAACCACTAGAGAATGTTGCCTCTAATGAGCGTATGAAGTGTATCTGGCCTGACAGATCTGGCATTCCCCCGTGACTAACACCTGTGTCCCCCTCAGTCCTCCCTAAGATGGGAAATCGTACCCCTCCTTCAAAGACCAAGTTCAAATGTTAATTCTTCTAAGAAACCAGATGAATTCACATTGGCAGGCAGGTGGCTTCTTCCTCCCCTCCCTTCTTTTCTCCAGCCCATCCCTCTATGATAGTGCTTTTCACCAGGTGTTATAATTATTCGTTGACATCCTTGTCTTTCCCCATGAGCTCAGAGAACGTTTTTTATTCATCTCATATCCCAGAGCTTACCCCAGTGACTGGCGCCCAGCAGGCTCTCAATAAACATGCATGGAATTGAGTGGGCAATAGTTGGTTTAAAAAAAAAAAAAAAAACAAACTAGCTCAAAATGTACTTGAAAGCAATATAATTGCTTCTTTTAAAAAAAATCTTTAATTCAGAGTTTTTTTTTTTACCAAGGCTGGCTAATGAGTTTTTCTGGGGTATTCTTCAGAAGAAACACAGCATCTGATTCTTCCTGATATTTTAGCTGCTTATTTCCAACATGCAGAGATTGGTGCTTCTGATGCTAATATGCCAGGGAGATTCAAAGGAGAACCAGCTACCATATCCTTCAACCAAGCACCTGCCAGCAGAGAGAGGCTGGAGGAGGAAGAGCTAGGAGACGGAAGGTACCGTGCGTCTGTGCCAGGTCTAAAGCATTACCACCAAAGTGACCTATGAAAAAGCGGGAAAAATTCAAACCTAAAATAGAGAGAAAGGAGGGAAAACCAAATGTCAGTTGAAAAAAAAGTAACTCGTTAATTTTTAAAAAAACCTTGTAATTTAATGCAGGATTCTGCTGTGAGAACAATTATATTGTGGATTTCCTTGTTGGTGTACAGATCTATGGTGGACACCGCCATACAAATATAAAGGCAGGTACTTCTAAGAAAATTTATAGGCCCTCTCATTTTCAATAGAAGGTTCTAGTATTTCCTAAGAAAAGTCAGAAATTCTGCAAAGATGTCTCAGTCATTTTCTGGGCTTTAGCTCAATCACTCTCTGCAGCTCTAAGAGTTGACTAAAAATACCTCCGGGAAAAAAAAGAATGGAGAAAAAAACAATGATTTAAAAAGAAATAGGTAGGAAGTACGCCTTGAAAAGAGCTGAGGCCCTCACTCCCTCCAACCCTGCTCTCGTGTGAAATCTTAATGCATTTGACCTCCAAACCAGGGGAGGAAAACAGCAGGTTAAGGAGTTTTCTCCGGCCAAGAGCCAGAACAGGGGTGCTGTCTGCTCTCCCCACCCTCTTCCATCCACCCTGCTTCTACAGCAAACACATCTGGATCTACTCTGTGTCACCAAATTACCGGGAAAGTTCCCCACAGTCTGACAGGCTCAGAGAGGGTGAAATTTGGCTTCCTTCTTGACCAGACAGGATGCGAATTCCTCTTTCCCAACACACGTGTGTCATTTCAACAGTCTGCCCTTGAGGGGCTGGGTACAAAGGCCACATATACTCTTACATGCCCAACTTGGCCCCACGGAGTTTCAAGTCGAAGAGATACTTACTTAAAAAATGTGGGTCTGGGAGGCCCTGGGAGCAAACTTTCTCAACAACTAAACCACTGAAGACAATAATTCTCTTTCCTGCTGTGGGAACTCTGGACTCCCATCCAGATGTGTATATGCTAGGCTTAAGTGAGGAGGCCTCCAATCACTGAAATTCCACTAAGCTAGGAGCATCTCAGGAATGAGTCTTTCAGAGCCTGCTTGAGGACTTTGCTTAAAAAAAAAAAAAAAAAAAAAAAAAGATTTTATTTATTTATTTGAGAGACAGTGAGAGAGAGAGAGAGAGAGAGCGCGAGCACAAGTTGGGGGGAGGGGCAAAGGGAGAAGCAGACTCCCTGCTGACCTGGGAACTCGATGCAGGACTCGATCCCAGGACCCCAGGATCATGACCTGAGCTGAAGGCAGATGCTTAACTGACTGAGACACCCAGGTGTCCTGATGATTTTCTTATAATTAAGCCACAATTATTCTAAGTACCCTCCGATCTCAGAGATAAGGCAGAAAGCAGAGGTTCCTATGATCTACCCAGAAAATATATGATTTCTTACTGAGGTCAAGGAAGGTGTTTGATACCTGAACCTCTCCCCACTCCTTTAACCGAAGGACATCATATGCAGAAAGACCTAGATGAGCAGAGCACATCTCCCTCTTTACCACTGAGAAGCAGGAACCGGGGCAGTAAGTTCCACTTAGCTCTCAATAAATATATACTACGCTACCTAATTTTAAAGAAAGCATGAAACCATTAAGCATCTGTGAGTCACAGCCATCTCCACTGAGAACGAGAAGTTCATTCACTCATTCGTTCATTCACGTCCAATTCTACACCAGACATTGCTCAAGGTACACATCCCTCCCCAAACGAAACAGAAATTTCTGCCCACGTGGAACTTATATTCTAGGGAGGAGAGACAACTTAGATGAGAAAAAAATAAAATACAATGTGAGCAAGGGGTTAACAAATTCCTTTCCTCCTATGCTTCACAATTTGACCTGAGGTTAACTTCCTAGTTCTGTTTCCCTGGAAACCTAAAAAAGATAAAATGTCGATTATGTTACTAGGCAACACTGCTTATCATAGAAATGACCCCTGATTGATAACTTGCATCTGGACTGGAAGGAACATTCATATCTGATGGGGACATCGTAGCTTGGGCTTCCTCTAATGTGAGGACTTAAAACTGGGCATATCCCTTGGGGAACCCTGAATACTTGGGACAGATCCCACATTTACTAATTGTGAGGCTCATTCTCTACCAGTGAGCTGTCACTTGAAGGGGAAGGGGCAAACAGAACAGCTCCTGGGTGGCCATATGGATTGCTGAGAGCATGATTTACAAAGAAGAGAAACCCCTGACATGGCCTTGCTGGCAATTTATAATCCTGTTCTAGATCTTTCTATTTAGATGGGTGTCAACTGCGGCCTATGAAAGTCCTGTGAGTCAGAATGTTTAACTGAACCTAAGAAGACCCTGGTAAGCACTGTTTATAGTATATTTGATGCTGGTTAAATGTTAAGGAGAAAAATAAGGCAGAAAAAAAAGGACAGGTGAGTTGGACAAGATGCTTCTGAAGATCCCTTCAGGTCTAAATAATAAGCATCCCTCACACCCCACCTTGACTCTGCTAGTTGGCCCTCATGCACTGATTTGTCTTCAGGCTTCTGCTCAGTTACTCCCTCGGGAAAACCTCCCCTAGCCACCAAATCTAGGTCAATTTCATTTTAAAATGGACTCACAGAAATGGGTACCTTTCTTTCTGAACACTATCTTAGCACTATCCATCCAAGAATATCATGATCTAATTTCTCTCTGAGAGCAAGCAGCATGTCTGGCTGCTCACCACTTTATCCCTAGCACCTGGAGAACGTCTGGCACAGGGCAGGAGCTGAAGAGATGCCGGAAGAACAAGTGACTATCACAACATACGTGAAACCAAACAGAGGTGGGGAGTACTCCTCATACCACACTGTTTGCTCCTGTGTACGTCTATTCATGCTACTCCCATCCAGCGCACGACCCCAGAGTGGCTCTATAGATATCACCATTGCTATCAGGAATGCCCAGGGGATCGATCTCCAATCACACCAAGAGGTATTGGGAATATTACAAAAATTAAGTTCATTTTGATTGTTAGACACCGTATTGTACAACCATCACTTTTTAGGAAAACATGCAAAGTGAAAGGGTAAATTTAAAAACATTAACGTTGTCGGGGCACCTGGGTGGCTCAGTCGGTCAAGCGTCTGCCTTCGGCTCAGGTCATGATCCCAGGATCGTGGGATCGAGCCCTGCATCGGGCTCCCTGCTCACTGGGAAGCCTGCTTCTCCCTCTCCCACTCCCCTTGCTTGTGTTCCCTCTCTCGCTGTCTCCCTCTTTCTCTCTCTCTCTCTGTGTCAAATAAATAAATAAATAAGTAAATAAATAAATAAATAAATAAAAAACAAAAACAAAAAAACATTAACGTTGTCTTCTTCCTGTGTCCTAAGGCTTAACCCACTGGTAGTTATTATTTATTTTCCGGCTGAACTAGAAAATCCATAGGGATCATTTGCTATCTTGACCCTAGCTCCTAGCACAGAAAATCTGATGGATGAATAAATAAGAGAACGAATAAACAAAGAATCTCTCCCTTTCCTCCTGCCCCCATTAAAGCAGAAAATCACCACCCGAGACAAATCTCTTGTGAAGAACTAAAAGAAACTCCTGTACCAGTTCCTGTTTCAGAGAATTCCAACTCTAAATGGTGGCCAAAGGAGGCAGAGCACAGCTGGTCAAAACCATGTGGGGAGGGGCCTTTACGAAATGTAATTAACTGCTAGTTAGTTCGCCAGTCCCTCCCCCTACACCCCCCAATCCTCAGAGCTTTGGAAGCTGAAATGACCCACCCTGTTCTTCTGCTGAAGCCAAGTGCAGACCAACATGGATGCAACCCACCTTGTTGTGCTCATAAAGCTTTCAGACGACACAGGACTCTAACATTCATTGTTAGTACACTGAAAGCAATTACCTTTTCCCTATAATGCATTCCCCATAATTCATCACTGAAAGTGGCCTTGGAGTTTCATAATTAAAATTGACAAAAATTTCTTTGTTTCCATACCAACAGTTTTGATGGCATTAAGGGATTAGGCAGACCTAGTCTACATTTAAACAAAACAGAGAAGATTTGGCTGATGCTTTTTGTTACATGAATAATTACATTTAGACTGGCTTTTAAAAGTCCTTGTTTTCTAAGTGTAATGTATTCCTTCAAGCTCTGCTGCTCAGTGTTCCACTTTCAAAAACAGGGTACTAACTGGGCATGGTCTGTATGGGCCAAGTGGTGAGAAAGTGAGACTGGGTGTCAGAAGAAGGAGGTGCAGGTCCCAGCTCTGCCACCAACCAGTTGTGTGGCCCTGAGTAAATCATGCTGCCTTATTTATTGACTGTTTTCCCAAACAAATTGTAAACTCCACAGGGGCACTGACTGGGTCTCACTTGTCCTCTTAGATCAGTATTTGGCTCTAGTAAGTAACCTAGTAAGATTCTCGATAAACATTTATTAAACAATACTGCACATGATTTCTCCAGATCTTAGACTTCTCATTTATCAAAGGCAGTGATCGAAACAAATGTGCTCTGACAGATTCTGTACCCCACCATCATCTCAACTATTATGGAAATTCTCCTTAATAGTGAGATGACTCATGGGACATGCTCAGCACAGTGAGCTAGGTTGACCAGAAGTCTTCCACACCGAGTCTATGCCTCTCTCCCCTCACAACTGCTTCAGCCACACTGGACCCCTTTCAGATTCTGAAACACATCAAGCTCCTTCCTGGGTCAAGAGCTTGCACATGCTGGACCCTCCGCTTGGAATCCTCTTTCTCCTGCTCTCAGCAGGTTACCTCCTGCTCACCGTCATGTCCTGGGCTCTGGGTCGCCTCCTCAGGAGGCCCAGCCTGACCACCCTACCTAAGCAGGTGCCCTCTGTTATCTGCATTCACTGCACCCATTCATTCCCTGGCACATATTCTAATTTGTAATTGTATCCATTGGTTTACTTGCTTATCATCTGTCTCCCTCAGTAGACTGCATCCTCCCTGAAAGCCTGGACCATGTCTCTTCCATTCACCAATGTAGCACCAAGCACAATACTGGACACATAGGGGAACTCGATAAATACTTGTCCGATGACTGGCCAAACCCACTGTGTGCCAGGTCCTATGCTGAGAGGTTTATATAAAAATCCACAGATCTCTACACAAACACTCACTCCAGCCAGATTGGTCTCCTCATACCCTGCAGAATATATACAATGCTTATTAGAGCTCTAACTGCACACTTCTGCCCACTATTTGGGAGGCGGCCCTGGCTCTCCACAGTCGATTTGCATCGACATCATTCCCAGCACACTTCTCCAAAGCTTTACCCCCCTTTACAGATCGTGCAGCCGTGTCCATATGGCAGCTTCCTTATTTGCTTTTGTGGCAAGCTGAACTCGCCTTGTCAACACACCCAAACTATCCTGAAATTGCTTGTTTGCATCCTTAATTCCCCATGGGACTGTGAGTTATAGCAAGGCAGGGACTTTGCCCCTCCTCTTCACCATTGCCTAAGATAGGGTCTGGTACCTAATAGGTAGGCAAGTCATCCTCCATATATGACCTTCCTGAATGAAGGAATAAATGGACCTAGAAACTCGAGCTCACTTGGGTCAGTTAAAGAGATCAGGTGTTCTCCCATTGTTTACTCTTTTATACAACAGAACTGCGTTACCTACATTTATGTCTTAATCTTTCCTTTTCTCCTACTATCTCTTAGAATGCAGGCCCATTTCCTTCTAATCTCTGCCTCTCTCTCAAAGACCATCATGGACAAAACGCTGATACGTTTTAAATGCTTCCTGGAACCGTGTCTGAATTCTCTCCCCATTCATTGCATTTGACTTATGATATAAAAAGCCATATGTAGTTTAAAAAGTGAACACTTCTTACCACTGCGGGAGGGAAGGCAGCCTGAATGCTAGAATGCACAGGCCAAGGCCAAGCTGCTCTGGTGCCGGGGAGCCAGCACGGGGGCCCCCCTCACTTCCTGGCCGGCCCCTTCCCACGACCCCCTCCCTGTGACCTGCTGCCGCTGCTGTCTCTGGGGCGGGAAACACAGGAAGCGCCCTCCTCAGCAGCCCCTAGGATACTGCATGCCTCAGTGCCCCTTTTTTGGCCTGCTAATTCTAGGCTACATTAAGCAGGGCTGAACAGGTCAACAAAATTACTGAGGAAGTCTAGGGATTTTTAAAGCCAATGCACAGTGGTGATTAGTGGTCTATTTGATTGACTATAATAACAAAACTCTAAAAAGCCCCTCTACACCCCTTTCTTCCCCAGCGCGGCGCCAAGCACCGCAGGGCAACTCAGAGTCTGATCAAACCTCCTCCGAGTCGGGGTTTCCAGGGTAGAACTCCATGATGCACCCCAGCAAAGAGTATGACCCACGGGCACGTCTCCCAGGTGTCCCTGGGCATTTGCCTTCTTGTTTTAATGTATCCCCACCCTCCCTGAATTAAAACCAATTCGGAGCCCAGGAAAACACCCGCTGCCATCCATTTTGCTCAGCCAGAGCGTCTGACAGGGCTGACAAGAAGCACAGTTACTTGAAATGTCCTTTGCTACCCTTTGTTGATAAGAGATGGTCAAATATTCCTAAAACAGCAGGCAGTCAATAACTGGCATCCCAAACCTGAGCTGCCTGGAAATTCTGGCCACAAGGACTCAAGCGAGGAGTATCATTTCTCTTCTCCTTAGAAGGCTGAGGGGAGGAGGGCGCCTGGCTGGCTCAGTTGGTGGAGCGTGTGATTCTTGATCTCAGGGTTGTGAGTTCAAGCCCCACATTGGGTGTGGAGATTATTTAAAATTAAATAAAATAAAAATCTTAAAAAAAAACTCCAACAAGGCTGAGGGGACCCCCAGGCTGAGGCCATCTCTGGGCCACTATCTGTGCTGCCCAGCGGCCACCCCTCGCCAGTCACCCCACCTCCTCTCGGGCGCGCCGACATGGCCATCAGTCATGACAGCCAGCCCAGCTAACCGATATACATCTTGAGCCGAGCTCACCTAAACCAGCAGCCATAAATAAATGCCCTTCCCTGAAAAATGTGTCATGTGAGGCTCAGCAACCAAATGAGTGATGTCTGCATTGCAGACTTCCACTTCCACTGGAGGCTGACCTTCACCTGGTCCCACGTCCACCTGGGAAGTCGGCCGGGCATCCGCATCACTGGCAATGACAGCTTGGCACCTGCCGCTTGCCTGACGCTTTAGGAAGCGCTCCCACACGCATTGTCTTACTTGTCACTCAGCTCTGTGACCTGGGGGGCGCCAGACCCATTTTACAGATAAAGAAACCGAGACCCAGTGAGGAGAAGGACTGGTTCCAAATCCAAGTCCTCTGGCTCCGACACCCTTGCTGCCCCTCGTCTGAGTGCCTGCCTCAGCAAGGCCGCTCCAGGAACCCTTGGAGGTCGCGTCCTGGCCCTCTGAGGCTAACGCGCTCTCCTTACACCCTCTGCAGAGCTGAGCAAGAGGGTTTTCTTTCATTCTTCGCAGGCTTGCTGCTGCCATCCAGAGGGACAGGAGAGCTAGACACGAGACAGATGTGGCTGTGTGGGGCTCAGATAGGACCGGGTATTCTGTCCCAACAGGAGGAAAGAGGCTGCAGGAGGGGCGGGGAGAGAGGAAAACGGGAGGAGGAGAGAGGAGGAAACAAGAGGATCCGAGGCTCGCTCTGGATGAGACACGAGGAAAAGTGGGAGGAGAAAACGCCAATCAGCAGCAGAGGCTGGGAACCACCTCCGGCAACGTCTTGTCCCTGGGTCCCGAGCCTCCTCCCAGGGAGGCAGGATGACGACAGACCATTCGCTGCTGGAGGGTCGGACCCAACCTCTGCGCACACAGACAGACTTTCCCCTGAGTGGAGCAGTGTTGGAAGGACGGACGGCAGAACCCGGCAGCCAGGTCCCCGTGGACACACGGGGGCAACACTATTCATAGCACCAGCCTCGAGGGGCGGCAGTGCCCGGGAAAGAGCCAACGCCGTGAGGATCAAGGACGGTGAAGTAAGAGCCTTGGTCTGGGACTCGGATTCTTTCTGAAAGAGACCCGAGTTCACTAGTTTGTTCACATACTCTCGGGAAAGATGGGAGGATTATAAAGAGTAAGATTAATTACTAAATCTCGTTAAGTCCTCAGGGATGACAACTACAAAGCTGAATACATAGAAGTACATTTCTAAAAAAAAAAATGTGCTTTATCAATTCCCATCTCTTATTGCGAAGCTCTTCTACAGCCCCTATTCTTAATCTTTGCAAATCAGTCAAACCCCGTCTGTGATATCCTTCCAGATATATAGTTTTAAAGTGCAGAGGGGCGCCTGGGTGGCTTGGTCGGTTAAGCATCTGACTCTTGGTTTTAGCTCAGGTCATGATCTCAGGGTTGGGAGATCGAGCCCCATGTTGGGTTCCCTGCTGAGCATGGAGCCTGCTTAAGATTTTCTCTCTCCCTCTCCCTCTGCCCCTCCCTGCCACTCTTTCTCTCTCCCCCCACACCTAAAAAATAAATAAAAATAAAAATAATTAAAAAATTAAGTACAGAAAAGCAAAAAGGAGCAAACACATCAGAAGATGGGATGTGGGAAGCCATTGGTGCTTAGGGACAGCAGCTACCTCCACGTGCCCCCACCTACTCCACAGAGATCCTGGCCGTGCACGTCCATTGACAATGACGCAGGCGGGGCTCCTGGGCCCCGAGAGACCCACTGCTCTAAGTCAGGCAGCCTGGCAGCACTGGACAGGCCCAAACCTCCTGCTGCTCTCTCTCTTTTCATCCACAGCTTATGGTCCCCGAACTGGCCTTCACCTCCACCTACCCCAAAGTAATCTCTCATTACTGCTGCAAAGGACATTGCAGCTGGCGAGGACCCTCTAGAGAAGCTGGCCAACCCTATCACTGGCCTCTGGAGCCCAAAGAGAAGAGCGAGAGGACAAGAAAGGAGGAGAAAAGGCTTCAAAGTTAAGCAGTCTCTTCACTTTGGCCATGTCAATGGGAATCTCCTTGAACTTGGGTAAAATAAAAAGAGAAATGAGCCGCTAAGCAATTCCTGGCATGTTATCCATCTTCTAGGACAAACCTCTCATCATTATTTTTTACTTGGATTCCAGTGGGCAGCCAGCATTTCAGGGCAGGAGGTCAGAGCCCAAGAGGACTAGCTTCTTCCTCTTCAGTGAGTAGGCTTCAGATGAAAATAAATTATCCAGTCCACCTTTACCAATCTTACACAAAACGCTTTCAATAGAAGGTATTGGTTCGGCACCCCTGAGAGCCCCAAGGGAATACACTCCTGCCTCCGGACTTGCAGATGGGAGTCAACCACATACACTTACAGGTTAGAGGGAGAGAGAGCAAGGTTGGGGTTCCTCTGTGATGACCACCATTTATTGTTAAAAGGGAGAAGAAACAAATCACTCAAAAAAATATTCCGTGTTCGCTCCCTTGTTCCTCTATTTATAGCATCATAGGAAAGAGAACTAAAAATTCAGCTTAGAGGACATGCACTATTGCTCAGATGATCTCAGTCAGTGGCAGATGAGATCAAACTTGGAAGCATCCTCCTGGCCACCAAGGCCTCAAGCTAGTCCAAACCTTGGGGTGTTATTGTGCCCTTTCACACGCCATGCCGATCTGAACCAATGGTCTTTGGAGCCAAGCAGGCCTTCTCCACCAACAGTTTAACGAGATTTGAAGAAATAAGCATTTGCAGGCAACAAATGAGAAATGTTTGCATGTGGCTCTGAGCCAGCAAACAGAAGAAATGCCACTCCCATGAGCTATGCCCCAAGGTTTGAAGTTCTTGAAAATGAAGAGGGAGCAACTCCACCGTTCATTTATCCAAAGGCTGGGACTCATGTCCCCTCTGTGGTTCCAAGCGCTACTTGGCTATTCCTAGAGGAAGAGGAACAGGCCTACGAGGAGCTACGGAGAAGCCAGATACCTACTGTGGGTCTTCATGCACATCTATCCTGCAGCACAAGGTCAAAACAAGGGACAGCTGAAGAGATCTGTAACAGAATCATCACTTTCCTCATAAGAGCAACACAAAAAGGAAAACAAATGTCAAATGACCAGAGAGCTATACCTCACGTTCACGTCAGTAAACTTTCCTAAATCCTTTGCAAAGGCAGCTCAAGTGGAAAATGTGCCCGTGTGATGTCAGAACCACCCTCACTTTCCTAAAAACCGTTGGAGATTTGGCAGACCCAATTCTCTGAACTGAGAAGCTGCTCAGGAGATGACCCTGTGTGCTGAGATTTCCAAGTCACTGACTCGTCCCCCAACAGCAGGGGCTGGTCTGTGTGGTACCACTGCTGAGGAGGAGGGGTGGCAGAAAGCTCGCTCCCAGCAGACCCACCCGCTGGCTGGAGCTTCGAACCTGAGACTCCTCCTCACAAAGGAGGCCTCCTTCCTCCCTTCTCCCACGTTCAGACCTCATGGCAAAGGGAGAGAGCCAGGGGAGAAGAGACAAAAGAGCCTACATTCATGATTTTAAAAAACTCTTCCAATCGCAGTTCATGTTCAAAATTGCTTTTATACAATAGCTAAACCGGAGACAGCATGGTGAGGCTTTCTATTTTCCTTCTTTAGGAACCTGAGTTAAAAAACGAAGAAGGCTTACCCATTTTTGAAATAGAGGACATGGGCTCTCTGAAGTCCTGTTTCTAGGAAAAAACCTAGTTCTTGATCGTGGGGAGCAGGGCCGGGCTTAGGGCTTCTGTTTTGAATATTGGTAAGTATTACCTGGAAGGGGAGAAAATCGGAAAACTAATCAGATCCATATCCAAGCCTAGTCCCTTCAAACCGCATCTCTACACGCGCTGCACGACCTGACAACCTGACAAATCAGCTTCCTCACACCAACATCGGTGCATGGGGACTGGTGCAGAAGTGAGCGCAAAGATTAGGACAGCTGAGAGAATGACACCTCTGAGCCGGGCATGCGGGGCTCTCCTGGAACGGAAGGGTGCTGAGGGGTGCTCAGTGCCAGGCGGAGCACTGAGGGCTCTGCTGGGTGCCAGGATGTTGACAGAGAGTCTGAGTGAGACAGAAACAGGTCCCAGCAACAGGCCGGAGAAGTCATCATCCACCAATGGCAGAGATCACGGACAGGCTGACGGCAGCTCCAGCCCTACATAAGCTCGATGAACTCCAAAGGAAGCTGAGCTGAGAAGCGCTGTGATTGGCATGGGCCCCGAAATTCCCCAGGGAGGGTGAACTCCTGAGGCTTCAAAGCCAAGGCCTATGGACTCTCAAGGGGAGCTCGGAGAAAAACAAACTAAGCTCTCTCTCTCCCAAAACTTGATCTTTTGTCAACAGATAATGAGCTTTTAAAGGTCTAAATTTTTAGCCCCACAAGAAAGACTGCCAACTAATCAGGAGCAAGACCTTCAAGCGAGTGGGTTATAGTGAAAGGTAAACACATACCTGCTATTAGAGAAGCTACCAGCTTTAAACTGGCAAGTCAAACAAAGCATTTATCAAACAGAAGCCACTTGTAGCCCATTTAAAAACCCTACAAGTGTTCTCCAAACATGCTGTCCACATCTGCTGAAAGTCAGCAGCCCTTCAAAGACCCAGCTGTAAGCCAAAGCCCAAACGTTCTAGAGGTCTCAGAATTATTCTCTGTATGGAGTGGAAGCAATTCCTGCTTCTCTAACTTTCGAGCTTCGGGAAACAGCAAAGACAAGTGCACAATGAACAGATGTTGTGGGATGAAATCCAGGTGGGCAACCCTTGCATTTGAACTGCATCCCAACATCTTATCAAAACTGCCTGGCTCCTTCCCGACTTAGCACTTGGCTCTGTGAGTGCTAAGAGGTAGGTGTTCCTCCTACCCCTGCGAACTGTCATTTTTGGCTCAACTGCAGGCTCCTCCCCAACGCATCCTCCAAGTGCTGCACATGCAAAGAGCGCGGGCTCTTGTAAGTCTCTCTTACAAGAGGATGAGCTTACCCATTCCTCTGAGTTTCAGAAATCATCTCTATGCTGCCCACTCCCAAAGTTATCCTCTCTACTGCAGACTTTCCCATCGAACACTAGACTCATATATTCAACTACTTCCTTGACATCTCTACTTGGAGGCCCAACACTTAACCTTTGAAAATATTAGCCTTCATTGGCTTTCAAGCATAGCTTTTAATTTTTAAAAATGCTGTGATTACTTTAAAGCAAAACCAATTCAGTACAGCACAGAAAGAAAATAAAAAATCATCTCAAAACTCCACCACACAGAAACAACTAGTTAACATTTATTGAACGATAACCCAGGTATCCCTATACATACGTATCAAGGAAAGAAAGATAAAAATCATTTTCCAAAAACTGAGATTGTGTTATGCATGCCAGTTTTAAATGTAAACTGTTACATTTAATTTTAATTAAATTTAACAGGAGAAACTGTGACCAAAGTAATCACTCAACTTCAGAAAAAATGTGTTTTTTTACACATAGTCATTAAAGGTCTGGGCACTTGTCCTGAAGTTAAAAATAGATCTTATATTTATTATATGTATGTATGCGTGTGCACGTGGAGAGAGTATAGATATACAGATATATCTGAACAAATTAAGTCTTTTGCTCCATAAAAGTGGGATGTCTTCCCATTTATTTAGGTTTTCTTTAATTTCTTTCAACAGTGATTTGTAGTTTTCAGGGTATAAGGTTTGCACTTCTTTCTATTATTCCCATGTATTTTCATCTTTTTTTTCTTTTTTAACATATAATGTATGATTTGTTTCAGAGGTACAGGTCTGTGATTCAACAGTCTTACACAATTCACAGTGCTCACCATAGCACATACCCTCCCCAATGTCTATCACCCAGCCACCCCATCCCTCCCACCCCCCACCACTCCAGCAAAACTCAGTTTGTTTCCTGAGATTAAGAATTCCTCATATCAGTGAGATATATTTTCATCTTTTGATGCTATTATAAATGGAATTGTTTTCTTAATTTCATTCTCAGATTGTTAGTGTAGAGAAATAAAAGTGTAGTTTTTATATTGACCTTGTATTCTATAACCTTGCTGAAATCACTTACTAGTTAAAATAGGGTCTGTATGTGTGAATTCCTTAGGATCTTCTGTATACAAGATCATGTCATCTGCAAATTGAGATAGTCTTACTTCTCCCTTTTCAACCTAGATGCCTTTTATTTCTTTATCTTGCCTAATTGCATTGGTTAGAACTTCTACTACAATACTGAATAGAAGTAGTGAGAGCAGACATCCTTGTCTTAATCCTGATCTTAGGGGGAAAAATCCAGTCTTTCACCATTATATATGTTTTAGATGTGGGTTTTTCATATGTGCCTTCTATCAGGGTGAAGATGTGAACCTCTATTCCTATCACAAAACAGTGTTGGGTTTTGTCAAATGTTTTCTCTACATCTCCCGAAATTACCATTATCATGCAGATTTTGTCTTTTATTTTACTGATATATTACATTAATTGATTTTCACATGTTAAGTCAACTTGCATTCCTGAAATGAATCTTGCTCAGTCATGATATATAATCCTTTCTATATGTTGTTGGACTCAGTTTGCTGATATTTTGTTGAGGATATCTGCATCTATATTCATAAGAGATATCAGTCTCATAAAATGAGTTAGGGAATGTTTTCCTCCTCTTTTGTATGCTGGAAGTTTTTATAGTATTGCTATCATTTCTTCCTTTAATGTTTGGTAGAATTCACCAATAAAGTCAACTTGACCTGTAGTTTTCTTTCTGCGAAGGTTTTTAACTACAAATTCAATTTCTTTACTAGACACAGGAATATTTGGGTTATCTCTTTCTTCTTAAGTGAACTTCAATAGTTTGTGTCTTTCAGGGAATCTGTCATTTTTTTTTAAGTGATCACATTTATTGGCATAAAGTTGGTCATAATTTTCCCTTACCACCTTTTTTTTAAGATTTTATTTTTTTAAGTAATCTCTACACCCAACATGGGGCTCAAACTCACAACCCCAAGATCAAGAGTCACATGCTCCACTGACTGAGCCAGCCAGGTGCCCCTTCCCTTGCAGCCTTTTAATGTTTATGAATCTATAGTACTGTCTCCTCTTCTTGGGTGTTGGTAATTTGTTTCTTCTCTCTTTTATTCTTGTTCAACCTTGTTAATAGTTCACAAATTTTATGGATCTTTTAAAAGAATCTATTTTAGTTTCACTGATTTTCTCTTTTTATCTCTTCTATTTCATTGATTTTTGTTCTGATCTTTATTACTCCTCCCTTTTGCTTGCTTTGGCTTTAATTTGTTCTTTTTCTAGTTTCTTGAATTGGAAATTTACACCACTGATTTGAATTTTTTTCCTTTCTAATATATACATTTAATGGTATAAATTCTTCTATATATTTTGTTTTAGACATTTAGAAGCTCTATTATTAGCTACATACACTTTTAGAATTACAATGTCTTGTTGATTAATTGACCCCTTTGTTATGTAACATCTCTCTTTATCACCTGTAAATATTCCTTGTTCTAAATTCTACTCTCTGATGTAATAGTCACCCTAGCTTTGTTTTGATTATTGTTTACATGGTATATAATTTTACTTTTTGCCTACCTATATATTAATTTTAAATGGCTTTCTTATAGATAGCATATATTAGGCCTTGCATTTTCATCCAATCTGAAAATCTCTTCCTTTTAATTGTTCAGACCAATTACATTTAATGTAACTATTGGCATGACTGGAATCATCTTGTTTGTTGTTTTTTTATTTTCCCATCTGTTCTTTGTTCCTTTTTTCCCTCTCATTCTGCTTTTTTGGAATGATGATTCCATTTCATTTCCACTAATGAGTGGTTAATTATGTTTGTCTATCTGTCCATCCACCCATGCCCCCCCACCCTCCCCCCGCTTGGCTGCTGAACGGTATACAATATAGCTCTTTGGCTTATCACAGTCTATGTTCCAAACAATAATACACCGGGCGCCTGGGTGGCTCAGTTGGTTAAGTGACTGCCTTCAGCTCAGGTCATGATCCTGGAGTCCCTGGATCGAGTCCCGCATTGGGCTCCCTGCTCGGCAGGGAGTCTGCTTCTCCCTCTGACCCTCCTCCCTCTCATGCTCTCTGTCTCTCAAATAAATAAATAAAATCTTAAAAAAAAAAACAATAATACACCAATTCATATATAGTATAAACACTTTATAACAGTATACTTACGTTTAGTCCCCCATCTTTTGTGCTATGGTTGTCATGCATCTTACTCCTATGTTATATATCCCACAATACGTTGTTATTATTGTCGGTTTAGGTGGTCAATTATATTTTTTAAAATTAAAAATAGAAAAAAGTCTGTATGCTCATTGTCACCATTTATGATGATCTTCATTTCATTGTACGTATCTTTATTTTCTTCTGCTTGAACTTCAACATTTCTTGTTATGCAAGTCTGTTGCATTCTTTTAACTTTTGTTTGTCCTATAAAAAAAAAAGTCTTGTCTTCTTTCTTCAAAGGTGTTTTGAAATTTTTCATCCAGTACTTTAAAGGCATCTCTCTGATGTCTTCTTTTTTTTTTTATTAAAGATTTTATTTATTGATTTGACAGAGAGAGACACAGTGAGAGAGGGAACACAAGCAGGGGGAGTGGGAGAGGGAGAAGCAGGCTTCCTGCGGAGCAGGGAGCCCGATGCAGGGCTCGATCCCAGGACCCTGGGATCATGACCTGAGCCGAAGGCAGACATTTAACGACTGAGCCACCCAGGTGCCCCTCTCTGATGTCTTCTAACTTGCATAGTTTCTAATGACAAATCTGTTGTAACTATTAGTTTTATTCTTCTGTATTTAAAGTTTCTTTTTCTCTGGCTTCCTTCATGATTCTGTCTTTGATTTTCAATAGTTTAACTACAATATGTCTAAGTGTATGTTTCTGTTTATCCTGCTTGGGGTCCTCTGAGATTCTTGGATATGTGGTTTGTTGTGTTTCAGTAATTTTGAAAAACTCTCAGCCATTTTTTCTCTTCAAATATTTCTTCTGTTTCAGTTTCTCTCTCTTCTCCTTTTGGGACACCAAATACATATTTTTTCTGTATTTCTTGGATGCTCTGATTTGGCTTTTCCCCACTTTTTTTTTTCTTTTTGAGTCATCTCTATTAACCTATCTTCAACTGAAAGATATTTTCTTAGCTGTGCCCAGTATTCTAATAAGCCATCAAAAAAACTGATTCATCTTGGGGCACCTGGAGAGCACATGACTCTTGATCTTGGGGTTGTAAGTTTGAGTCCCATGTTGGGGGGTAGAGATTACTTAAAAATAAAACCCTTTTTAAAAAGGATTTATTTATTTATTTTAGAGACAGAGAGAGAGCACACGCATGTGAGTGGAGGAAGGGGCAAAGAAGAGAATCTTCAAGCAGACTCCCTGCTGAGCATGGAGACCAACATGGGGATCAATCCCATGACCCATGAAAACATGACCTGAGCCAAAACCAGGAGTGGGATGCTTAACTGACTGAGCCACCCAGGTGCCCCCAAAATAAAATCTTAAAAAAAAAAAATCTCTTCATCTCTTATATCATGTTTTATTATTTCTAGCATTTCAATTTTACATTTTTGTAGTTTCTATCTCTCTGCTGAAATTCCCATCTCTTTATGTATGTTGTATACTTTTTCCACAATATCCTCTAACACATTATTTGTTGATATTTTTAAGCTCCTATCTGATAGCTCCAACACCTGGGTCACTTCTGGGTTTGGTTTTGTTTATTGCTCTTTACAGAGTTTGCTTATTCCTGTTTGTATGTGCATTTGTGTACATCTCATATTTTTAAATTCAACATTGAAGATTGTGTGTAGAGAAACAGACTGAGGTAAATAATATTTATACCTGAAAGTGGGCAACAGATGTGGGGGACTGAGTCAATCTAGTCAGTAGTTGAAGTTGGGCTGGGTTTTGTTGTTTCTATAATTACCTCCAATGCACCACAGACTTCAAATTCCTCAAGTAGTAGGCTACTAACTTGTGCTTACTCTGGGACCTGGGATGCCAGAAGGTTTTTCTCAGTGTTTCTGTTCCATCCTATTTTCAGCAGTCCCTGTATGCTTGGGCTACACAGGGGATTTCTCTCCAATGTCATGCCCCTTTCCCAGCAGTATTCTATCGTTACTTGTTACTTGGTGCTGTGTTTGTTACATGGCTGATGGTGGGACAGAGAAATTCTTGGATTTTCCTGGTCCAGCCTTGGTCTTAAGAAGGGTCTATATACCTAGAGCTCAGGGATGAGGCTTATCCTCAAGGGGTCCTTTCTGGGCATCTCCCTCCTAGCTCATAGAATGTCTTCTGGGGACAAGAACCACCTAATTTCCACTCCCAGGAAAACTCTGAGCATGATTAAAGCTCCTAGAAGCTCAGGTTCACCCCAAAACATAATTCTCTAGTTATCCCATCTTAATAAATAACATCCACTAAGCTGCCCAAATCAGACACTGGGGAGGGGGTGGGGGTGTGAGGCTTGACACCCTGACACTCTCTAATCTATTACCATGTCCCTAATTATTTCTCAAATATGTCTGTATCTATCCATTTCTATAACCATTACCTTCAAGGAAGCTACCATCACTTCCTATGAGATTTCCACAACAGTCTCCTAAATGGAGTCTCCATGTCATCTCTTGCTCTTTTTCTTCTTCCCACTTCCCACAAGCAGTCTGAATAACTTTCCATAACACAATCTGGGTCATGTTACCCTTGTGATCTTTCTCATCCTTCAGGTGTCAACTTGATTTGTCACCTTGTTGGAAGGGCCTTCTCTGGCCACCTAACATCACATAGGTCTGCCTCTATTATTCCCTCTCACAGTAGCCTGTCCTATTACTTCATTGCATTTTTTTTCCTTGATTACTGGCTGTCTCCCTCTATGGTGCTGAAACGTCCACAAAGTCAGGGCCACATCTATTTAATTTACTAATATGTTCAATGTCTACTGCAATGTTTGGTGCAGGGAAAGCATTCAATATACATCAGAAATGAATGAAGTCCATAATGAATGAATGAATTTGCAAGACCAATCAGAAATGCAGAAAAAAAGCAATAAGAAAGTAACCTACTATGCACTAGGCACTATGTAGGCACATAGGCTCTCTCATTTATTCCCCCACAAAAAGCCACTGAGATACACACTACTATCCTCTCTTCATTAAAGGAGGAAACGAGGCTTTGTTCCACTGGGTGAGTTGCCCAAACTGCATGGCTAAGTGTTAGAGTTGGTGCTGAAACTCAGGTCCACCTGACTCTGCAGTCCAGCTCCTTCCCCTTTGTCCCATCACTCTGCCTTTGCTTGCAGAACAAAGTCCAAAAGACAAGAGGTCAGAGCTGCCAGTATGAGGCTTTAGGTTATAAATGGGAAGAATGGGAAAGACACAAGGGGAGAGGCAGAGAGAATAGCTTAGCTCGGGGTTTACCCTTAAGTCTAAGCATCTTGGATTTCATCCCTTCTTCACGAAGAGCCTCTAACACATGGGCCTGGGCAGGAGCATTGTTTGGCAGTGTCGAAGCCACCACTTGTTCTGAGGATAAACACTTCCCTGCAAGAGGACTGCCAACAAGCATCCTTAACAAGTGTATCCTGCTTTGGCAAAAGCATACACCTAGTCACCTAGTGACTAAGGAGGCATGACAGTAAGGGGGCAGAGGCCAAAGACTTTAGGTCAAAAGACCCAGGTTCAATGTCAGGTTCTGATACTCCTCACCACTTGTGGACTTAGGACAATTCCTTCAACCTTTCAGACCTTCACTGTCCTCATCTGTGTAATGGGGATAATAATATATACCTGACGTGATTGTTACGAATTGTAAGTGGAAACTTAAGGAGCATATAAGCATTATAATCCTTAATGGAGATATATTAAAGAGTTACCTTCAAGTAGGAACAAAATAAGGACATTTTTCTACCACTTTTATTTTTTAACATTGTTCTGGAAAATCTGGAGATAGGGTGTGAGAGAGATAAAATGGAAAATATTAGACAGGAAGGAACAACAACAAAAATCATTCCTCTGCCATATATTCATATTCTTAGAAAAATGAAAAGAATCAACCTATTTTTATAGAATTCAGTATTGTGGCTAATATTCCTATGTTGCTACCCTTGTCGACCTTCAAAATTCAGCTCAGGTGTCCCCTCTTTTAGGAACCATCCCTGAACTACCAGGCTGATCCACCAAGACACTTCTCTGGGCTTGCAGAGTCCTGAGTGTTCCCCACCAAAGCACTGCCCACACTGGTTATGGACCTGGGTCCCCGTTAGATCATATGTTTCCTAAGGACAGGCTCTGTGGCTTATTCATTCCAGTGCCCCTGGTGTGAAACACAGTGCAGAACATAGACAGCACTCAATAGGGGCGCCTGGGTGGCTCAGTCGGTGAAGCATCTGCCTTCAGCTCAGGTCATGATCCCAGGGTCCTGGGATCCAGCCCTGCATGGGGCTCCCTGCTCAGCGGGGAGTCTGCCTCTCCCTATCTCTGACCCTCACCCCTACTTGTGCTCTACTCTCTCTCTCTGAATGAAAAAAAAAAAAAAAAAAGCACTCAGCAAATGTTTGTGTGATTTAAAAAATTAACAGCATTTGCTATATGTGAAAATGTAATTTAAAAAATAATGATCCTATTCACAAAGCAATACAAATAAAAAATCTGGGAATAAAATAAACCTACTAAAATCTGTGAAACAAAAGGTCTTACAAAATGGAAAGAGATAATCGTGGTCACAGATGAGTGAAGACAATATATAATTCTCCAAATTATGTATCGGGTTCATAAAAATCCAACCAATCCCAACAGGATTTTTCTAGAACTCAACAAACTTACTCTAAAATTCATCTAGAAGTATCATCAGAGAAGAACAAGGGATAGTCTGAAAACTATGAGTAATATGTAGTTACCAATCCTTTCAGATGTCGAAACCCATCATAAAGAAGTACTTATTGAATAGTGTCATACTGGTACAACGTAAGATTAGCAGAACAAAATAGGAAAGCCAGAAATTACTGCTGTATTTAAAATTTTATTGAATGACTTAAAATATATGACAGCAAATGTGAAAAAGAGATAAGATCATCTTAAAGTGGCAGTGAAATTTGAGAAAAACATTTACTTAGAGTCATATCTAATATCACACAACAAAATAAATCCCAAGAAGATTTGGATATTAAAAGTTGTTTTGAAAATATGGAAAAGGATTGAAAATTTTTTAAATCCTAGAGGGAGTCTATTCCAATATTTCAGCTTTAAAACAATGAAATAAATGTAATAAAAAAAATCAGGTTCAACTATATACAGATTTAAAATGTATGAGCAACTTAAAAATGGAAATTTACTGACTGAGAAAATATTCAGAGCAAATATGATTAAAGAGTTAATATATTTATGATATAGATTTTATTCAAATAATCAGAAAAAGACTTCATCCAAAAACTGGACAGAAAATACACATAGACAAGAAAGGAATAAAACATAAAGTTACCACAGGACCCAACAATTCCACTCCTAGGTATATACCCAAGAAAACTGAAAGCACTGCCCATACAGAATCTTGTATACGAACATTTGTAGAAGCATTATTATAATAGCCAAAAAATGACGAACTGTAGAAATGATCCCTGAAAGTATAGCCAAAAAGTGGAAGGAATCCAAATGATAAATGATGAATGGATAAACCCAATGTAGCATATCCATAAAATGGCATATTATTTGTCAGTACAAAGAAATGAAGCACTGGGACATGCTGAAGAAGCCAGTCAAAAGACCACATGATATATGGTTTCATTTGTATGAAATGTCTAGAACATACAAATCTGCACAGACTGGGGGCGATCAGAGGTAAATGGGGAGTGCTAGTGGGTACAGGGTTTCTTTGTGGGGCAACAAAAATGTTCTGGAATTAAATATTGGTGATAGTTGTACAACTCTAAGTATATTAAAAAGTACTGAATTGCATACTTTAAATGGGTGAATGGTATGGTATGTGAATTACATCTCAATAATGCTGTAATTCAAAAAGAAATGAAACATAACCCATAAGCGAATAGAAGGAAAACATTTCACCCTGACCGACAGTCAAAGAAATGCAAACCCAAACTGCAAGCAAGGCACCATTGTCGAGTAGCAAACCAGCAAAATAACTTTTACACAATAGGAACCCCAGGCAAGAGCGCAAAGCAAACACTATCCTCCTCCAGTGCCAAAGGGCAAAGACATTAGCATGACTTGTAGAAAGCAAATGGACACAATATGTAGTTAATGAGAATGCCCCAAATTTCTCCCCTTGTGGGAATTTGCCCTTGGGAAACAACGAAAGCAAGGGCAGAACTAAGGAAGCAGGCATTGCAGCCTGATTTACAACAGGTCAGACCCAACAATAAGTCAATTCTATCATAGAGGCCATCCACTTGATGAAATATTGTATCTCCATGAAAACATTTTCAAGTGTTGACATAATGCTGAGTGGAAAAAAAAAAAAAAAAAAAACCAGATAACAAAACTCTTTAATGCTATAAAATTATGAGGGCAAAGACTGAGAATATATGAAAATTAAAATAAGCTACTGTTCTTTTCTGGTTTCTAGACTTTTCTGAGTTTTAAGTGTGTGTGGGCTCCCATCCCAGTCAGTCAGAGGACAGGCCCGGAGTCAGAGCACATTTACTGGCTGGTCGGTGTCCTGACATTTCTTTAAGGAAGCAGTTTATTAAGCTATGAACCGGGTCCCTGCCGCTTTGGCTCAAGGGGAGAAGGAGGGGATGGAAAGGGGACGGGAAGGAAGAATCTTTGTCTTTATTGTCTCACATTTTGAAGGCCAAAGCAAGGCCACATGGACCCCCAGGGTCACACCCTGCCTTTGCCATCAGCAGCGCTGAGCACTTCTACTGGGACATCTCGTTTGAATTCAAGATGCACCTTAATCTAATCCAGCTCTGCGGCTGCGAGTCCCCCTACATCGAGGAGGAAAGAAGGTCAGGGCCCGGCCGTGTTGACCATCCTCCCTGACGAACAGAGGAATTCCGGGTGGGGTCCGGAGTATTTGGGGACCAGTTGTTTCTCCTCAAAACTTTAGCCCAAAAACTGCCCGTCAAAAGTCAACGGGTAGCCCATAATTTAGCATTCACTTCTTTTCTAAAATAGGGTGTGAAGAAGTGAACTGTCAGCAGAAGGTAAAGTTCCAGCCTGGCACGGCATCTGCTCAAGAAAGCCATAACCAGCTGGTTGGCTGATGCCTGCAAAGGACAGAGACAGGATGATTTCATTTGCCAAAGGCAGGACTCATATTATGATATTCAAAAGTGAAGTCATCTTTATTCCTATCATGGCACCATGAGAAGCTCCTTGTGGGACAGGTAACTTTATTTACCACTGGCATGATGCCGCCATCTGAAGACAAACAAATCAAGGACAGCCTCTGTCATTTCTAATCCTCTCTGTTCTAATTCAATTTGTTTGATTAAATCACTGTATATGCACAATTTTAGAAGTATCTTTTATTCCCCTTCAGAGAATAAACTAGCAGAGAAAATTAGATGGCTCTATAACCCTAATATAACAAGGACAACACTAAACAAATATTTAATCGCCCTGCTTTCATGTATTCAAATTTTCTTTGGCCCTGCCTCCACATTTGGACAGGGGTGTGTGTGGGGGGGGACAAGAACACACGGAAATTTCCTGTAGCAGGTGGAAAACACTGGTGGCTCACTGGTTCTCTAGCCCTGGACAAATCAGGCAGTATCAGCCCCACCATGAAAATGGAACGCCGAAGCACACAGAAATACACAACTGGACCAAAGTCGAACAGTCAGGGGGAAACAGAAGTCCAGAACCCAGATATGATATCGAGACTCCAGGGGGGCAAGATGCTGTCCCATTAGCTTCTGCACAAGAGAAGGAAGACCAAGTTCTCCTGAGAAAAATTACTTTGTAAATATTCTGTTAAAAAATACTTAACATTTTTAATGAGACAGCATGTTTATAATATTCCAGATTTTTCTCTAACTATCTGAAATCTTCTAAGATGAGGAAAGAGTCCACTGCCAGGTGACATGGGTACAGAACATGACAACAAAGCTAACATTTAACTGTTGCTAACCACATACCAGGAAGTACGTGAGTTAAGCCACTCTATCCTCACCATAGCCTTATAGCCGTCACTATTGCTATTTTACAGATGAGGATCCTGAGGTGGCACAGAGAGGCTGAGTAACTTGCCCAAAGTCCCACAGCTAAAAGGTGGCAAATCCAGGATCCCGACACCGGCCATCGCTTCACCACTGTGCTCTGCTGCCTCTCAGCTTAAGTTAGTTGCCTTGAGGGGCAGCCAAGGTCGCCCCCTTTCTGAAGAGTTATTGCTCTTCAGGTAGCAAACAAATCTATCATCAAACATCTCCACTATTCAGAGAATGGGGCTGCCTCAGAAACATGATTTAGTGGCTTGACCATGACACTCCAATCTGTCCTCAAAAATTCTTCCCCATTTTTTTCTTGCTAGTGAATGAAGTTAAGAACCAACACCAATAAATAAAATGCCAAAAGGTCCTGGCCAACAGAAGTTTCTTCACCATGGAATGGCTGGGAAATGGAGGGAAACCATTGAGCAACGGCCTGTGCCCAGCAGAACCAACAGAGGAACAGATTGTGTGGGATTTTCTACTTATAAGGCTTGCCTACCCAGAAAAACAAAGCACTATATACCTAGGCTTGTCCCAGTCTGTTACTTCTTTCAGATTCTATTGCCGAACATTGCTGTTTTCAATTTAGCATAATTCTTAAAAGTCATTTTAAGTTCAAAATTTAAAAAAAAGGCCAAGTGGGTATCTTCTGCATAGCATGCCATCTTACCTCATAAAGACCCTGAACATCCACCAAGCCCAGCAGTCACTTAGGGAAGGTCATTTTTCCCTTAGGGCTCCCATCAATCAACAAATGGCTTCTTGAGCTCTTACTACAGTCAAAACAGATATTTGGTTCATTCAGTCTCTCCCAGTACTAATATCCCAGCTTGCTGGACCTGGGGAGGCCTGAAGTGGTTTCCCATAAGGAAAACTCACACTGGAAAATCGGAGCCAGAAATGTGAAAATCATCTATGACCCCTAAGAGGCACCCAAGGCTGAGGCAGCTTCCCCACGCTACCAAGAGCTATGGCTTGCTTGGCCAAATTCTTACGGAGCACTTTCTGTAGGTGAGGGTGTGGGAAATGACACAGTTGTGCACTTGTGTGCGGCGGCCTGGGATAATGACATGAGTGGGCCCTGAACTAGGGTGTCGGAAGAGTTCTAGTCCTAGCTTTGGTCCTAACTTCTATGTGTCCTCCCTGTCTGGGCCTCCATTTCATCTTCAAATCTGACATGCTCTGACCACTGTCTCCCCAAAACCACACCCAAAAATCTCTTTTAAATCCTATGATAAGGGGCATCTGGGTGGTGCAGTCGGTTAAGTGTCCCACTTTTGATTTCCACTCAGGTCATGACCTCAGAGTTGTGAGACAGAGCCGCACATCGGGCTCCGTGCTCAGCGTGGAGTCTGCTTGAGATTCTCTCTCTCCCTCTCCCTCTGCCCGTCCTGCTCATGTTCTCTCTCTCTCTCCAGAATAAATAAATAAATCTTTAAAAAAAAAATCCCATGATTATACAAGTCTCCTTGATGGTCTGGCCAGAGCACCCAACAGTGAATAGGTGATTATATATGAACACAACAGGAAGTACATCCGGATCTGCCAATCCCCATGTCGTTAAAGACACATGTAACAGACGCACCTCCTCTCTGCCGGGAGGCAGAGTAAGGTGCAAAGCAAGGGCCTCTACGTGGCAAAAGGGCTGTGGAAAAAAAGAACAGCTTGGCTACACTAAGCAGACTTCTGCACTTCCAAGCACTGGCTATCAAGGAGGCACACAGTGAGGACCGTGTGGATTTTAAAAGCAGGCTGCATGATCATTTCTCCAAAGATCATACCAAAACTCTGAATAACCAAAAAAATCCCTTTCTCATAACAGCCTTCTGATAGGACATTTCGGCAAGATGGTCAAGTACCTTCCTGAGTTCCCAGACATCATGACCTGTGATTTAGAATCCATGCTGGTGTTGGCCAGGTCCAAAGCTGGTCCCATCATTCTCCCCTACTTCTCTCTGTGCTGCCCGCCCCTTACAGAGCAATTCTGATCCCCGTCACACACATCAACCCACTATGAGAAGACTTGCGGAAAAAAATGACTTCAATCTATACACTGACAACAGAACAAAGCTAACCCTTCTAATCCTTAGGGAAACAGAGAACCCCCCCCCCCAAACTGATGGGAAACAAGACTTGGATCATTTTCAAAGTCTCACAGGATTTCTCATCATTTTAAATAATCTCACAGGACATGTCTCTGGGTGTAAAGGGGGGGAAATCTCAGTGTCGGGCCTTGGTGAGAACGCCAGGGAACTCTGCTAGGAGCAGAGATGGTCAGAACCCATTGTTATTAGTAAAAAATAAGTGACATTTACCAAGAATCTAGTGTTTCTGCATCTGAGCTAAGTCCCTTTATTTACATGATCTTTTATAATCCCCACCAGAACTCCATGGAGTAGAAACTATTCTGCTCTTTTCACAGATGGTAAAATTGAGGCTGAGATGAAGGAACAGTAAAGAGCAGTGATCCTTCTGAAGAGACAAGTTCAGAACAGACAAGCCTCCAACCTCCTCTGCCTGAGGGTGTGAGCTCAGGGCCTCCTGCTCCCTCTGTCTCTGCTCGGGGCCCCCCGCTTGTCAGTTGCTGGTTTCATTCCCCACCACAGGCCACCACTGACTGCTGGGAGTAAGCCATCCCAGATGGTCTCAGGGGATGCACACCCGCTCCACGCAGGTCAGCTGGGAGTCCCCAGCAGACCTTTCGCATAACGACTGAGGTAAAACCTCCCAAGCCCCAGATGTACATTCTGTTGGCATCTCATCCATGCAAATACAAATGCAGCTCGCCCCACTGTGTGTAGGAGAACATGAATGACTAACCAGCTTCGGGGCACACTGTCACTTCTGCTCTGAGGATGTTAAAATGCTTCCCAAACACTCTTCACAAGGTGCCATGATCACCAGCATCTCCTTTGCACTGAAGGATAGAAGTAAAGCTTTGCACCCAGAGGCAGATGTGTTGAGGTTTTCCAGAGGCTGACCACAGTTCTCTACAGTCGGATTTGAAATTTTTAAAAATTATCAACTAGAAGAAACACATGGTCCTCACTTACCCTTTCTATCTCTTGGAGGTACAGGAGCGCAATGTCCCCTGCTTTCTCATAACAGGTGATGACATCCTGTTCCCGGTCCACGTGGAGGTTACTGGTAGAAGAGGAAACAGGCAACTTCTCTAAACAAAGTCCTAAAAAAATCAAACATATAAAACCGGGCTGAGTTGTTTTTCATGGAGCTCAATTTTTCAATCTTGAAGACGGTCCCAGTATATCACAAACTGTCAAAAGAAGCAGATTCTCTGCCCTTTACCCTCCCTCATTAAGAACATTTGACCTTGATATCCAGGTTGAGAATCTGATCAGGTACTTCACCATGACCCCATTCAGACCTCACGGAGCTTCTCAGTCAACTATGTCCCAAGGTCCTTAAAGTAAGCAAAGCTAGGCTCACAGCATAATACCAGCTGAAGATATCTTCTATCCCAAAATGTCCACTTAACTAATTCAACATAAAAAAAAAAAAAAAGTTAAATGCTCTTGGGGTCTCAGTTACTAGGAAAATCTTCTAACTTGGAGCCTTAGAGTTTTGGAATCACAATAGCATTACAGACCACAGCTCAGTAGTGGGCTAAGAAAATACCAGAACTGCTTTGTGGGCATTTCTTTGGAGATGGAGGAGATCCTCTTTGCCAAGAGAGAGTTCAGGCTGGGATATATGAAAGCACAAAGGGCTGAAAGAACAACAGCGCTGGGAGGAACGGCTGGTGCCTGGCTGCCACCAACCTCTGGGCCTGCCCTGGGCCACCAGCCTGGAGCAAGCGGGGCCCTGGGTCTCTACCCACAACCTGGGGTGGAGAGGGGGCACACTGCGGGGATGGCGTCTGGTGCCCCCACACAAGAGGGCTTCTGCTGTGCCAAGTGCCCTGGGACACATGTATACACACAAGACACACATTCCACTCCAGGCAAAAGTGTGGGAGAAGGTTTGATATTGACAGAAATGGGGTCTGGAACTGGAAGAAGCCAGAGAAATTCCCCCAGAAAACCCACTCATTGTACAAAGAAGCTGAGATGGGCCTCGGTAAAGTAAGTGATTTGCCCCAAACCTGGCAGCCAGGTAACAACACAACAGGACTCAGAACTCAGGTCTCCGGCCTGCCAAACACCCATCCGCTTAGTTGCTGACTTTCAGAGCAAACGCCACTCCGGACAGGGCCCCAGACACACTAAGCATCAGCAAATGACCCAGAGTTTGATGTGTCATCATTTCCAGAATGGCCTCTTCCAAGCTGCTCTCATCAAACAGTGATTGTCCCTCCGGGCTGTAAAAAGCCATGAGAAATGGTTCTACGAACAGGAAGGAAGAGAAACCACTTCTATTCACAAGGAGCCAACAATTGCAGACCGCGTGCCTGGGAGCTCAGAGGTTACCGGTCTGTCACAGAAGGTATGGCTCAAAGATTTTGTTATTTTTTTAACAGCTGTTATGGAGGTAAAATTGGCATATAACAAGCAAAACATTTTTTTGGTGTTACATCGTGATGATTTTTTTGTTAGTATTTATTTAATCTTATTTTTTATTAACTACGGTCCATAGTTAAAACCACATTAGGGTTCATGGTGTTCTGTAGTTCATGAGTTTTAACAAATTCATAATGTCATGCGTCCACCATTACCGCACCAGACATATAAATTCACTGCCCTAAAAATGTCCCATGCCCCACCTATTCATCCCTACCCGCCTCCTCCTGCACCCCTGGCCACCACTCATCTCTTCACTGTCTTTATGGTCTTGCCTTGTCCAGAATGCCACACAGTTGCAATCATGCAGTATGCAGCCTTTTTAGACTGGCTTCTTTCACTCCTTTCACTTAGCATTTAAGGTCTCTCCACGTCTCCTTGTGGCCTGATCACTTCTTTTCGTCCCTGCATAATATTCCCTTTATTCATTAATCCACTGAAAGGCAACTTGGTTGATTCCAAGTTGTGGCAATTATGAAGAAAGCTGCTATAAACATTCACGTGCAGGTTACTGTGTGAGCATAGTCTTCAACTCAAATGGGTAAATACTAGGAGTGAGATTCTGTAAGAAACAGCTAAATAAATATACTTTATTTACAAATGCTTTGAAATAATATTCTATTTAGCTTTGTAAGAAACTGCCAAACTGTCTTCCAGAGTGGTTGCACCATTTTGCATTCTCACCAGCAATGAATGAGACTTACTGTTGCTCAGCATCCTTGTCAGCATTTGGTGTTATCAGTTTTTTGGATTTTAGTCATTCTTTTTTTTTTAAGATTTTATTTATTTATTTGAGATACAGCATGAGTGAGAGAGAGAGCATGGGGTGGGGGGGAGAGGGAGAGGGGCAGAGGAAGAGGGAGAAGCAGACTCCCTGCTAAGCAGGAAGCCCGATGTGGGGCTTGATCCCAGGAGACCCCGAGAACATGACCTGAGCCGAAGGCAGATGCTTAAAAAGCTGAGCCACCCAGGTGCCCCAATTTTAATCATTCTAATAGGTGTATAGTAGTGTCTCCTTGTTGTTCTAATTTGTAGTTCTCTAAAGACATATGATGCTGAACATCTTTTCTGGTGCTTATTTTCCATTAGTATATTTTCTTTGGTGAAGCGTCTGGTCAGATCTTTGGCCCTTCTTTCAATTGGGTTGTTTGTTTTCTTATTGCTGAGTTTTAAGAGTTCTTTGTATATTTTGGATACAAGTCATTTATCAGATATTTGCAAATATTTGCAAATATTTCCTTCCAGCCTATGACTTGCCTTTTCATTCTCTGAACAGTGTCTTTCACAGAATGAGAGTTTTTGTTTTTTTGGTTTTTTTTTTTTTAAGCATTTTTTTTTTAAAGATTTTATTTATTTATTTGAGAGAGAGAGAATGAGAGACAGAGAGCACGAGAGGGAAGAGGGTCAGAGGGAGAAGCAGACCCCCTGCTGAGCAGGGAGCCCGATGCGGGACTCGATCCCGGGACTCCAGGATCACGACCTGAGCCGAAGGCAGTCGCTTAACCAACTGAGCCACCCAGGCGCCCGAGTTTTTGGTTTTAATACAGTCTACACTATCAATTTTTTCTTTCATGGACAATGATCTTGGTGTGGTATATAAAACCCCACTGCCAAACCCAAGGTCACCTAGATTTTCTTCTGTGTTATCTTCTAGAAATTGTACAATTTTGCATTTTACACTTAAGGCTACAATCCATTCTGAGTTAACATTTGTGAAAGGTCTGTTTGTGTCTAGATTTTTGTCTTTTGGATGTAGATGTCCAGTTGTGCCCAGCACGATTTGTTGGAGAAACTATCTTTTGAATTGCCTTTGCACCTTTGTCAAAAATCAGTTGACTATAGTTGAATGGGTATATTCCTGGCCTCTCTGTTCTGTTCCATTCATTTCTTTGTCTATTCTTTCCCCAATATTATGCTGTCCTGATTACTGTACACTTTTTTATTTATTTTTAAAGATTTTATTTATTTATTTGACAGAGAGAGAGACAGCGAGAGAGGGAACACAAGCAGGGAGTGGGAGAGGGAGAAGCAGGCTTCCCGCGGAGCAGGGAGTCCGATGCGGGGCTCGATCCCAGGATCCTGGGATCATGACCTGAGCGGAAGGCAGACGTTTAACGACTGAGCCATCCAGGCGCCCCCACCATTTTATTTTAAATAGCTCTATTGAGGGATAATTTATATGCCATACAATTCACTAGTTTAAGTATAATTCAACAACCTCGATTTTTTTTTAATTTTGTGAAACATGTAGGGTATTTGTACATAGGAAGGTCACAAGTTTTGTGCCCCTTGTCACAATGAACCCAGATTCCTTTTGGGTGTGTTGTAAACAGAGGGGCCATTTCTTCAGGCCCCCTGCTCTGAGCACACCCCTCACAACTTTTAATAAACCCAGAGCTGTGTAACCATCAACACAGTGCAGTTGGAGAACATTCCCATCATCCCCAAATGACCCTTTCTGCCCCAAAGAAGTCAATCCCTATTCCCACCCCCTGCTTCAGGCAACCACTAATTTGCTTTCTATTTCCATAGATTTACCTTCTCTGGACATTTCATAAACACAGAATCATAGAATACGTGGCCTTTTGTGTCTAGCTTCTTTCACTTAGCACAATGTTTTCAATGTGCATCCAAATTGTAGCAGTACTCCATTTCTTTGTATTCCTGTATGGATAGACTGCATTTTATCTGCCCATTTGCCACTAATGGACATTTGGATTGTTGCCACTTTTTGGCTACTATGAATAATGCTGCCATGAACATTCATTCATAGTTTTTTTGTGTGGATATATGTTTTTAATTCTCTTTTAATGGGTATATACTTAGAAGTGGAATTACTGGGTCAGATAATACATTTATTTTTAACTATTTAAGAAATACCAAGCTGTTTTCCAAAGTGGCAATACCATCTTACTATTCCCATCAACAAATTACAGTGCTGGGGCGGGGGGAGGCGGGTTCCGTTTCTCCACATGCTGCCCAACACTCATCGCTGCCTGTTTTATCATAGCCATCCTAATGGGTGTGAAGTGCTTATCTCATGGTTTTGATGGGCGTTTCCATAATGACTAATGATACTGACTATCCTTTCATGTGCTTATTGTTATCCATGTATCTTTTTTGGTGAAATGTCTATTAAAATCTTTTATCCATTTTTATTGGGTTGCTTGTTTTCTTATTACTGAGTTTTGAGAGTTCTTTATGTATTGTGAATACAAGTTTTCTATCAGATATGTGATTTGCTAATATTTTCTTTCAGCTATGAAGTTTCGTCATTCTCTTAACAGGTCTTTTGAAGATTAGAAATCTTGAATTTTGATGAAATCAAATTTATCAATATTTTCTCCTCTAAATTGTGCTTTGGGCTTCATATCTAAGAAATCTTTGCCCAGCCTGAGGCTACAAAGGTTTTTTTTTCCTTATATGTTCTTGTAAAACTTTTATAGGGTTAGGTTTTACATCTAGGTCTATGATCCATTTGAAAATCATCTTTGTACATGTTGCAAGGTAGAGATTGACGTTTACTTCTGTATAGATAGAGAGCCAAGTATGCTGGTACCACTTATCAAAGATTTGCCTTTGCACTTTTTGAAAAATCAGATGGGCACAATCTTTCCTGGACTCTCTGTGCTGTGCCAATGAGCCATTTGTCTATATTTACGCCAGTATCACCCTGTCTTGACTCCCATACCTTTATAAATCTTGAAAGTAGTGTTAGTGTTCCAATTGTGTTCTCTTTTATCAGTTTTCTTGGTTAATCTTAGTCTTTTTCATTTCCATATAAAATCTGCTTGTCAATATATATATTTTTAAGTTGGCTGGGATTTTGACTGAGATTATGTTGAATTTATAGATCAATTTGGGGAGAACTGGCATCTTAACCATATGAGTTTTCTGACCCATGATCACAACATGTCTCTTCATTTATGTAGGTCTTTAACATCTCTTGACAATGATTTGTAGTTTTCAGTGTACATGCCTTGCAAACCTTTTCTCAGATTTACCCTTAAGTATTTCATATTTACTGTGTTGTAAATGGTATTGTTCTAATTTCAATTTCCTTTTGTTCATTGCTATAGATTTTGGGGGCACCTGCATGGCTCAGTAGGTTAAGTGTCCGACTCTTGATTTCAGCTCAGCTCATGATTTTGGGGCCATGGGATCGAGCCCCATGCTGGGCTCCTTGCTCAGCGGGGAGTCTGCTGGAGATTCTCTCTCCCTCTCCTTTTGCCCCTCCCCCCCAAAATAAATAAAAAATCCTTAAAAAATACAATAGATTACTGAATACTGACCGATCTTGAATTCTGTAACCTTGCTGAATTTACCTATTAGATCTACCACCGTTTTTGTGGGTTTCCTCAGAATTTCTACACAGACAATCATGCTGTTTGCAAATACAGGCAGTTTTGCTTCATCCTTTCTAATCCGGATGTCTTTTATTTCTATGTATTGCCTTATGCCTCATTATACAAGAACCTCCAGCACACTGTTGAATGTAGTGGTGAGGGCAGACATCCTTATCTCATTCCTGTTTAGGGAGAAAGCACTCAGTCTTTCACCATTAGGTTTGATGTTAACTATGAGTGTTTCACAGATGCCCTTTATCAGGTCAAGGAAAAGCTCTTCTACACCAATTTGGCTATGAGTTTATATCAAGAATGGATGCTGGATTTTCTCAAATCCTTTTTCTTTGTCCACTGAGATAATTGTATAGCTTTTTCTCTTTTAGTTTTTTAACCTGGTGTATTACATTGACTGATTTTCAAATAGTAAAACAAACTTCCTTTCCTGAGATAAACCCCACTGACCATGATGTGTTATTCTTTTTTATATTTTCAGATTTGATTTGTTAAATTTTTGCTTAAAATGTTTTTCATCTATGTGATGAACAA
Organism: Mirounga leonina; assembly: GCF_011800145.1. NCBI lineage: Eukaryota > Metazoa > Chordata > Mammalia > Carnivora > Phocidae > Mirounga > Mirounga leonina. Next base: position 12,810,270 of record NW_023270825.1, on the reverse strand, counting down.
ATAGTTCATCAACTATTTGTCCGTAGTTTTCCTGTAACAGTTTTGGTATTTGTGTGAATGCTAACTTCATAAAATGACTTGAGAAATATTCCCTCCTCTTCAATTTTCAGGAGGAGTTGGTGGGGAATTGTTATTTTGTTCTTACATTTTTGGTAGAATTTACCAGGAAAGCCATCTGGACCTAGAGTTTTCTTTGTGGGAAGCTCTTTAACTATAAATTCAATGTCTTTGATATAGGGTTGTTCAGATTATCTCTTTCTTCTTAACTGAGCTTTGATAGTTTATATCTTTCAAGTATTTTATCCATTTCTTCTGAGTTGTCAAATTTACTGACATAATGTTTTTTATAATATTCCCTGATCCCTTTAATATCTATAGAATCTCTAAGGATGGCCCCTGTCTCATCCTGATTTAGGCGACTTGTGTTCTCTCTTTTTATCCTGAACAGTCCGGCTAATGGTTTATCAGTTTTATTGAAACTCTCAATAAAGATGTTTTTATTTCATTGATTTTGGTTTTACCAATTTTTCTCTATTGGTTTCCTGTTTTCTATTTCATTTATTTCTGCTCTAATTTGCATTATTTCCTTTCTTCTGCATACACTGGATTTGATTTACTCTTCCTTTTCTAATTTCTTAAGGTGGATGTTAAAGTATAAATCTAAGACCTTTTTTCTTTCCTAATATAGGCATTTAGTCATAAATTCCTCCCTAAGTACTGCTTTAGCAATATCCTACAAATATTGATTGATTGTCATTTTTATTTTCATTCAGTTCACAATATTAATTTAACTTTTGATTTCTCCTCTAGAAATGTATTATTACTTATGATTTTATTTCTCTTCTTTCATTCATGACCCCAAATAGCCAAAGGAATTTTGAAAAAGAAAACCAAAGCTGGAGGCATCACAATTCCAGACTTCACGCTCTATTACAAAGCTGTCATCATCAAGACAGTATGGTACTGGCACAAAAACAGACACACAGATCAACGGAACAGAACACGGAACCCAGAAATGGACTCTCAACTCGATGGTCAACTAAGCTTCAACAAAGCAGGAAAAGAATATCCAATGGAAAAAAGACAGTCTCTTCAACAAATGGTGTTGGGAAAATCGGACAGCCACATGCAGAAGAATGAAACTAGACCACTTTCTTATACCACACACAAAAATAAACTCAAAGTGGATGAAAGACCTAAATGTAAATCCAGGATGAAAGACCTAAAACAGGAATCCATCAAAATCCTAGAAGAGAACACAGGCAGCAATCTCTTTGACCTCAGCCACAGCAACTTCTTGCTAGACACGTCTCCAAAGGCAAAAGAAACAAAAGCAAAAATGAACTATTGGGACTTCATCAAGATAAAAAGCTTTTGCACAGCAAAGGAAACAGTCAACAAAACTAAAAGGCAACCTATGGAATGGGAGAAGATATTTGCAAATGTCTTATCAGATAAAGGGCTAGTATCCAAGATCTATAAAGAACTCATCAAACTCAACACCCAAAAAAACAAAAAAAATCAAGGGGCACCTGGTTGGCTCCGTCAGTTAAGCGACTGCCTTCAGATCAGATCATGATCTCAGGGTCCTGGGATCGAGCCCCATGTCAGGCTCCCTGCTAAGTGGGGAGTCTGCTTCTCCTTCTCCCACTTGTGCTCCCTCTCTCTCAAATAAATAAATAAAATCTTTTTTTAAAAATCCAGTCAAGAAATGGGCAGAAGACATGAACAGACATTGCTCCAAAGAAGACACAAATGGTCAATAGACACGTAAAAAAATGCTCAACATCATTCGGCATCAGGGAAATACAAATCAAAACCACAATGAGATACCACTTCACACTAGTCAAAATGGCTAAAATTAACAAGTCAGGAAACAAAAGATGTTGGTGAGGATGGGGAGAAAGGGGAAGCCTCCTATACCGTAGGTGGGAATGCAAGCTGGTAAAGCCACTCTGGAAAACAGTATGGAGGTTCCTCAAAAAGTTAAACATAGAGCTACGCTACGACTCAGAAACTGGACTACTGGGTATTTACCCCAAAGATACAGATGTAGTGAAAAGAAGGGGCACATGGCAGCAATGTCCACAATAGCCAAAATACGGAAAGAGCGCAGATGTCCATCAACAGAGGTATGGATAAATATGTATGTATGCACACCACATCTTCTTTATTCTCACACACACACACACACACACACACACACACACACACAGGAATATTACTCAGCCATCAAAAAGAATGAAATTTTGGTATTTGCAATGATGTGGATGGAGCTAGACAGTACTATGCTAAGCGAAATAAGTCAGTCAAGGAAAGACAATTATCATTTGACCTCACTCATGCGTGGAATTTAAGAAACAAAACAGATGAACATAAGGGAAGGGAAGGAGAAATAAAATAAGACAAAAAAGAGAGAGGGAGGCAAACCATAAGAGACTCTTAACTATAGGGAACAAACCGAGGGTTGCTGGAGGGGAGGTGGGTAGGGGGAGGGGGTAATTGGGTGATGAGCATTAAGGAGGGCACCTGATGTAATGAGCACTGGGTATTGTATGCAACTGATGATCACTGAATTCTACCTCTGAAACTCATAATACCATATATGTTAATTAAATTGAACTGAAATTAAAAAACTAAAAAAAAAAATATTATTTAGTTGTCAAATACTTGGGGATTTTCCCAAGATCTTTCTATCATTGATTCCTAAATTAATTCCATTATGGTCTGTGCAGATAAAGGCTAAGCAGGCTTGGGATGTTCAAACTCTGCACATTCCAAAGTTAAGGACTGGCCCTTGTGCAGCTCTTGGGGAATACCCTCTAAGCCCCTGGAATATCACACCTCATAAAAGTGTCTTTGTATACCTGAGGCCTCAGGCCATACCAGATGGTTATACTTACAATGTGATTTATGGTGAAGGCTGTGGGCCACACTGTATCAGTCTGACCTCTGGAGGTACTAAACACTGAATAATTAGGTTCCATGGGTGCTCCATTTCTACATGACAGAACTCCCAATAAAAACTCAAAACACCAAGGTTGGAGTGAGCTTCCCTGACTGGCAATACTCTGTAAGTGTTGTCCCACAACATTCGGGGGAGAATTAAGTGCTGTCCACATGAGCCGACTCAGGGAAGACCATTGATAGCTTGAGCCTGATCTCTCCTGGACTCCACCCTAAGCACCTTTTCCCTTTACACATTGTAATCTGTAGCCTTTTGTTGTAATCAACGGAAACTGAGTAGAACAGCTTTTCTGAATTCTGAGCTTTCTAGTGAATCACTGACCTGAGGGTTGACACAGGTCAGGGAACATACTCGAACCCTTCCAATTTATAAAACTTGTTTCTGGCCCAGAATATGGTCAATCTTGGTAATGTTCCATTACACTCGAAAAGAATGTGTATTCTGTTGGGTGGAGTGTCATATAAATGTCAATTAGGTCAAACTGGTAGACCGTTTTGTTCCAGGATCTTGTACTTGCTCTATTACGTATGGAAACGGGTACTGACATCTCCGAGCAGAACTGTCAGTGGTCGCTTTAGGGCCTAACTCATCACGGTCCAGAAGTCACATCACATACATACAGTCCAACACCTTTACAACTGCATACTTCTGTTCCTCTCTTTCCAGTCTTTATCCTCTCATTATATACATTTTACTTTCACACAGGTTATAAGTCCCACCCTACAGAGTTATCATTTTCATTGAAACGATCAATGATCTTTTAAAGACATCTAAATAATAAGGAAGAACGCATACAGCCATCAACATAGCTGTGACTTCCAGCGCCCTTCCTTCCTTTGTGTGGATTCATATTTCCTTCCAGCATCATTTTCCTTCTATGTAAAGGGACTCCTTTAACATTTCTCGTGGTTGCAGTCCAGCTAATGATGGTTTCGTTCAGCTGCTGTATGTCTGAAAAAGGCTCTTCTTGGCCCTCATTTTTGAGAGACATTTTCACTAGGTATGGAATTCAAAGCTGATGGTTCACTCCCCGCCCACCCGGTATTCTAAAGGTGTTGCCCCCCTATATTCTCACTTGCATGGTTTCTTTTCTTTTTTTTTTTTTTTTATTAACATATAATGTATTATTTGTTTCAGGGGTACAGGTCTGTGATTCATCAGTCTTACACAATTCACAGCGCTCACCACAGCACATACCCTCCCCAATGTCCATCACCCAGCCACCCCATCCCTCCCACCCCCCTCCACTCCAGCAACCCTCAGTTTGTTTCCTGAGATTAAGAGTTTCTTATGGTTTGTCTCCCTCTCTGGTTTCATCTTGTTTCATATTTCCCTCCCTTCCCCTATGATCCTCTGTCTTATTTCTCAAATTCCTCATATCGGTGAGATCTTATGATACTTGTCTTTCTCTGATTGACTTATTTAGCTTAGCATAATACCCTCTAGTTCCATCCACGTCATTGCAAATGGCAGATTTCTCCTTTTTGATGGCTGCATAATATTCCACTATATATATATACACACACCACATCTTCTTTATCCATTCATCTGTTGATGGACATCTAGGCTCTTTCCATAGTTTGGCTATTGTGGGCATTGCTGCTATAAACATTGGGGTGCAGGTGCCTCTTCGGATCCCTACATTTGTATCTTTGGGGTAAATACCCAGTAGTGTAATTGCTGGGTCGTAGGGTAGCTCTATTTTCAACTTTTTGAGGAACCTTCATACTGTTTCCCAGAGTGGCTGCACCAGCTTGCATTCCCACCAACAGTGTAGGAGGGTTCCCCTTTCTCCGCATCTTCGCCAACATCTGTTGTTTCCTGACTTGTTAATTTTGGCCATTCTGACTGGTGTGAGGTGGTATCTCATTGAGGTTTTGATTTGGATTTCCCTGATGCCCAGTGATGTTGAGCACTTTCTCATGTGTCTGTTGGCCATTTGGATGTCTTCTGCCCATTTCTTGATTGGATTAGTTGTTCTTTGGGTGTTGAGTTTGATAAGTTCTTTATAGATTTTGGACACTAGCCCTTTATCTGATATGTCATTACTTGCACAGTTTCTGACAATAAATCTACGACCATTATGTTTGTCCCTCGGCATGTAATGTGTCTTTCTTTCTGGCTGCTGTTTAGATTTTCTCTTTATCACTGGTTGTGAGCAGTTTGGCTTATGAAGTGTTTTGGTTCAGTTTTCTTCATGTTTCTTGTGCTTGGGCTTCATTGAGCTTTCTGGATCTGAGGATTTATAGTTTTCATAAAATTTGAAAAATGTTCAGCCATTATTTCTTCAAAAATTTTTTATCTACCCCCCTCATTTGGGGACCCCAATTACATGCATATTAGGCCATTTAAAGTTACCCACAGCTCACTTATGCTCTCTCCACTTTTTTTTTTTTTAAGATTTTTAAAAAAATTTATTTACTTGACAGAGAGAGACACAGCGAGAGTGGCAACACAAGCAGGGGGGAGTGGGAGAAGGAGAAGCAGGCTTCCCACGGAGCAGGGAGCCCGATGCAGGGCTCGATCCCAGGACCCTGGGACCATGACCTGAGCCGAAGGCAGACGCTTAATGACTGAGCCACCAGGCACCTTGCTCTCTCCACTTTTTAAAAAGAATATTTTTCTCTCTGTTTCATTATGGATGGTTTCTATTACTATGCCTTCAAGTTCACCAATTTCTTCAATGTCTAATCTGCCATTAACCACAGCCAGTGTATTCTGCATCTCAAACACTGAAGTTTTCAATTCTAGAAACTTGACTTATGTCTATTTTTATCTTGCAAGTCTCTACTCAATTTTTAAATGGAAGGAATACAGTTCTAATACCTGTTTTAATGCCCCTCCAGTCCTAGATGCTCAATATTCAATCCCTTCCCATTTAGAGCTAATTTTGTTTATGCAGTTGCAAAAAAATCACTAAGCAGCCTCTCTCCAGTGTGAACTCTGTTACAACCTCTTGAAATTTTCTTTGGAGGCGAATACAAGATAAACTGAATGAGTTCAATGGGAGTATTAGTTGAGTTTATTTATATAAAGCACTCAACAAGAGTTTGCTATTATTATTATTATTATTACTATCACAACAAATTGTCTTATACTCAAAAACAAACAAAACAAAACAAAACTGAACAAATTCACCACTTGGCAGACCAGCTCTAAAACTACTCAGAAGCATGCACTTGCCTGGAGCTTCCTAAATGTGCTTTAAGTGTTCACTTGTGAAAATTTAAACCACCAGAAAACAACAAAAAGAGATAAATTATTTCATAATCTGCCTTCTGCTTGCATGAGAAATAACCAAATAATGTGCAGGTTTATCAGGAATTTAATATAGAGAAAAAAGAATTCTCCAGAGTGTGTCAAAGGGCCAGGAAAATAAAATGGGTCTCTTCTTTGGCACTGGGTAACACTGCAGTCTGGCCCCTGACTGCTAACGCTCCTGAAGATGACCAAGGCCCACAGGGACCTGCCAGGCCCACTAAATCAAAGAAAAGCCAAATCTAGTTCAACACAGTTTGTCTACCATCTGTATTTGGAGGTCTGAAATATTTGAAATCCAGTCATCTAGGCTGCAATCCATTACATGAATAGTTGGTAAGAACACTCACACTAGTTATACAACTTAATCCTCTGCTGTGAGGAGAGACTGGTGTTTTCTCTGGGCCTGTGTTCTTATTAGGGAGATATGTGGACACCAAGGACAAATGGGTCCCCGGCAAGGAGTCCATTCTTAGGTAGGGGGCCCTTTATGGCGAACATTATTCCTTTCCTTCTCCCAAATGCTATGACATCCTCTCCATCTGTCACCAGGCACATCCCAGAGCAGTAGTAGAGTCTTGACTTACCACAGTGAATTCGTGGCTAGGCAGCTCAGTTCCAGAATAATCAGTTCTCTGTCAGAAGCTACTTACAGGACCTCTCGACTAGACTATAAATTTTCCAGCATCTGGGATCAGATCAACACTGTCTGAGAAGCGAGTCCTGAGGTCATGGCCCAAACTGGCCCCCCTTAAAATGTCAGATGACACCTTGTCAGTTTGGAAAGCAATCATCAGTAATGTTTTGAGTTACTTTCTTTTTTCCAGAGAAATGCATGACCAAGAAAGTGAAAAACAGACTTGACAAATAGCTGGTCTGACAGCAATGCCTAACGCACATCTTGATAAGCTCGGAACCTCCAAAATCAAAGGTGCCTGCAAAGACTGGAAATCAAGCGCTCGCTGCCCGATCATCGCGGCCAACTTCAAAGCAGGGATGCAAACTGTGGCGGACCGTGTGCTCTGACTGACAGAATGCTGGGTCGCCACTGGACACAAACCCTATCTCCCTGCCCCAGGAGGGAATTCCCACAGGTAGACTCACTTCTGAAAGGCCCTGCCTAGGAAGGGTTTAACACATTTAAATAAATTCAGGATAAGAAAAGCATGTGCATCACACTTGACTGCTTTCGAAGCTCTTCCGTGGACACTGGCCTATTTGGTTCTGTTTAATAGGCACCATCCTCCTTCCAATCTTGTGGAAAAAGAACGTCTCCGAAAAGTGAAGTGACAGGCCGAAGGTGTTTCCAGGGGCCAGAAGGATGTGGTAAGAGGGCCCAGGAGTGGGGGCATGTAACCTGCCCCAGGCAGTATCCTAAGGGAAGAAACAAACACCGAGGGCTCAACATGGCTGGAGGTCTGGCTGAGGAAGTGGAAAGCTGTACATCTTACCACCAAAAACTCCGGAAGGGTAATCACCCTCCAATTCTTTCAGGACTGTTCAAATTTGAGAAGCCTCAGCGAGGAGCCTGATCTGGGTATGTTAAGACTGAAGAGTTTCGACAATGATAAAGGTTCATGAATCAAGGCCTCCTCTGCACCCAGCGCTCTGCCTGGGTTTGACAAGCCCCATTTATAATCCCCACCGCCACCCTACCAGGAAGGTGTTAACAGCGCCTTACAGATAAGACTGAACTTTGGGCTCCAGAGCTAGTAAATGATAGAGCCATGTTTCGACCCCTGGGCTATCTGACCACAGAACCCTACTCACAATATCCAGTCTCACTGAACTGCTGACAGCATATTCAGTGTCTGATAAGAGCAAGCACAATAAAAATGAGTTTCAAATTGTAAAGGCACAGAAGTCAAGGTCCGGGGCCCAGAGGCAGGGATCTCTCCCACCCAGCACTGCACCACCCTCGCAGGTCTGAGGGTCACTGGCCCTTCCGCTCCTTGTCTGCATCAGGAAGGGCTCAACTACTGGGAGACCAGCTTGAGCTGTACAACTCTGCACCACTACCAGCCAAAACAAATATTTTGACTTTTTAAATCGCATTAAAATGAACAAGGAATTAATTTCTTACAAAGTTATGCAATGTGATAGAAGTCCATAAAATATAATTACATGAACTATGTACTACAACATTAGGCATTGTTTCCTCGTTTATCTTAACCGCATCTCTGGCAGCCAGACCCAGGACAGGTACACTCTACTCTGATGCTTTGCTGTAACATGACCCGTAAGGGAGTTTATAACTGGAAGTACCAGAAAAATGTCATTCATAATACCCTGTCTCTGATCACCCAGCCTTGCGGTATGGACTTCAAAGACAGTAAGACAATTTCCAGGGATCTCAATTTCCAAGGCTGAAAAGAAACTCAGGAAAAGAGAGTCAAGATCTTCAAAGCAAAGTCCTGGCAAAGGCAGCCCCAGATTGCTGGTCCTGTGCTCTCACCTCTAGAATGGCCAGGTTCCCACAGGTGTCACACGTACTCAACTCAGAGGAAGAACAGGGTATAGAGAGGAGAAACCAATGGAAACCACCACATGCTGGTGGGAGTGGGCGTGGGCGTGGGGGTGGCTGGCCCAGACTTCCTATGGAGTCCCTGTCAATCCAGTGCCTCTCGGATTTTTAGTGGTCTCTGGCCTGGGAGACTCAGTTGGCCCCTTCTAGGTGCTTTTGGAAATTGCTGTCTTCTTTTCCAGAGTCAGCATCTTCTTCTTAGAAGATGTGCATGGACACACACAGACACACACATGCACGCACGCACATGCCACTCATAAAAGAAGATGCCAGACCCTGAATCAGACATTCACCTGCCAGAGCAGATGACATTTCAAAGCCCCTTCCATAATTCTGTGAGCAAATGAGATGTTAATTCAACCTAAAATGTTCACGGAGTTTGCAATTTGAACTTATGCTCACTAAGTCACTACTTAGTAACAACATAATAGTAATAACAACACATAGTGAATACTAGCTACACACCAGACACTTCTGAGAGTTGGCATAACTGACCTGACCTTCACAAGAATGCTCTGAGAGAGGATTCACCATCATCCCATTTTAGAGATGAGGAGACTGGTCTCAGCACCATTAAGTAACGCAGCCAAGATTATGCAACTGGTAAGTGTCAGAGCTAGGATTCCAACCAGATACTCTTACTTGAGTTTTTGCTCTTAGCTTTTTCATTACATTCTCTCATGTCTCTGATTTACCCATCTCTATAGGTAAAGCAATACTATGTAGAGGCTAAGAACTTGGGCTCTGGAGCCAGACTCCCTGGTTTCCAACCCATAGCTGACTTTGTACGTAAAATGTTATGTGCTTGGAACAGTACCCAACATATAGTAAGCCCCTGAAAAATTAAATTCAGAATTAAATGCAGTTAACATTTTAGGACACACCCTCAAGACCACTATTATCTTTAGGTAATAGCAGGCTGGAAGGTCTCCAAGTGGGAGCATTTTATTAATTTGCTGTATTTTTATACATATTTTAATAACAGCTTTATTGAGATATTACCTAAATACCACAAAATTCACCTGTTTAAAAAATCACAAGTCAGTGGTATTAGCATATTTGCATTGCTGTGGAACTAGCCCCATTAGCTAATTCAAGAACATTCTCATCACCCCAAAGAGAAATCCCATACCCATGAGCAGTTACTCCCCATTCCACCCTCCTCCCAGACCCTGGCAGCCACTAATCCACTTTCTGTCTCTATGGATTGGCCTGTTCTGAATATTTCATGTCAATGGAATCCTACTGTATGAGACCTTTTGTCTCTGCTTCTTTCACTCAGCATGTTTTCAAGGTTCGTACCTCTTATACCAAGTATAGAACTTCATTCCTTTTTTTTAATTGAGGGGAAATTCACACAACATAAAATTAGCCATTTTTAAATATTTAATAGCATTTATTACAGTCACAATATTGTGTAATCTCTATCTAGTTCCAAAAACTCTATTCTTTTTATTGCTGAATAATATTTCACGGTACGGGTATCACACATTTATTCATCCATTCATCAACTGATGGCCATTTGGGTTATTAACACTTTCCAGAAATTATGAAAAACAGTGCCATTAATATTCATGTACTGGTTTTTGTGTAGACATATGTGTTCTTGTTGTTGTTCTTTTGTTTTGTTTTCTTTTTGCTTTTTTAAATTTTTTTATTTTAATTCCAGTGTAATTAACATAGTGTAATATTAGTTTCAGGTGGACAACGCAGTGATTCAACAATTCCTTACATTACTCAATGCTCATCATAAGTGTGGACATATGTTTTTAATTCTCTTGAATATATACCTAGAACAAAACTGATATAGAACATGGGGTATTATTATAATTACATAATTATTATAATTATATAATATTAAAGTATTATATTACTTTCAATCTTTGTTCTAAAAAAAATCACATTACTACCTAACTGCCACACTGCTGGGTAAAATATTAAGAAATGAAAATACAAGGGCTTCTGAGTAGACAGACCTGGACTCAAAAATCCTTGCTTTTCCACTGATCAGCTCGGTGGCTTTGAGAAAGCTGTTCAGTGTTTCGGAGCCTCTCTGTTTCCTCGTCAAGTAAATGGGACTAATAGCACTTGCTCCAATTACTATGAGGCTTAGCCCAGTGCCTGGCACAGTGAAGTAAGTACTTAATAAATGGTAACTACTACTACCAACAAGCACCTTTCCCGGGGGCAATGACAAACCATCTTTTTTGAGAGGTGTTTGAAAAAGAAAAGTACCGAGAAGAAAATAACAATCATCCATATTCCCACCATTCGGAATTAAACACAGTTAACATTTTAGCACACACCCTCAACCTTAACCATTCATGATGCCATGTAAACTCTGGTCTCAGCTCTAGTTTCTTTCCTAAGAAAAGCAGACTGACTCATAGTCCTAGGAGATCCCTATAGTGCAAAGTGTAGGCCCTGGGTGCCCCAACTACAGCAAGGAATGACGGCTGCCAGTGAACAGATGTGCCTGTCCTTTCTTCATTTCCAAAATTCTCACAGAGCACCCCCTGTGTGCAGTGCTCTGGTGAGGGCTGGCCTTTACAGAACAGACCCCGGTCTTCTCCCTGGAGAAGCTCACCTCTAGTGCAATGGAGGAGAAAGACATTTTCAAAACAATGTAAGAAGTGCAGAGACTCAGACAAATCAGGTATCACAGAAGAACTAAGAACAAGCACCTCAGTGGACCTTGGCCTAGGACTCCAGCCCCCAAACTTTCTTTGGTCTCTCTGAGTCTCTGCTTGCTTCCAAAAGGAGAACCAATGAGGAGCCTATTAACACAACCAACATTAAATATGAATATGGGTCAGTGGCAATAAAAGGGCTCTTACTCTTCTTACACCATCTAAATATAAACAGGAAGCTTTGACTAGCAACCTGAGATGAGTGGCTGCACAGCATGTGGCCTCCCACCAGTGGCAGCCTGGTTCCATCTAGCTGGGAGGAGGCCTGAGATCACCAGTGGGAAGGCTTATGCTGCACAACGCCCCCCCCCCACCCCCCGCCCTCCCGCCACCATGCCCTGGCCTCAAAGCTCCTCCCACTCTTGCACCCCCACAGCCACTTTTTCTGTGTTTGGCACACTAGCAAAAGCAGGCACTCAGCAAGGACTCCCCCGGCCCCCCCTCTATCACCTTATTCCCTCCACCCTTCCACTTTTCTATGCAACTGCTTTTTTCACGGTACCCAAAGGGATCTAAAGGCAAGAAGGAAAGGAAAGGAAAGGAGAAAGGAAAGAGGAAAGGAAAGAGGAAAGGAAAGAGGAAAGAGGGAAGGGAAGGGAAGAGGGAAGGGAAGGGAAGAGGGAAGGGA